>NC_057737.1:29154217-29193207 GCF_004010195.1 Chiloscyllium plagiosum
GGCCTATCACCCTCACCCTCACCTCCTTCTACCTATCGTATTCCAGTGCCCCTCCCCCAAAATTCCCTCCCCCCTACCTTTTATCTCAGCCCGCTTGGCACACCAGCCTCATTCCTGAAGAAGTGCTTGTGCCTGATATGTCGATTCTCCTGCTCCTCGGATGCTGCCAGGCCTGCTGTGTTTTTCCAGCCCCACATTTTTCAACTCTGGTCTGCAGCATCTGCAGTCCTCACTTCCTCCTACATTACAATTACAGACTTGTATAAGGTACTGGAACCATGTTCAAGCCAAGCTCAGCACCTTAGATACTATTTTTGTTGTGTCACCATAGTCTTACCATGCTCAGAAGAGAATAAATTATGTAAGAGAAAGTTGAAGAATAATGAAGATGGGACAACATTTTCTTTCACATTTCTCGTACATAAGTATGGCCCATTATATTGAAATAGTAGGTACAGTAAATGGTACAGATTTGGTTTGTATTCTGTAAATGAAAGAAAATTGCTTCAGTGAGGTGGTCTGGTGTGAGTAAACATGTCTGTGTGAACACAATCAGTTCACTTCACCTGACAAAAGGGCAACACTCAGAAAGCTTGAGATTTCAAATAAACCTTTTGGACTATAATCTGGTGTTGTCTGACTTCTGACCATTAGTTCACACACACTATGACATTTGGACATTAAAGTCTTCATGATGTGATCTTATTCCAGGCGTGGTCCTAAAATATTCAGTCAGAATTATGTTTCAGCCGATATTAATAGTTGGTTCCACTTAGTTTTTGTGTGTCGGAGTTTCTGAGTTGAAAGCTAGAAATCGCAATGGCTTCACGTACAGCATTGCTCGGAAGAGAATAAGTTATGTAGGAGCAAGTTGAAGAATAATGAAGATGGGATAACATTTTCTTTCACATCTCTTGTACATAAGTATGGCCTGTTATATTGAAATAAGCATCTACCTTGATGACCATTAAGTCTCCAATGCCTTATAACTTAGCAAATCTCATGAAATCTTGCTGTTAAGTTTACAATTTTTCTGGAATGTCTCCTGTGAGCTATCCAGAACCGAAGCTGACTAAGAATTATACTGAGTACGCACCAGGAATCTACATACAAAATTCTTTTTAAAAGAGGTTTACATGCCAGTCTAGACAACTGGGAGCAGTTAAACAACAAACATCTTGAAAGCAGGCAACTTGGAAACAAGTAATTACACTGCCTGATAGGACTTAAGATGTAACAACCACTTAATTCTGAACTATGCTGAATGATACTATTGAGAGCTCTTCAGCTAGGAGTTGAAATCGAAATCCACACAACTGAGAAACTTCAATCTCTCATGATGGTGAGCATAGATAAACGTTTTTATGCTGATGTCAGTGTGTTTGTTGTGTATTTCTAAGTGGGTCTTCAGCTGATGGATAGACTTGCAGCTTTTGTAGTATCTCTAGCTTTATGAATCTTAAAATACTGAAGTGATATATTAACCAACTCCATGGAAGCCATTTGTTAAATCCTTGATCACTATTGGTGGAACTGAGCTTGATACAGTCAAAGAGCATACTCTCATGATTCAGCAATCAATAAGAAAGTGATGACTCATTGTATCATGGTTGACTGTTCACATGTGTTGAGATAAGCATGTCATCAAGTCTGCCTCTAAACTGAAGTTAAAAATCATGCAACACCAGGACTATAACCTGCTGTTGTGTGATTTTTAACTTTGTCCACCCCAGTTCAACATTGGCACCTCCACATCATACCTAAACTGAAGGATTATATGACTGATGTCCTTACTAATGTCCTTTGTCCATAAGAAGTAGCCCCAGTGTTTCACTCAAAGTATAGCGAGTCAGAAATCCTGACGCTTTATGCTTAAGGTATGTTATGTGCCAAAACGTAGTACTCCAGCTACTGAAAGTTACATTTGTGGGTTTAAGTCCTCGCTGGAGATTTGGAGCATAAATTCTGGGCTGAGGCACCAATGAATGAGTTGGAGATACCGTCTCTTGGGTGAAATATCAAATAAAGGGCCTGTCTGGCCTCTCAGGTGCATGATTTCAATGAGAAAGAAGAACCTTCTCTCTGGAGGCCTGGCTAATATTTATCGCTCGCTCAGCATTTTTAAAAAAATCTGGTCATTGTCAGTAGGCGGTTCATGGGAGCTTTCCTTGTACAAATTGGACAGCTATCTTTTCTGAATTACAACAGTTCAAAAAATAGCTTTCAATTCAATACTGACTCTCAACGTTTACTATTCTTCTGTCTCCACAGTTGCTGTCAGACCTGCTGAGTTTTTTCAACATACTGTGTTTGTTTCAAAAATGTTCTCATTGCTGTAATGAACTTCAAGTTAACTTGACATTGTGAAGGACACTCCATAAATACAACACTTGTTAATGTAACTTTCTGAAAATTGTATGCAATTGCATTTTCTAGTTTGGCGTAGTCACCAATTGCACTCTAGTCGCAGTGCCCCCTGTGAAGGGTTGAAAAGGGACGGATCTGATCAGTATTAACCTTTGTTAATGACTTTAGAATTGCACATCAGAGCCCCTGTGGTGCTGATTGCTGTCTTTATGGGAATGAACATTGCACAGGTACCCATCAAGATTTAAGAGTGGAAAAATAGGATGGATAGTTGAGGTAGTAATGATTACTGTGACTGAAGGTTTTAAAAGCCTATGCTGCACATTGTGAATAGGAACGTGATTGGAACGTAACTTTTCAGTTTTGGGAAAGCATTAGTTAATTTGAGAGAGCAATGAGTTTTGATCTTGAAACAGCTGCTTTAACACACCAAATATTCCCAAGGTGTTTTGGTGAAAGATTTGATACTTCAGTCTGTCTTGACCAGATTCAGCATCTGCTGATAATTTTAGAGACATAGGATACTGATTGTATTTTGGCAGCTGAGCAGTCTTGAAAATGTTACCTGAGACATTGGGAGGAAAGAAACACCACTGGGAATGAGAACATTGAATTGGGGAAAAGAATCTCAGTTTCCTTGGGAGGAATAATGATAGCATTCATGACAAACCTATGTTTCACTTAGAAAAATTGTGTGTGGGGCGATGAGGAAGCCTTGATTTCCCTCGTGAAAGCCAATACTTGTTGTGAGGAAACCTTCATATTGCTTGGCAGTGTGAGGATGAGAGCAGACACACTGACTCAGAGCGATGATGTTGAGGTGCAGAGCCTGATATGACAAAACTACCTCTCCTGCAAAAAACAAGCCACCCATTTAAGCAGTATTAAACAGTGATATTTAAACAAAGGCTATATTAAAAAGACTTTATAAAAACTATACACTGAAATGAATTGCATATTGTGTTCATCTCAATTGAGTGACAGTCTGATATGCTAAAAGAATAAGCTTCGACAACTGAAAGAACTGCATAACAAACAAATACTACTAGGCACATGAGCTGTTAAATACATATTTGGTGCAAATCCAACTACAGTGCCAGAACCCAAGAGGCTGCAGATGGTGTCCTCATTGCGACCGTGCAAGGTGTCTGTGGAGCTTAGTAAGTTAATCACTATGTTTGTATTTGGTGAATAAGTTAAGAGCAAGTTGGAATTATGAAGGGATTGGTTTGCATTACCTGTTTCTCTGGCATGCTGTTTTATTTCTGACCACATCAGAGTGGGCTTGCTTACTTTTGGAGCAGCAACATCTGTAATTTAAATAGTCTTTTAAAATAAAATGGTTTTCCAAGGTCCTTCACAAGAGCAGTTTAAAAAATGGTGTGGAACTCAGTCGTATAAGAAGATATGTCAGATGACCAAAAGCTTTGTTAAAGAGGGATTTTTCAAGCACTGTCTTAATGGAGAGAGATATCGAGAGGATAATCCCACATGCAAGTACAGGTCCAGCGATCAATGGTGCTTTGATTAAAATTGGAGATGCAAGAGACTGAGAGAGGGGAACACATGTCTCTTGGAAGGCTGTTGGTTTGGAGGAAGTCATAAAAAAATAGTGAAGGGCAATCCATGGATGGATTTGAAAAGGATAGGAATTTTAAAATCAACATATTGGAGCCAGTGTCGGTCAGCGAGCAGAAAGGTGATGGGGGACTGAACTTGCTGTGAGTTAAGATGTGCACTGCAGTGTTTGGATGACCTCATGTTTACTGTGGGTGGAATGTGGAAACCATGCATTCGAACAGATGTAAGTAACAAAGACACAAACAAGGAGGTGAGGTGAGCTGAGACAAATGATATTTTTCAATGTAACAGAGATGAAGATAGGTCATTTTTGGAATAATATTAAACGTAAGGTTGGAAACTTCTTTCAGGATAAATTATGACAGTTGCGAAAAGACTACAATGCTAGTAGGCAGAAACTGTGAAACATAAATTGGGAGCAGATGTTCTTGGGGAAATGCACAAGAGAAATGTGGAGGTTGCGTGGGGAGCACTTGCTGCGAGTGCTGGATAGGTTTGTCCCACTGAGGCAAGGAAGGGTTAGTAGGTTGAAGGAACCTTCGATGACAAGAGATGTGCAACACCTAGTCAAGACGAAGAAGGAAGCTTACTCAAGGTTGAGGAAGCAAGGGATAACCCTGGGAATTAGCTCAGTGGTGGACAAATTATTGGAGAGGATTCTGAGAGACAGGATTTATGATTATTTGTAAAAGCATAGCTTGATTCGAGACAGTGGATATGGTGTATATGGAGTTTAGCAAGGTGCTTGATAAGGTTCCCCATGGTAGGCTCATTCAAAAAGTAAGAAGGTATGGGATACTGGGAATTTGGTTGTTTGGATACAGAATTAGCTAGGCCATAGAAGACAGAGGGTGGTAGTAGGTGGAATGTATTCAGCCTGGAGTTTGGTGACCAGTGGTGTTCTACAGGGATCTGTTCTGGGACCTCTGCTCTTTGTGACTTCTATAAATGACTTGGATGAGAAGTGAGAGGATGGGTTCGTAAGTTTGCCGATGACGTGAAGTTGGTGGACTTGTGGATAGTGTGGAGTGCTATTGTAGGTTGCAATGGGATGTTCACAGGATGCAGAGCTAGGCTGAGAAATGGCAGATCAAGTCCAACCTGGAAAGTGTGAAGTGATTTGAACGCAGATTAAATGGTAGGATTCTAGGCAGTGTGGAGGAACAGAGGAATCTTGGGGTCCACGTCCATAGATCCCTTACAGTCGCCATCCAAGTTGATAGGGTTGTAAAGAAGGTGTGTGGTGTGTTGGCTTTCATTAGCAGGGGGATTGAGTTTAAGAGCTACATGATTATGCTGCAGCTCTATCGAGCCCTGGTTAGACCAGACTTGGAATATTGTGTTCAGTTCTGGTAGCCTCATTATAGGAAATATGTGGAAGCTTTAGAGAGAGTGCAGAGGCCATCTACCAGGATGCTGCCTGGACTGGAGGGCATGTCTTACAAAGAAAGGTTGAGGGAGCTAGGATTTTCCTTATTGGAGCAAAGAAAGATGAGAGGTGACTCGAGAGAGGTGTATGAGGTGATGAGAGCCGTAGATAGAATGGACAGCCAGAGATTTTTTTCCCCAGGGCGGAAATGGTTATCACAAGTGGGCATAATCTGAAGGTGATTGGAGAAAGGTTTAAGGGAGATGTCAGAGGTGGGTTCTTGGTGTGTGCGTGGAAGTCACTGCCAGCGGTGGTGGTAGAGTCAGCTACATTAGGGACATTTAAGCGACTCTTGGATAGACAAATGAATGATAGCGAAATTAAAGGTATGTAGGTTAGTTTGATCTTGGAGTAGGATAAAAGGTTGGCATAACATTGACACCCTGTATTGTGCTGTACTGTTCTATGTTCTATGTACTGGGGTGAGAGATGGAGTTGGTAGGAAGGGAGCAGAGCTTGTAATGGGGATCAAAAACAACGGCTTTGATGTTCTCAATATTGAATTGGTACTGGATGTTAGTTGGATAGGCAGTCTGATATTTTAGCAACAGTGGTTGAGAGTGCTTGTGGTGAGGTAGGGCCAGTTGTCATCAACTTGCATGTAAAAACAAATACAGTGCTTTCAGATGATGCCAAGAGGTCATTGAGAAATAGGATCATTCTTTGGGGAACATCAGGAAGTAATGGTGTGGGTGAAAGAGGAGAAGCCATTGTAAACGTTTCTCAGCCTGCGATTACACAGTTCAGAATGGAAACAGGTGGGAGCAACCCAAACTCAACTGGATGATAATAGAGCGGGTGTTGGAAGGGCAGGGAGTGGAAAGTTCACTTTTGTCACAGTCACAGAAGATGTCACTTGTGACTTCGAAAGTTTTTCTGGCACTTCTGCAGGGGCAAAAACCTGACTGGAGTTCCAGGAAAGATGGGAATGAGTTTTGAAGATGACAAGACATTTCAAGGAATAAAAGCAGAACATGCTGGAGAAACTGAGCAGGTCTGGCAGCGTGTGCGGAGAGAGAAACAGAGTGAATGTCCTAAATCTGGTATGGTTGTCCTTTGAAACATTAGCTTTGTTTTTCTCTCTCCACAGATGCTGTCAGACCTGCTGAGTTTTTTCAGCACTTTCTATTTTTATTTCAGATCTGAACCTTTTGTAGTACTTTGCTTTAGAGTCATCGAGTCATAGAGATGTACAGCACGGAAACAGACTCTTTGGTCCAACTCGTCCATGCTGACCAGATATCCTAACCCAATCTAGTCCCAGCACTTGGCCCTTATCCTTCAAAACCCTTCCTATTCATATACCCATCCAGATGCCTTATAAATGGTGCAATTTTACCAGACTCCACCACTTCCTCTGGCAGCTCAATCTATATACATACCACTCTCTGTGTGAAAATATTGCTCCTTAGGTCCCTTTTATATCTTTTCCCTCTCAACCTAAACTTATGTCCTCTAGTTCTGGCCTCCCACACCCCAGAGAAAAGATCTTGTCAATTTACCCTATCCATGCCCCTCTTGATTTTATGAACCTCTATAAGGTCACCCCTCAGCCTCTGACACTCCAGGGAAAGCAGCCCAGCCTATTCAGCCTCTCCCTATAGCTCAAATCCTTCAACCCTGGCAACATCCTTGTAAATCTTTCCTGAACCCTTTCAAGTTTCACAACATCCTTCCAATAGGAAGCAGACCAGAATTGCACGCAATATTCCAACAGTGGCCTAACCAATGTCCTGTACAGCCACAACATGACCTCCCAACTCCTGTACTCGATACACTAACCAATAAGGGAAATACATTCTTCACTATTCTATATACCTGTGACTCCACTTTCATGGAACTATGAACCTGCACTCCAAGGTAGCTTTGTTCAGCAACATTCCCTGGAACCTGACCATTAAGTGTATAAGTCCTGGGGATTTATCCACTTTTATGCATTTCAAGACATCCAACACCACCTCCTCTGTAATATGGACATTTTTTAAGATATCACCATCTATTTCTCCATATTCTATATCTTCCATGTCCTTTTCCACTGTAAACACTGATGCAAAATACTCATTTAGTATTTCCCCATCTCCTCTACAAAGGCTGCCTTGCTGTTCCTTGAGGGGCCCTATTCTCTCCCTAGTTACCCTTAATGTATTAATAAAAACCCTTTGGATTCTCCTTAACTCTATTTACCAAAGCTATCTCATGTCCTCTTTTTGCCCTTCTGCCTTCCCTCTTAAGTATACGCCTACTGTCTTTATACTCTTCTAATGATTTTCTCGATCTCTGCTGTCTACACCTACCATATGCTTCCTTTTTCTTAACGAAAACGTCAGTTTCTCTAGTTATTTGACATATTTGAGGAATTTGTAAAGGAAGGTGAGGTAGGAAATGGAATAGGAGTTTGCAAGGATGGCGATGTCAGGAGTTGATTTTTTTTAAGGAGAGATGATGATGGCAGGTTTAAAAGATGAGATCAACACCTGGAAAGAGAGATCTGTTTACAATATCAGCTAACGTGGTGGCTAGAAGAGGACATTGAATATTCAACCGTTTTAAAAGGAATGGGATTGAGGTATGAACGATCAGCAGTTGTGAGTTATGGTGAGAAACTGTGGAGAGGACTGGGATATTTTCAGGTAATGTCAGATAATTTCAGGACCTATACTGTATTCACATTTAATCACATTATTCAAGGAAAAAACCTCCATCTCAAACAGTTGCTCCCATTTTCAAATGTAGTGGATGGATAACTGAACTGCTCCGGAGGTCGGTGCCCTATTTAAATATCATAAGCATGCTGAAAGCCTCAGACTTTTTATCTCTGTTGCAGCGTCAGCACTGGTCAAACTATTTTCCCAGACATTGAGAAACCTGTCAGCTAAAGACCGGCAAGGGCGGGTAAGGAGCAAGCTCCTCTCCCCTAACCTCTACCTGCAACTGATGACCATCTGAAATCCCATGTGGTCTGCTGTCTCCTCCACTGTGCTTCTCACTCTCTCTATCTTCCACATCTCCCTGGTACAATCTCCCCTTCTCTTCTAGTCTCTCCAGCTTTCCTTTTGCAATCCTATCCTCTTGTCACCTCAACTGTCCGGGTGACTATACCTCTAACCATTGATGTTTCTTGAAACCACTAACCTTCCCAGTTTTGACCCACCCAACACCCAACTAGTCACTCAATCTGGCTGGTTGCAGCCAAGGGACATTTTTCCGAAATGCTGCTAATTTCAGCAGGTCCTGAGGGAAAACCATTCTCCTGGGATCCTGACTGCAAAGCTGCTAACTCTCTGCCTCCACATCCCTGTTTCCCACTAATCGTAGGATCAGTTTTTACATTTAGCTCAGTTGTTTCCACTTTAGAAGTGCCATTAGAATTTCAGAGATTTGAGGCACACACTTGGAATAGAAGTGAGGTGCTGATCAGATACTAAGTTGTTAGTGGTACAAACCTTTTGTCAAATTGTCAACATTCTGATGTCACTGCCCACAAGAATAGATTGATGGACATCTCTCCCTCAGACAATACTAACAAAAGCAAAACATTTAACTTGACACATGCGCCAGTGAAATATTGCTGGTGGAGAATGGATGATACATTAACTTGTACATAACAACAGTCCTTGCACTTTAAGACCATTAATGTGTGAAACATTTGAAATGCTTTGATCAATGATATTATTACATAGAAATAAAAGTTTTATTAGATCTTTCTGCCAGGGATGTCACTTAAAAACAATGTGTATAGTGCATTTCACAGCCAAGTGTTAAAAGGATGGGGTGTGATTTTGCTCTGTTATAAATAAAAGTTGGCACCTCTTTGTCTGATGGGTGATGATCCTAGTTTACATGGGAACATGAGTTGTAATTTAGCTGTTAAATGTCTACTTTTGTCAATGATAGAGAATTTGTCTTGCAACTGTTTGTGACCAATGCACTGTACAAGAATAAAATTTGGTTGTGTCTTTTTAGTTTAACTCCAGCACACTGAGATTTATGCCAAGCAATCAGTGATTAGGCTTCCATTTCTGAATAGCATTCAGCCTAATTTTTCCTTTTCAGTAAGCTTAATCATTTTGAATGGGTTCAATTTTCCCAGTATAAATGCTGACAGGCACAGCAGCAGCTTCGACAAACAAAATAACCCCAGTTGTCAGTCTAACTGCCTTGCACAGCTCTTGCTGTTTGTCTTTGTGCCTTTTATAGTACTAAGCTTGACTCCAGTTTTTCTGCTCACTGTAATCCTGTTTGTTTTTCTTTACCTCTAGGGGCTTTCTGACAGGTACCCAACTGCTGACTGTCAAATGAAGTTAACTTTGTTGAGCTTTACAGGTTACACTACTTAAACAGAAACAGGAGTAATTTACTCCTACGCACCATGTTCAGAGGAGTTAATAATGGTGGAAAGGTGATTCCGATAAGGATAATTTGTTCACAAATACTTTACTGTACCAAATGTTTTAAATTGTGGTGTGAACATAAATCAAACTTACAATATTGTTTTCCTTCACCCTCTGGGTTTGTAAAATTATTTAACTAGGAAAATCATTTCAGCAATGCTGCCTGCAGCTGCTCATGCCATGGAAGTCGTCCTCATAATATTGTCAGATGCTTTGCACAGCTTGGATCTGTGTTTAAAGCTGGTACATGTGCAATTGTTTTCAGGTTGCAAATAACTTGTCATAAGATGACCTCAGCCCCATCTAGGTCAGTTAGCTCAGTTGACTGGATGGTTAGTTTGTGATGCAGAAAACGCCAACAGCACAGGTTCAATTCCTCCACTAGATAAGGTAAGCACGAAGGGCTGTCTTTCTCAAGCTCTCTGCTCGCCTGAGGTATGGTGACCCTCAGGTTAAACCACCATCAGTCTCTATCAGAGAAACCCTCTAGTCTGATCGGACTGTAACAACTTTACCTTTTACTGATTTATGGCTGAGGAAGGTCCACATAGGTGACATAAGAACAGGAGCATTCTTTGCTCAAATGCTTTTTAGACCATTCAAGTGAATGACTGGACCTGTAAGTAATTCCCATTACTTTGCTGTTCTATACATTACCTGAGCAGTTACTGAGAATGCACAATCATAGCTATTGGCAAAGAAAGTAATGTGTTCACTTTTATCATTTAAGAATGTCCTAAACTGCTTTTGAAATATTGCAACTATTGTGTGTAGGAAAGAATGTGGCCAGTTTTGCAGAACATGCTCCACAAAAGCCATCAGATAACTGCCAGATAAAAGCAAAAAACTGGATACTGGAGTTCTGAAATAACAACAGTGCTTGAGAAATTCAGCAAGACTGGCGACATCTGTGGAGAGAGAAATAGAGCTAGCGTTTCAAGTCCTGTGAGTCTCCTTTTAAACTTTTGATGCATTGAAACGCTGAATTTCTCTAGTGTGTTCTGTTTTTCATTAGCGAAGAAACTATTTTAGTAATGTTAGTTGAGGGAATTGACACTGCACCCTTCTAATGCAGGAGGCACGTGGGTGACCAAAGAGCTGCTGCAGACAGGTAGGCATTTACTTTTCTACGGGAGACATGGGCCATGTGGACCAGGAGTTGTGAATTAATTCGATGCCAAAGCCTGAACAGAAGGTGAATTAAGAGAGGGAAAGAAAGGGATTAACATATCTCGATTACAGAAAGTATGTAGGAAACATTTGGGGTACTTACATGATAGGTGCACACTAAATAGACCAGAACGAGCTGTGTAGCTTGTCTATTCCATTGCAAGTAATTTAAGCCTTGTGTATTGCCAACTTCTTTGCCACCTTGGATTTGGTGCACTATTTCAGTGGCACTGGTATAAGCAAAGGAGGTCATCACAAATCTTTTCAAATGTATTTTTTCTTTTTATCCCTGGATCCTGCATGTAGACACCAGATTGAAGTCAGTACTTGGAATAATTTGTGATATCTGTGCTTTTCCTCAGTTCATGTTGAGTTGGCATTTCCAGCACAAACGTAGCAGAGAAACCTCTGCTATTGTTTAACAAACATCTGATATGGAGTTAATTTGTTGGGACTAACTGGAGAAATAGACAGAGCCCTATCATTGCTGTAAGGAGTCCTGATGGAATCAGTGATCCTTCAAGCACACATTGAAGGTATCCAGTACACTCCATGATATCCCTGGTACTGAGAGCTACCAGTCAATCAGACAGCCAGAGGCTCCTCATCTCTATCAATAGGTTTGGTATCTTTTGGAAACATTGTGTGCACCAGTCACCCAGAAATTACATAGGAATCCAGTCCAAATTTGAGTGAGGCAGGGTGGGGTTTGTGGGGCGAAATTCTAGGAGATGGAGCACAGAGGTGTTGGATTTCAACAGCCTTTTCCTGATGCAGCAGGGGACCTCACTGAGTGCCATCCACTGGAGGCTGTGGACAGAGCTGATTGGGGTTCGCTGAGTGGTGGCTTGAAAGTATGGGAAAACATGTGGCTCCTCTTTAATCTCTGAGGCACCATGAATTTGTGGTGAGCTCAGTGATAATGAGTTTTAGTTGGCATAATAACTGACTTATTTGGCATCACCCCTTTGGCAGCGAAGAATCCTGCGGGAACCCCTTTCAGCCCTCCAATGTAATTGGTGGAGCTCCTGCCTCCTGCTGAGAGCCTAACCGGATTCACCCCCCCCCCCCATGATTCAATGGGATCAATCACAATACGTCCTGCTGTGATGAGCCTTAGATTTTTATTTAAAAAGTTAATTATGTTCTGGAATCTAGCCTCAGAATCAATGATATATGAAACTAGAATGTATGAAATTGATCTGAAATTGACAGGCAGACCAATGGAAAATAGATACTTTAGTTTTACATTTACAATGATCTTTGTTTACTGCTTTATCTCCTAATTGAAATTTGATTGACTCATATGATTGAAATGTACAGAAATATTCTTCTAAGTAGCTATTAGCAGGCATAGTTTAGCACAGGACTATATTACAGTGTACAGAAACTCAGGAGCAAGGGTTATGTTCCCACTTCTGAAGAGCATGAAGGGTCAAATGCAGTGTTGAAATGTTAATGCTATTTTCCAGGTAGTTTATAAAGCTTGTGTGAACAGTACAGTTCCAACCATTTTCATCACAGTTAAGCTGCAATATCTCTTTTTAGCTCTGCTATGTGATAGCAATGAAGAGTGTATGCAGTGGTGTCATTGAAGGTTAATGGAGAAATCAGACAACTCATAGGTTTTCTTTTTGATCACTGCTCTGTGCTCATTTTGTCTCTGAAAGCAGCACTTCAGTTCTTCCAAGCACGTTGTACACACAAGTATCATACTTACACTAAATAACATTTGCAGTCATTGACCTGTAGTAACTGCTTTCCCTGCATTAGGTCAAGATGGAATGTTGATTTAGAGCTTTGTCTGTATTAGGCTAATTCAAACTTATGAGATCATCCTATAGTTGTTTATCTAAGGCTAGTCGAGAGTAGGACATTTTGCAGGCGTGATTCCCTCTGCAGCATTTTTTAATTCCTGAAAGTGGCGCTGTCTTGAATATGGACTCTTGATCATATATTTTCAAGTTCACCTTGTTTGGGTTTTGACTTTAGAGTTCGTATCTTACATAAAAGTCAGCAACTTTTCTCCTTTTCATGACTAAATGTTGCCTTTTAACTCATCAGTTTTGTTACTCTGATTTGCTTCTGTAACGTTTGACTCTATGTAACAAAAAGGCTGTTTTGCTAATCTCACAAGAGCAAGGTGAACATCAAATGAGAAAGGAAGAGACTTTTGAGAAAGTCTGAATATAGAAGTCCACACTCAATGAAATTATGTAGATTAGTAAATTACAAATGTAATTTGGTACATTATTTTTAACCTTTAAAAAGGTCTGATTTCTTTCGAAGTGAGTGGATGCATGATTCCAATGATGCAGTGACACTGTATATTGTTGTTATGTGGAGATTGGCGCTGGTCGACATAAGACTGCCCAGTGAGGTTGAGAGCCCAGTAATAGGGTTAGGAAGAGGTATTTTTATTACTTTAATTTTCTTTAGTTGGTGTTATACTGTGGCATCACAAAGCATCTTACTAATTCAAATCTGTTGTCATTTCACTAAACTAGTTCTGTTCACCTTCAGAAAGATTGGAGAAGTCGATGTGAACTAAAGTCACCATAGTCCTTTGGATTGTAGGGCCATTCTCTCATTAGAGAGAGATGACTAGTGGTGGTTTAACCTGAGGGTCATCCTACCTCAAACGAGCAGGGAGGTTGAGAAGGAGACTCATTTGTGGTAACCTCTAACAGAACGGGAATTGAACCCACGCTGTTGGTGTTGTTCTGAATCGCAAACCAGCTGGCCAGCCAATTGTACTGACTGACTCCCATTGAACTGCATATGATCGTGCATATGAAAGACAGAATATCTAGTTCAGATCACAAAGGGACTTAAATACTCCATCGCTAGCTGATGCTGTCACATTTCAATTCATGGAACTGTATAGGCACAGACCTGAATCTAAGGTGCTTGAACCTGCTGATAGGAATGCTGAGAACCTGAGGAAATATCAAAGACATATAGGGAACAGCTGTGAGGGATAAATGTCTCAATTGTGCTCCAAGGAATACATCCAGAATATGGAAGGAGGTTGGGAAGGGAAAACTGTAGGCACCAAATAATTGTCCAGAGAAGTTTTAAAACTCTAAATTTATTAAGCATGGGAAAAGTTCCATCGCTGCCCAAGAAAGAAAGAAGGAAGATTGCATGGCAGTTGGTTGTGAGTTAACTTGTAGGGCCCAACAATATGAAGCTAAAGTAGGTCGCCTGGTGCAGTGGGTTGTGTACCTACCTCTGAACTCCAGGCACATGAACGATTCCAGGACTTGATGGTCAAGGAAGATATGTTCATAGTGTGACCACTCAACTTGAGCGTCAATTTAAAAATCATTTCAACATCCACCAATGGTGGACCGTAAGAACATGAGTGATACCCAATCAGCCACACAATGGAAAGAAATTGGAGCCTCTGTCATCACAATATGTAGCTCCAGGCTACACCATGTATATAAACCTGCCAACCCTGACTCCTTTTCGGTGGGGCAGCTGGGGGCGGCAGGACGTCTGGCTGGCTCAGTTGACTAAAAGGCCAGTGTGGGTCACGTTGGTACCAATAGAATGTGTGTTTATCTCTATTCCAGCTGGGTTGTGCTCTGACTTGCTTTCTTGCTCTAACCTTGATGTGGCTCAGACATGCCTCAGGCAAAGATCTGAAAAAGAAGAATGTGAATGTGGCCATCCTTTTGGAAATGAGCTGCTGGGGACGAACATAATGCAATCAGAGTTTTCAACACATCCCATTGCATGCAGCTTACATAGAAACCACATTGTGGCCATGAACTTGTGTGTGAGTCAGATGGCAAAAAGAGCACGTTTTTAGCATCAGCTTCAGGCACTATACTGCTTTTAGTCTGTCATAAGTGACTGCATGAGCTTCTGACCATCACAACGCTATAGGCAGCTATTTTGCGCCTGGCAGTACCAGATAGAGTTATTGTACTCCTACACCATCCTTCACAAAGTAAATGACCTGATCTTGTATAATCTAACATGTTTTGATACAAGGGAAAAGTTGAATGAATGTTTTTGTACAAAAGATTAATGGAAGACTGTTAGCTTTACAAGTAGTGGCAATTCAGACAAGATATGTTTCCAAACCTAATTGGGCAGGTATTAATAAAGTAAGAATAGAAATAAAAACATACAAATTAGACTGGAGTATGTAGCATCAGCATGGAGATAATGGACTGAGTGGCCTTTTGTTGTGATTGCAGTAATCATGTAATTGTTTTGGAACAATTTCTTATTGATATTCCTGTATTATTAGTTGTATTTGTGCCCAGTGCTGTAGGTTTTGAATTCTTTGAAATAAAGTGATGGCAGTTTCCTCAGATTTTGCCAAATTAATTATAGAATAACAGTTTCCAGATCTAACAGTATGTAGGAGTGTAGAAAGCTCTTATGCTGACACTTGTCACAGCAGAAACTGATTACTGCATTATTGCATTCCATCTGGAAGCCAGAACTAGTCAGCTGGCAGCTGGATCTTTAACCCCTGACTCTATTGAAACCCGCTGCACATGCTTTTGCTGGAGTTTGATCAGATACATTTCTCAGCTTGAAAGGGTTAATGCACCATGTCGGGGCTGCCAATTCTTCAGGGTGTTGAAGGGTACAACCACAACTCCTCTACTCAATTACCAAGCAAGTTCTTGCATCGAGTTGCAAAGGATTTTCATCTTAGCTATGCATATTGTATTCCTTGGTTTCTGTTTTTCTGCCAAATTAATGAGACTTGATTAATGCAGCCACAATCTGTGGGTATTTGAATGAGCATGTGTGGAGGGAGTTGGTATGCCGTATGCTTGATTGCATGACTTTTTTTTCATCAGTGTTAAAGAGCTTCAATGATGGCATTTAGTTCTCATCATTAAGGACTGAGAGGATGTTGCCAATCACATGAACGTAACATGCCAGGTGGAAAAATATTAGCTTTGTAATCCCAATTCACTCATACCCAAAGATAGAGTTGCCCAGCCTGTCTTAGTGGCTCAAAATGCCAAAATATTTCGCAGAATGTACTGGTGCATGGAATGCATTTAGTGCAACAATCCAGATTCACTGAAGAAAAGTTGCTCAGGGGCAGTTTTATTGTCGTATTGAATCATCTGACAGCTGCTTGCTGTAACTTCAGGCTGCTGTAGGCAGCAACAGATTTTGTTCCCTGTGTTCCCTGAATCACAACATTGCATTTTATGGAAAATGAAAATTAAGATGAAATATATCCTGTGTTCCTCCAATGTTGCTGTTATTTGTTTTGTTTAGGGGACAGGAAGCCACTGCAAATCACAGAAGCCCCTTTATCATGTTAAGTTGTGGATTTACCTCATGAAGTTCAATAGGTAACCCTGTACAATCAGTTGAGTTGTTATTCTAACTTGAGCCAACTTAGCTTTGGTTATGTCCATGGTTACAATCACTCAGTGGTCCATTAAAGACTACTGGGCACTGTGATAGTAAGACACAGAAGAGAGATTTTGAAAAATGAGCATGTTTACAATCTACCTGAGCTGAATCCAAAATGTATATCCATGGTTATTTGGTACATTAAATATAGCTTATCTGAAATTGCTTTCCAACAGGACTTGGCAGAGTAAGGGCTGAGCAAGCTATTCAGATGACAACGGACTAACATTTGATATAAGGAAGGTGCTGTATAATATTTTGGTGGGTTTACCCGTGAGACGTTTAGGCAAATGGAGGAACAATATCATGGGCTCAGTAGTTGATCAGGGCTGACCTCGATGCTGGATGTGATAGTTGGTTTAAAGACCACTGTCTTGGCAAGAGGAGAGTTGATCAGGTTCTCTACTGCACTTCTGGGTGATGATGCATGTGGATGCCAACTTGGCTTTAGAACTGGAATCGGACTTTGTGATCAAATAAGTTCCCATCTCCCACTGCCAAACCTAATGGGAATAACACAACTGGAGAGTGACTACACAACTGGAGAGTGACTGCACACCCAAGAAATGAATGCCTATTGGAATGGAGGGGAACAAACTGGGAAAAAAAACATTGTCCATGGAATAACTTAACTTTAAACATACGTCGAACTGCCTAGTGGAGTGAATAGCAAAGAAAGAGAAACTGTTTCTTCTGGTAGAAAAATCAGTGTGCAGAGGAAGTAGATTTGAGATAAATAATTTAAAAAAACTATGAGAGAAATGAGAGTGATTATTTTTGAAGTGTTGGTTAGTCATAATTGGGAATGCATTGTCTGAAAGAATGTTCAAAAGCGAATTGGATACAAAGAAATAGTATGCAGGGCCATGAGGAACGAGCAGGGGAATGGAATAGTTCTTTTGAACACCAGACACAAGGACCTTGAATGGGCTCTTCCTGTGTAACAGAATTCTACAGTAAATGCTATTCCATTGAAAAGATTTGTATTTATCAGGGTGGGGTTCTGGGGTGGAGGGTGAAATTTATTGTCACATGTACCAATATATTATTGTGAATTTAGGGAAGTAACTTGACAATGCAAAATCTCAGAAATTTACTCTGCTGTCTTGGTCAGGTTTAAGTCTCAAACACAGGGTGAAGAATAAATGAATAGCACCTTAGGCATTTCAAAGTTAAAAATCACACACCAGGTTATAGTCCAACAGGTTTAATTGGAAGCACACTAGGTGACAATCTAGTGACAATCACCTGATGAAGGAGCGTCGCTCTGAAAGCTAGTGTGCTTCCAATTAAACCTGTTGGACTATAACCTGGTGTTGTGTGATTTTTAACTTTGTACACCCCAGTCCAACACCAGCACCTCCAAATCATGACCTTAGGCATTGGTATTCTACCACAACAGTATTTGTCTTGAAGGGGGGAAAGGCTCTTTTTGGAAGCTTTGTTTGTTCATGAACATTACAAAACTACCTTACTGAACGTAAACCAAAGATTATACAGAGGAAAACTAGATAGAATTATTTGAACAGTTCACATAACCAGACATCTGTAGTCTAAGAGTTAATTGAGTGAAAGCCATTAAATGCTGTAGCTCAGATTATCAAAGTGTAGATCATTAGGACTGTAAAGCATAGTCAATTCCTCATTAGCAGTGTTCTGTTAGTAGTGACATTGAGTTTAAATAAGTGATATTGACATTATTATGGGAATAAATCAAACAATCTGTTAATTCTTATGTTAGAACTTGATTTCCATTATTTTTCTGATCGTCTATTAAAATGGTCCCAGACCTCCTTCCCAGTCTATTCCTTGAAGGCCTTATCGATTCAGTACTAGTGTCATCAACTTCTGAAATCTCAGTTTAATGTACTAGTTAATTCATAACATTTGAATCATTGCCCAATTACCTTTAATGGTAATATCCAATTTATGAGGGCTTTTGAACTTAATTTTATTCCTGAAACCTATTGGGAGACGCATAGAAAGCATGCTGCACTTGAAAATATTCTGATAAGCTATGGTCTCAAGTCTTTTTCTATTCTGAGCATTATGACACACGATAGTGAATTTATTCATTATATTTAGCTCATGTCGATAATGATGTCCACTGAATTAGTTCAGTAGACCTCCTTGTCAATTGGTTTATTAGAATGTAGATTTTAACTTTTGAAATGAAAATATTAAAATGGCACCCTTTAAATGTGTTAATTGAAAGGAGAAATATCAATACGAGGACATGGACGCCTCTTCATTTTGAGTACCAGGTGTGACTAACAAAAGGTCCTACATCTGGCAAATGTGGTCAGACCCAAGTGTGTTACACAGCTGAGCCTTTGGATAGCAGTTACCACACCCACCTTTCTGTGGACTTCCACTGATATTGTAAGGGTGGTGTTAAATTAAGTGTTTTGTACCATGAACCCATGTCAATTTAAGATGCACACAGACTGTACAAATTCATTTCACACCAAAAATTTACATCTCTGCATACAGAGTTGGATATGATTCACATTCTTTGAGGTTAACAGTGAAAGCTGACTGCACAATATCCATATCTCAAATAATTGATATTTTTGATTCAAGAAAAGGTTGTTACTGTTTAATAGTTTGAGTTATAGTTTTCATCATGAGATTTCTTTTTAAAATGTGAAAATACAAACTTGAAATCTCACCTTAAGTCAAAGTGACCTGTTTAAGAACATCCAACAAGGGTATTGTGGCATTGTTCCTGAAATTGTTGATATTTCAGCAAGTTTGAGGACTGCTGATGTCTCAGCAAAGTAATTAGGAATGCTTGCTCATAATTCACCAAGCTCCCTAGTACTGTTGCTCAGTTCCTGAGATCACCATCACTGCTGATCCCTGACTGAGGTCCCTCAGGCTGTCCATCCTTCAATGAGAGGACTACTGGGCAGGAGCATAGGTCATTGTAAATGAACCCCTGATGCTTAGAGAAGTCATTTTGCTTCCCAGTCATCCCATTTAAACAGAGATGAAGCATTTCTTTTTCCCACGGAGTTTTGTGAATCTCGGAAGCTCTGTCAATGAAAGCAGATTTTTTGAATATTTTTAAGGCAGAGATGGCTAGTTTCTTGGCAAACATGGTGTTGAAAGGTGATTGATGTAGGTGTGTGATGATACTATAGCTATAAGAGGTGTGTTTTGTCCTTCTTTTTGCAATTAAGGAAGGTTGAGACAGAGGTGTTAAGTGATATTCTCAAAGCCAATGAAGTAAACAGTTTGAGAGGTCTTGGGATAATTTTTTTGAAGTTAGACCAATAGATGCAGTCTGAATGGGTGAGGTCAAGCTCCCACAGATCCAGGATTTTTAGTTTTAGCTTTCTGTCGTTGCTGGGATCTTGAAGCTGGATGTGGAAGCTCTTATTCCTCTCTGTCTTACAGTTAAAAGCTGTGAGTTCTCTTCCTTCTGCTGGAATTGCCTGTGAGAAAATCTATTTTACTGAATTTGCCTTTGCCAAGGGCCCTTCAATTTCACCCAAAAAATTGACATACTTGCTAACCTCTTTGAGGAAGGGAAGAAACATAGGCAGGGGATTTGCTTCTGTTGGAAGGGAAAGTCTGTATTCAGTTGTGAACTAGTAATGTAAAATTAATACCTTAAAATGGATATTATTAATCTTTGTTTAATGGTGAAACTAGCAGAGTATCACAAGATCCCTTTTTTTTAGATTTTTTAGATATTTTGAATCATCCTGGACAAATTTGTTAGGTCAACTTTGGAGCAGGTGGGATTTGAACCTGAGCCCTTTGGCTCAGAATTAGGGACTCTACCACTGCAGCACAGAAGTCCCTATAGCCCTTATGTATGAGCACCCTAAATAATAACACCACAGCCAAGAGAATCGTTGACACCTGGAATAGCATAACAGTAGAATATCAGACCATGACCTTTCCCCATGGAATAAGTTTATTTGGGCAGCTCAGTGCAAGTGTCCAGCACTGGGGGGAAGATTAAATGAAAACGGTTCTTTAAAAGGAAAGTTGGAACTAATCTACTGACAAGCAATTCCACTCCTAAGCCAGCCTCACAACTAGGCAGAAATATTAAAAGCTGCAGGTAAATCAGTGGAACAAGGTGATTGCGGCTTTAGTGGACAACTTGTTATATTCCTGCTTCATATTCACCTGCCATTTTGTAGATACGGAGAGTGATGAGTGAAGATGTTGCAGTTGTGTTTGAGCTTACTTTGTACTGCTAACAAAGCAATCTTAGAATAAGCAGATTAGCATCCTGTGCATTTGGCCAAGAGCCTGGCAGGCAGGCTTGTCATGTGCTTCATCCTGTTGAGTTTCTTGATTGGATTTTAACTGCTTACCCTTGTGTGATTATCTGGACATTACATGAGAGCAAGTTTAAATGGTTCCTCTATATAGATAGAGAAAAGGCCAGGCAGTGAGATTACTGCTCCAACAACTAGCTATTGAAAAGCCTATTTGCTGCACCCTTTGCTGAGCAGCATTCAAAGTCACTCATTATGATTTTGGAAAGCTTTCTTTTTGAATTTTTCATTACAATTGCATATTTAATAAGGCACATATTGTGTAAATCAGTTCATATTAAGTCGTACATTTGTAGGATACTTACTAAAAATGCTTGAAATGCTTGAAGCAATGGATCAGTTTTGAAGTTTTGTGATGTTTTATGTAAGTAAATACAACAACCTTTTTTGTGCATATTATATACCACAAGCCTCCATGGAATGTATGAACAGTGATTCTGTTTTTAGGTGACACTGCAACAAGTATATTAACCCAGATACCAGGCACGTTCTTTTTGTCTGACAACAGGGTCTTTATCTGATACCAGAGTCCTTGGTTGGATCTCTCATCGAAAGGTCAACTTTGGGTGAGTTCGGAAATGAACACAAATCATTTCTTCCGATTTTACTTTCTGTCTGCGAAACCAGTTGTAGATTTTTCAAGTGGATGAACAGAACGAGGAACTGGAAGTCAAAATGCCATCAATACTAAAATAAAAGCAAATTACTGCAGATGCTGGAGACCTGAAACAAAAACAAAGTGCTGGAGAAAGAATTTGTGCAAAGCTCTCAAGATACATATTGGACGCAGAAAATTAATTCTGTTTCTTTTTCATAAGCACTGCCAGACCTGCTGATTTGCTGTAGCTAACTCAATGGCTCTTAGGATTTAATGCTGTGAAATGGCATCAAAAGAATGTATGAATATTCAGATTTTGTACTAAAACAACAGTGGTTAGAAATATAGGAGAATAAATTGGTGAGTAAATTTTGAAGTGAATGGTTTTATATCACACAAATTAGGCCTGTTTCGTGTAGAATTTAGAAGGTTAAGGGGTGGTGTGGTCAAAGTCTTCAAGATATTAAAAGGAAAAGACAGGGCAGATAGAGATAAACTATTTCCACTGGTTTGGGATTCTAGAGCTGGAGGTACAGTCTGAGAATTAGGGCCAGATCATGCAGGACAAATATTGGGAAGCAATTTTACACACATGTTTGGAACTCTCTTCTCCAAATGACAATGGATGCTGGCTCAATGTTAATTTTAAATCTGAGTTTTTTTTATTAATCAGAAGTATTAAGGAATATGGGCTAAAGTCAGGTACACAGGAACCTTGATTATCCTGCATTCAATTATCAGAATATTGGATTATCCAGCAAGGTCACAAAGTACCGATGTTCAGCTAAACTATGTTATCCAACATTTGATTAACTGGAATTTGATTAACCGAACAGAATACTTGCCCGCCTGTGCCCTTCGGGTAATCGAGGTTCCTCTGCATATGGATTTAGGTCATAGATCAGCCATGACCTTATTGAATGGTAGAACAGGCTTGAGAAACTGAATGGCCTATCCCTATTCCTATGTTCCTCTATTGGAACAAGTATGTAAGTTTGACTATTTAGCCAAATGATAGCCACGTATGGTAGATGTGATACTGAAGTCAGAAGAAAGGAAAGAGATAGCTACAGACAATTTTGTGAAGGTGATTGGATGTGTTAACAACAAAAAACCTCTAGCTTGTAACAGAGGAATAACTCATGCCTCATTTCATCCACTTTCCTATTTGTCTCAGAAACATGGATAATAAGATCTGTAGAAGAAAGTAAAGGTCTTTGAAAGATGAATGCCAAGATGGCTACTTAAATGCCACATACAGACTATGAGGCAGATGGAGCAATAGTTGAAAATGCACATATAAAAGAAGTCTTAAAAATTTGAAGAAAATGTCAGTCACTAAGGTCTTGTCCAGAGGACAGCAGAAAGAGGAGTCGGCCTTGCTGTAGTGGATGACAAATATCACAGAGCCTTTGCGGACAAGCCACAACAGATGTGTGAAGATGGTGCAGATGGACAGACATGACATACCTTGACTGTGGAGCTCTTGCTCGGAGTAGCTACAAGCAGCAGCAATAGTTTTATTGTACAAATGTTGCCATTGTTCTCAACTGGAATAGAAAATATGGCTATTTTAGGCCATAATCTTAATTGCTGGATGGATTTCAATGATGTGGATTACTCGTGAGTGTACCTGCTTCAGCTAACATTACACACACCAGCATAAACCTTTTTCTCTTTTGCTAATTTTGTCTTGTTCTCTGCCATTCAAACTTAATGATTCGCTGTTGAGCACAGTTCTATGATTTCTATGATTTTTCTTTTTTCTAATTTTATGTCTTGTTCTCTGCCATTCATAGATAATGACTCCATATTAAACACAGTTCATAGGCATTGCTGGCTGACTGGTATTTACCCAAATGGACATCTGTGTATAGTCCATCTCTCGCCATACAGTGCAGTATATATCTCATTCAAGCTCATTCTTGCTCTTGCCATATACCGACACAAGTGCAGGAATTACTGCATAGTAACCAGGAGCAGAAAATGTTGAACAGCCTTTCTCCTAATTTAACTCAGAAGGACTTACATCTTCCCATTTGAAATCAACTAGCTCAACAGTCTTAGGAATTGAATTAGGGTCTTTCTGTTGAATGGTTCATCTATTCACGAAACAAAGTTGAATTGAAAAGGGACCTTTTTTCATAAAAATAGTGTATGGTCACACTCAATATGTGATGTTGTTGTACCATTGCATTGTTGAGTAGCTGACCTGATGTGTGTGTTTGCCAAAGGGGAGGGTGGAAGCAGTCAGCACGTCTATATTCTACTGCTAACTGTGGTGTTGTCCCTAGTAGGAGCAGAACAAATTTAGCCATTGGATTCAATCAGCAAATCTGACCAAGACCAAAGCACCAATCACAAAAAGTTTTGCATTGATAATAATAATGCACCAAACAAACTTGGCAAACAAACCTCTTGTTTTTGAGGAAGGGCCTTTACTTTGAACTTTTCGGGAATCCAGACTGAACCCATGTGATTTGGCTCACTCAATCTTTGTACTAAAAATGCTCACGTTTGCAGTTTCCATCGTCGTAACTTATTTGTAGAACAGTTCCAGGGATCAGGATAAGTTGATGTGCTGGTCTTTTGAAGTATACTTCCAAACTTCAAATCAGAGTCTGTGAGATTTTGAACAGAGGAGAGTGCACTATACAAACTCGATCTGACGATCTTGGTTTATTTATGCCTGGTTATTTTATGATAATCCTTGCCTTCAAAGTACACAATTATGGTACGACAATCCCCACTGCCTGCACGCAGCTAAAATTTGGCATTCCCTACTGAATGCAAGCATGGTTGTGTCTTGGAATGTACGCTCATCCCACACTGATAGACAGTGGAATCTAAACAGCAGTATAAATAAAAAACCATGGTGATGGTCAAACCAAATATTCCTGAAACTGGTGAGCAGGATGCCTCGTTGCCAGTTTCTCTGGTTCATTGTGACTCCCCACAAATGAAAGCCTTAGAGAATTCTGCATCTAAATAAAAAAGGTGCAATTCACAATTCTCAGTGTCTTGAATTGTTGCCAGTATGCTTTCTTTTCCATCCTTTCAGTTACATATATTCGTCGAGGAAACTGATGTTTTCCTGTTCTTTTCCAATTAATTAAGAAACCTCTTGCCATCTTGCTATGGGAAAAGATTGAATTTTCTGTTTGGTTGGATTAATTTGTTATGGATATTCATGTTCATTGGGTAATTGAGCTGACATACTGCACTTGCAGTTCTGTTGCTAACGCCAACCATTGTCAGATAATTTCTGTCAAAACTGCCTTATCATACATGGAATATTCTGAATTTTAACATAGGTGCTAAATAGCTAGTCCACTCAAAACCACAAAGAGAAGAATATGATGTTTTCAGACAATGTGTTTCATGCATGCAGGTGGGCCACGAGTGATAAATAGTTTCTCTGACACGTGCACAATGATACAGACAGCGGCATAGTGGTATTATCAGTGGACAGACACGCGGGTAATGTTCAGAACACCTGGGTTCAAATCCTGCCATGGCAGATGGTGGAATTTGAATGCAATAAATATCTGGAATTTCGAATCTAACGATGACCATAAATCTTATGGCTCACTCAGGTCCTTTAGAGAAGAAAACTACTGTCCTTGCCTGGCCTGATCTGCATGTGACTCCAGCCACATAGCAATATGGTTGACTCTTAACTGCCCTCGGGATAATTAGGACAATAAATACAGGCCTAGCCACCAATGCCGTCATCCTCTGAATGAATGAAAACAAAATGTTCCTGCATTTTGATCATAATCGTCCCAATGGGCCAGAGATCCAGTTTGCTGTGTAGCTTGTGTTGGTCCCTCAAAGAAGGAATTAAGACAACTGGATCACAATTTTTCATGGTTGGCATAGTAACTGCCTTATGCTGGAATTCAAAATGGCAGAACAGCATAAGCTACAAACATAATGTTTTGAGTTACTGATGACTGACTCTCCAGCATCTGCAGTCCTTGCTTTCTCATATATCATTGTACTGAGCCAAGTGAGTTAACTGTTCTTTGCTGCTGGTACTTTAATCTCACGGTTGGTTAATAGGACTGAAAGACGCCATTCAGCCTGTTGTGTCTGCACCGGCTGTCTCAGCATTTTAATTTCGGGCCAATCATCTCCCTTTTCCCTGTAACCCTACCTGGTTTCTAATTGGCTGTCTGCAATCCAGGATTATAGTGCACAAGATCAGCCAAGGTTCCTACCCCAGTCCCATCCCAGCAAAACACACCCGAGTCCTAATTTAGAGGACAATTTGCTTTGACCAGGCAATAAGTTCTCAACCATAGTGTTCTTTTCAGTCCTTATAACCTACGGAATGGGAACAAAATAATGAGGTGAAAATTGACAGCATTTTATCCTTCCATTCTTTCACTCTTGGCAATTTCTCCCTTAGTTCTCCTGGAAGGAGGGGATTTTTTTCATTCATTCATGGGATGTGATTGCCATTGACTGGGCCACCATTTATTGCCCGCCCC
This sequence comes from Chiloscyllium plagiosum, assembly GCF_004010195.1. Lineage (NCBI taxonomy): Eukaryota > Metazoa > Chordata > Chondrichthyes > Orectolobiformes > Hemiscylliidae > Chiloscyllium > Chiloscyllium plagiosum. The sequence goes on from NC_057737.1 coordinate 29,179,957, forward strand.
TGGTTACCTCTTGAGAAGGTGGTGGAGAGCTGCCTCCTCGAACCGCTGCAGTCCACCTGCTTGGGTTGACCCACAATGCCATGAGGGAGGGTTTTGTAGGATTTTGACCCAGCGACAGTGAAGGAACGGTGATATATTTCCAAATCAGGATGGTGAGTGGCTTGGAGGGGGACTTGAAGATGATGTTCCCTTTTATCTGCTGCCCTTGTCCTTCTGGATGGAAGTGGTTGTGGGTTTGGAAGGTGCTGTCTAAGGAAATTTGGTGAATTTCTGCCATGCATCTTGTAGATAGTACATACTGTTGTTCCTGACCGTCAGTGGTCAAGGGAGTGGATGTTTGTGGACATGGTACCAATCAAGCAGGCTGCTTTGTCCTGGATGGTGTCAAACTTCTTGAGTGTTGTTGGAGCTGCACTCATCCAGGCAAATTGTCTTATGAGGAAATGCTGGACAGGCTAGGCTTGTAACCTTTGCATTTTGGAAGAGTCAAAGACCCTGTGGGGATTTGACCAGGTGGATATGGAAAGGATGTTTCCTGTTGTAGGAGATTCTTAAAACTAGGAGTCCTCATTTAAAAATCAGGGGGCATCCAGTTAAGACAGAAATGAGGAACTTTTCCTCTCTGGGGATTTGGAGTTTTTGGAATTCCCTTCCTCAAAAGGCAATGGATTTAGGATCTTCAAGTATTTTTGTGACAGAGTGAATAGATTCTTAATTAACAAAGGAAAGAAAAAGTATTAGAGATGTTCAGGAACATGGAGTTGAGATTAGGTTGAGATCAGCAAGGATTGACCAGTGAGTCTGACATCGGTGGTGGGCATGTTGTTGGAGGGGATCCTGAGGGACAGTATTTATATGTATTTGGAAAGGCAAAGACTGATCAGGGATTGTCAGTATGGCTTTGTGCGTGGCAGGATGAAGACAAAAGTAGCCAACTTGTGGTTCTGCACATTCATGTGGCTGGGGAACTACATACCCTCTCATTTCTCCAGCCCTGAGCAGACCTCTGAGGTCCATGAATAGTGCAGATGGTTGGAAAAACAGGTAATGATTATGCTGGCACAGGGATAGTGATTGGTATGTGTGCATGGATCCTTGGAGCACCTTCGAGGGAACAATGCTGGGGAAGGAGTTAGCACTCCATGTCATGGTTAATGTGTTTTCTTGGGTTGTAGTTGAGCATTGGACAATGAGGTTCTTGGTTGAAATTTGAGTCATAGAGATGAACAGCAGGGAAACAGACTCTTCGGTCCAACTCGTCCATGCCGACCAGATATTCCAAACCAATCTAGTCCCACCTGCCAGCACCCGGCCCATATCCCTCCAAATCCTTCCTATTCATGTACCCATCCGAATGCCTCTTAAATGTCGCAATTGTTCCAGCCTCCACCACTTCCTCCGGCAGCCCATTCCATAGACACAGCACCCTCGGCGTGAAAAGGATGCCCTTTAAGTCTCTTTTATACCTTTTCCCCTCTCACCCTGAACCTATGCCCTTTAGTTCTGGACTCCCTGACCCCAGGGAAAAGACTTTGCTTATTTACCCTATCCATGCCCCTCATTATTTTATGGACCTCAATAGGGTCACCCCTCAGCCTCCGACGGTCCAGGGAAAACAGCCTCAGCCTGTTCAGCCTCTTCCTTAGCTCAAATCCTCCAACCATGGCAACATCCTTGTAAATCTTTCCTGAACCCTTTCAAGTTTCACAACATCCTTCCAATAGGAAGGAGACCAGAGTTACATGCAGTATTCCAAAACTGGCCTAACCAATGTCCTGTATAGCCGTAACATGACTTCCCAATTCCTGTACTCAACACTCTGACCAATAAAGGAATACATACCAAACGCCTTCTTCGCTATCCTATTCACCTGCAACTTCACTTTCAAGGAGCTATGAACATGCATTCCAAGGTCTCTGTTCAGCAACACTCCCTCGGACCTTACCATTAAGTGTACAAGTCCTGCTAAGAGAGTTGTTCAGGTGGGACATGAAACGACAATATTTGGACAGTCTGTATTTTCTGAAGTAAGCTTCAGAAGGAGGAGAGCGATCTTGTGTGAGTGGTTTCTTGATAACCTGAAGTTCAGCAAAAACAAAGAGCTTTTCTGAGGACTGATCTCTGCATTGATTATGCATGGATGGCTGATTTAATTTCCAAAACACATTTGGAACTTTATGTTGCTAGTCGTGTAGTTGATGAATTGTCAGGTTTTCACACAACATATCATAGACACAGGATAAAATAAACAAAGGCAATTGCTGTTTTCAGACTTTCAGTAAACAAAGCAATGGCAAAAACTTGTGGCCTGATTTTGTGCTGTGAGCATTCTGTGATTCTATTTTATGAATTTCCACATACATGTCTGTGTAAGCCACTGTAGCAGTAATTATGGGTCAGGAATTTCTGTAGAGCTAGCCTTGCTGCACTGTTCTGTTTTGATGCTGAATAAAATTTCTGTTTACACCTTGGCCTCCCAGGACTTCTTGTCAGGTTAAAACATCAATGAGCTGAGGGGCAAGTGAGAAGCAATGCATGGTAAGGAGTGTGATGTTAGGAGCAGGGAATGCCTGGTCCCAAAGCTTCAAAATAGTTAATTCAAATAAATAGCTTTAAAATGTTTTGATATGATAAACCATTGTTTAAATGCAGTGAGTCAATTATTATGCATAGTAGACAGAAACTCCTACTAGCTTCAGCACGTAAGCTATATTGAAACTATGTACAATTAAATCTGACTGCAGATGCTGAAATATAAAATTCTTTCAATCTGGTGGTACCCTATCTGTATGAATATTATACTCATGAACTAATTATTTAAAAAAATAAGTTAAATAACTAGAAGTCATTTTTATACACATCTGTGATTAGAAAGGGAAAATATTTCTTTGACTAATTAATCTCTAGAGCCATTGCTCAGATTTAATCAGAGGATATGCAGTTGGATAAGGAATGCATATTGTTCTAACACCAATTTGGAGCTCCATGTAATTGGCTTGTCCCTTTTTAAGGGTGCTGGTCTAATCTATGTAAAGAGATTCTGTAAAAGACATCCTGAGATAATTGTTTCTCGGTAGATTGGTTTTTAAATTCCTGGTAGTGTATAAGATTACAACCCATGAAAAATGAATGGATTTCTCGTTCTTTCAATAAAAAAAATGTAATACCCCAGCAACATTGTGACATTTTAATGTGTGATATAGAATCAGAGAATCCCTACAGTGTGAAAACAAGCCGTTCGGTCCAACAAGTCCACACCGAACCTCCAAAGAGTAACTCACCAAGACCCATTCCTCGACCCTATTACTCTACATTTACCCCTGACTAATGTATCTTTCTTATACATCCCTAAACGCTGTGGGTAATTTAGCATGGCCAGTTCACCTAACCTGCACATCTTTACCTATACCATGCTATCTTTTAATTATGGGATTAACCTCATGTCCCTCACATCTGCTGAAAGCAGCCATTACACAATTCCCCAGGGATGCTGAAAACAGACCCTAAGTGTTTTGGTTCTCTATGTATTTACCTGGGATGTGACATTTTAAATGTTGTCTGAAGTGTGAATGCCATGTTCTAGAAGCAGTGTATTCATATATAAAGATTATCAGATCTCCGGTGGAGCTGGTCATGGTTAATGTTGGCACAGTTGTAACATTTAGTTGGTAACTTGGCCTGTTGGTTTCTGTCTATTGTTTGGCTGTTTCCCACAAGGAAGTGATCTCTAAAGGTCTTGAATCAATCAGGGACTAATTGGAGGAAATGTCTTTCAATTGGCAACTGCTTGCTGCCTCCTTCTTGGGACGGGCTTGAGAATCTCAAAATGAGAGACACCATTAAAAACACCTGGGTTTCTTTGTCTCCCTGCAAGCTTTTTTTGAAATCTTTGCAATTGTGATTTGTTATTACTTTTATATTTTTGCTAGAAAGGGGAGGAATCACGATTCACATAAAACCGTGATACCGTTAAATTTGCAATGAGTCTGTTTGACTCTCCCACTCCAAATTCCATCACCCCGCCCAGAGAGTGCAAGAATTTCCCCAACTCAACTTTGTGAAAAGCAATAACTGTTCTCCAAAAAGTGAATTAAACTGTCTGTATCTTGGGCCAATTTTTTAAATTCCTGATAAGCTTTATATATGAATGTACTGCTTCTAGTGTATAAGATTACAACCCATGGAAAATGAATGGATTTCTTGTTCTTTTGATCAAAAAACGTTATACACCAGCAACATTATGACATTTTGTTGTCATATCCGGTTGCAAAGGCTCATTTTGGTGTATGAATGGCCATACTTGGATTTTATTTCGGATGAATTGCATTTTTCATCGACTTTCCTGATCCACTTTCATTTTCTTCTGGGGGTGTTTATTTGGAGTGGATGCATCCATCCTTCCTGGGGTCAGGTTCCCCACTTCAAAGTCATTGCAAAATCAGATTTCCTTCGGCACCATGTTTTTGTCTGGTTGCAAGGGATTCTGGGAGTCCATTAGGGGCATGTCAGGTTTGAGAGGTCATGAAGAAAATGGAAAACCTGTCAAACAGTCTGGACCATTCTGTAAGGTAATTGTAAAGTTTTTGACGCCTTCAGGTGTCACTGTTGGGTTCTATATTTTGTTGGAGATATGTTATTAATGCAATGAGCCTCCACAGGCATCTCTCCTGCAAGAGTAAGTTGACAATTCATTTACGAGCCTTACAATACTCTTCCAATGGAGTAAGTGCCACAATGAATATTTATAAAGTAAGGAAGGGATAAAGAAAATGTTCTGTACTGTCATGGTCTCATTCTCTGTTTTAATTAGACTGGTATATCCGACCAATTTTTTTAAACACTGCTTCTGAAAGTTACAAAACTACTCTGCACCTGTTCTCCTTCTATTGATTGCTATGCACTCTGCTTTGAAATTGAAATGGATATTATTCTTTCTGTGGAACTCACAGCGATTCTGTTATGAGTGATTGGCTGGGTTTCAAAAGCTTCAGTTCTGCAAGTTATCTGACTAATGTTATAACTCCTGAAACAAGCTTATAATAGCATTACAGCTTTGATGCAAATTCTTGTTTATTTACAAATGTTATAGGCTCTTAAATTATTGCAGCTTTTTCTGTTGGGTATTTTAGTCTAGTTTATTGGTCATTCACAAGGTACAAACGTCTTGGCTGTGCTGGAAATTATTGCCCATGATTAATTGCTCTTGAGAACATAGTGGTGGCTGCCTTCTTGAATTATTACAGTCCTTGCAATGTCCTAATGTGCTGTTAAGAAAGGGGTTCTAACATTTTGACCCAGCAATGGTTTCAGTGGCAGTGAATTTGAATTTGGGGTTTTCTTTAATTGGTAGATATTTAATGGCATTCAAACGATTTGCAACTATTACACTTTGCTATTGTATTGCTGCTGTGAACTGTAAATAGTGCATGCTGGGTGATGTCTATGGAGGAAACATGAGATGGTGTTGAGTTGGGGTGGGTAATATGTGTTGGTATCGTGTGGCATGTATGAATAGAGGTGTGAGATTAAGTGGGCATTCAGACAACATTGGGAACTAAAGTGCTGTGTTGGGAAAACTGAGACAGGCCATGTAATCAGTTGGCCCCCTGCACCCACTTTCATCATGAACTTTACTACAGCTCACAAAATATGCACTGCAAATCTGAACCCTCTGTTGCAGGCAGAAAATCCTTCTTAAAGACACAAGTGGCATTATGCTAGCCACAGAAGGGCACAGAGCCCATATGAAAGTTCAGTCACCGGTATGGAAAAATACTTTCCCTTCAGGCTGAATTGTCTGTTTGCCTGTTCTGATGGTTCACATATTCTGTTGATCCCACTAGACTCTGCAGTAGTTAATATATGAATGTGGTGCCGAGTACCTGTCATTTGTACCTCAGATAGATTGTGAATATTTCAGTGTCCTGGCCAACATTTTTCACTCAACCAATACCACTTATAACAGATTAACTAGTCAATCATCTGTGAGCTGTTAATGGGATCTCCATGTGAGCACGATAGTTATTGTGTTTGTCTACATAAGATCTGTGTATTATACTTCAAAGTAATTCACTGTATGTGAAACACTTCAAACATTTGCTTTTGAGAGAGATAATAGCACTCTTACAAAACCTCTTCATTTTGTTTTAAATGTTCCACATTTATATGTTAAATCTTTATAAGTCACTTACTTCGGTCTCAGCTAGAATATTCTATGTAATTCTTGGCACCACTTTAATTTTTAGGAAGGATGTTGAGTCTTTGGACAGGAGGCAGAGGAGATTTATTAGAATGGTGCCAGTGGTGAAAGCCTCCAGTTACGACAAGCTCAGAAAGAAGGAATATTTAATAGATGTATTTGAAATTATGAGCGATTCTGAGAGTGTAGATAAATTAAACTGAGATTCTGGAACCAGAAAATTCAGTTTAATATAAATTCACAAAACAAAATGGAAAAAAAAGAGGGAAAATGTTTATGTTATACAATTATTTGCTTTGATCTAGAATGCACTGCCTGATAGGGTAGTGGATGTAGAATTTACAGTACTTTTTAAAGAGAATTTGATTTACGTGAACTGCAAAAATTAGGGCATTAGCAGAAGACTGTTATAAAGTGGATGAGTTTTTCAGAAAGCTGACATGATGGGCTGAAAGGTCTCCTTTCGTGCGACAGAATTCTATGAATCATTCTGAGGAAAAACATCGAGGTACATATGGTGAATTTGTTGTTTATTTTGGATCAATGAGCCTGGTGCCATTCTGTAATAGAACAAGCTTGTAGGATACACATGGGGTCAGGTCAGGTTGTCATGCAGAAACTAAAAATTGGAACACCAGGAGTTATGGTGAGAAGTGGACCATTGCAAGCAATTTTGGAAGACTGAGGACAGAAACCATTAACCTATGTAGAAGAAGGTGGTGAAATTGGATGTCTGCATCTATTGAAACCCCTGTCAGTTATCCAAAGAGAGTGGCAGTGATCATTCACTCTGCTGATTTGACCCATTTTCCTTACACCTGAATGCATTGTTTATTTTGTTTGGCTTTTGTGGTGTGCCAGTGTAAGTCGGGAGCAATTTCCATCCTCTGCTGCAGGACATGGTTTTTGAAATCTGTTCCAACTGGTATGGCTGAAAGACTAAAATAAAAATGGTGTAAATCTAGATAGTTTAAGCTCCTAGCTTCCATCGCTAACATTTCTTTTTCTTTGATAAATTAGATTATAATGTGGGGAGTTAGGCATGCACTGTTCTGAACTGGTACGATGCTTCTGAGTTTTGAAAATTATACAATTCTGTATGGAAGGCCCCTGCTCCTAATGATCCAAGAGCCAGGAAGAAAAGAGATTTACTAGAATTGTATTGGGGTTGGGGACCATCCAATTATATAGAGAGACTCAAATTTTAGAACAGACATGGTTAAGGGGAGATTGAATTGAGACATTCAAAATTATAAAGGGTTTTGATAAGAGTATCTAGAGTGAAGCTAATCACTGCGGCTAGAGGGCCAAAAACCAGGGATCACAGATTTATGCAAATAGATCATGAAGGGAATGAGAAATATTTTGGGGACAGAGTTTTGATCTGGGATTCACTACCTAAAAGCATGTTAGACACAGATTCAGTTAGAGCTTTGAGAAGAAAATTGGATATTTACTTCGATACATACTATACATAACTGATGGTCTCAACAGACAGAGAACGGGAGTGGAAGGAATCAAATATCTCTTTTAAAGTGGAAGGAGAGGCATATTGGGCTGAATGGTCTCCTTTTTATGTCATACAGTTACACGAGCTGAATTTTATGCTGCGGGTGCCCAAGTACACAGTACGTGGTAAGCCCATCTCTGCTTGTCCAGCTTTCTTCACAGGCAATTTAATAGCTGCTCTACTTGAGGCAAGCCTTCTGCTCTCATTGGCAGTCCCAATATGGGGTACGCAGCAATGGAAGTGGATTTAAAGGTGAGCCTGCTGTCTCTCCAGAGTCAAGCTGGCGTGCCCTAACTAGGGGGGTCAGCATATGGGCTCCACAAGGTAGTGAATGAGGTCGGGGTGGGGTTAGGGGGGGTTGTGGGGTGAGGCCTGGTAAGGTAGGTTCTCAGAATAGCTGGAAAGGAGTCAGTCCTCTTGCTCAGCTACCAGCATTCCAAGTTTCACTTGGCGGGTGGACGTTTGGCTTTCCTCACCATGGGTAACCATGAGTGGTGGAAGGATGCCTTTTAAATGGCTACTAATTTGCCACCTGAAGGCACAATTAACCCAAGGCCAAATGGATTGTCCCTCGCGCCCCCCCCCCCCCCCACTGCTGGTGAAAGTTCAGAATGGTAAAGGACAGGAGGTAAGTATGATGTTACTGGTTTGGTGCTTAGTTTTACAGCCTGCAGTATGCCTTCCATCTAGCCTTCACTAGATTACAGCCCACAATCCGACTTGCAGGAACCTAGATAATTGTAAAGAACTTAGAGAAGAGAAATGACTAAATCTGACCGAGGGAGAGTTGTAAGAAGATCGTATCCAAGCAGCAGCAGATCTTTGTGCTTTAGTAAATGCATCATGGTTTCATTTCCCTGCCTCGCTGGCATTTCTCATAACCGACGAAGTTCTTTTCTCTTATATTCTGTAAGTCTAAAAACTTAAAATGCACATTGCTTTGTCATTGAGGACAACGTTTTAAAAAAAAGACTTGATCACTTGTAAACATAGTATAGCATGCAGGCAGCCCCCATGCAGTTTTTACACATTTTCAGCTCAGCTCCCATATCAGAAGTATGACATTCACTGGAAACCATGATTTTGCCCATCCCTACCTCCACCAAACAACTTATGGGCCTTAGAATTCTCCATTCAGTTATTTTTCAATCACTGTAGCCTCCCTCATCACAACACAAATAAACTTTTATCTCTGCATACAGAAATAACTCATTTGACCTTAAAAATGTCCTCAGCTACATACATGTTTGTTTGAGAATCTTTCCTTTCTTCATTCTCAGAAAGACTGGAAAGTACGTCAAATGCATTTGATTGCAGAGATTCTGGTTTCTTGGGACAGCCTGTTGTTCTCCCTCTGTCGGAAGGTACATCGATCAGTCAAACCTCCCAAGTCACCTTTGCTTTTGTTGTTAACTTTTGTAAATCCATGATCAGGCCTGTTCGACATAACCCTGTTCAGAAGGCATATTAATTTCTTGCTCTTCCGATAGCTGTCCCTCTAGTCTTTTGTCAAATTTGAATCTCATAGCATCTGTGAATTTTCCTCTCCATTCCTTTGTACATCAGCAGCAGTGTTGCCAATTTCCATAAAGATCAATCCTTCAGGCTCACTGATCTCCTCCAGAGCTAATCTCTATGCTTTTGGCATTTGATTCTGACATTAAGAATTATGTTATTGGAATCTTTGCGCTCTAGTTGAGTATGACATCTGTCTTGATAGCCTTTATATCATTCTCAAGATTTATGTTCCTGATTATATGTTTGTTCTGTGACATCTTTTTAATCTATTTTTCTTGATCTACCTTTTTGCTCAACCAGTTTGCCTAAGGTCTAGTCTTCATTAACAACAAATAAGAGCATTCATTTTTAGCTCCACTCTAAGCATTTCTTTTTAGCTGTTTCATGAGATTTGGATGTCACTGGCAGGGTCACTGCTTGTTACTCATCACTAATTGTCCTTGAACTGAATGAATTGCTAGACCATTTCAGAGGGCACTTCAGAGTCCACCATATTGCTGTGCGTCTGGAGTCACATGTAGGTCAGACCAGGACATTAATGAATCAGATAAATAAATTGATGATAATTCATATGCACCATTGCTGAGTCTAGGTTTCAATTTCAAACTTAACTAATTGAATTTAAGTTCCACTAGCTGCAATGGTAGGATTTGAGCTAGTTTCTTCAGAGTATTAGTGTTTTTCTGATTAAGAACTTATGCTTGAAACATTGATTCTCCTGCTCCTGGGATGCTGCCAGGCCGGCTGTGCTTTTCCAGCACCACATTCTTTCACTGTAATCATCCAACATCTGCAGGCCTCACTTTCTCTTCAGAGTATTAGCTGAGCCTTCTGGATTACTCATCCCATGATATTACCACCATTGTCTCCCCACATGTCTTTGCGACAAATTCTAATTCCTATTTCTCCTCCATTGTGGTGAGTTGAATTAGACTGTTCCCAATCTTTTTGACTTCAAGCCTGACACTGTTTCCTGGCCATTGTAAATACTGTCCTACCCCCATTTCTGTAACATCGCCACACCTTATCCCATGTACTGGCAAAAATGGTCATCACTCTCTTGTTATCTCCATATTAAATTATTCTCCTAGTTGACCTCCTATCCTGCAGGCTTTGTAAACATATGTTTTTCTAAAATGTTGCTCCGTCATGTAGCAAGTTCTCTTTGTGCATTTACTTTTGTCGTTGTATTGGAACCCCTGGTCTGCCAAATGGGCAAAATGGGAGACGTTTTCAGGTCACAGATCATGGATTGTGAGTGAATGGTTCATCATTGTGATCATGGTAATGGTTCAGAATGAGTCTGTTGCCTGAGCCTGTTGGATTCCAAATACTAGCTGTCACAGGATTGTGAAGCTATACCAGATTGGCAACTGTTGCATGCACAAATCTCAAACATTGCACTCATTCTTATCCACTTGGCCCTCTTTTGGGCTTATTCTCTCCACGGTACAGGGAGATAACTGGAAAGTATTGATGGTAGATTTATTGGACTGTCAGTTTAATTTGTCACTGAATATTTAAATGTTGCAGAAAATCTCTTGTGTTTTGTTGTTAAGAGACTAAATAACTGCTTTTCAGCTCTTAGTGTGAGGGCTCTTGACGAGCATCAAGCCTTCAGGCATTTGAAGCATTAGAGAATGCTTTTTAGGGAAGTTTTTAGTAAACAGTACATTTAAGAAAAGAATCACTGCATTTTGTTAGCAAAATCTACCTTCAGAGTTGTAAAAGAAATGGAAATGTTTAACATGCTGCTTAAAGCTATCACGTTATAGACGTTAACTTTAAGTGTCAAAAGATGCAAATAAAGACAAGATACAGTTATTTTGTCTGACTTGGAGCCAGTAATTTATGCCACTTTTAATTTGTCTCTCACCTGTTGACATTGTGTCCCTGTAGGAGAGCTTGCAGCTTGTTCTTGTATCCCTGTCAGTTGGGCTGCTGTAGGCGTTGACATGGTCACCCTGTTGTTTCTATAATTTTACATAATCTTGCTCACAACTTGTTTGGTTAGTGTCCACTTGCATTCTATGTCATTGTTGAACCTTTTAATTCTTTTATTTCTTCAGTTTCCATTTATTTTGGGAGCTGAAAGTTCTATTTGGCTTTTCATAGAATATAGAACAGTACAGCACAGGAAGAGGCCCTTTGACCCACCATGGCAGTGCCAACCATGATGCCATTCTGAACTAACCCCATTTGCCTGCACATCGTCTGTATCCCTCAATTCCTGCCTTTTCATGTGTTTGTCTAAAAGTCTCTTAAACATTGCCAACGTATCTGCTTCTATCTCCTCCCTTGGCACCTACCACCCTGTGTATAAAAAAAAATTACTCACACATCTCCCTTAAACTTTTCCCTTCTCACCTTAAACCTATGCCCCTGAGTATTTGACATTAGACTCCACCATCTACCCTATGCGTAGCTCTCATAATTTTAGATGTTTGTATCAGGTCGTTTCTCTGCCTCCAATACTCTGGCAAAAACAATCCAAGTTTGTCCCAACTTCTCCTTATAGCTAATACACTTCAATCTAGGCAACGTCCTGGTTAACCTCTTTTGCACTTTCTCCAAAGCCTCCATACCCTTTCTCTAGTGTGGGGACCAGAACTGCACACCATACTTCAAACATAGCCTAACTAAAGGCTTCTACAGCTGCAACATGACTTGCCAACTTCTATACTCAATGTCTGACTGATGATGGCAAGCATGCCATATGCCTTCTTTCCCACCCTGTCCACTTGTGTTGATATTTTCAGGGACTCCTGGATTTGCCCTCTAAAATCACACAGTATATCAGTACTCCTAGGGCGGCACAGTGGTTAGCACTGCTGCCTCATAGCGCTAGAGACCCGGGTTCAATTCCCACCTCAGGCAACTGTCTGTGTGGAGTTTGCACATTCTCCCCGTGTCTGCGTGGGTTTCCTCTGGGTGCTCTGGTTTCCTCCCATAGTCCAAAGATGTGCAGGTCAGGTGAATTGGCCATGCTAAATTGCCCGTAGTGTTAGGTAAGGGGTAAATGTAGGGGTATGGGTGGGTTGCGCTTCGGCGGGTTGGTGTGGACTTGTTGGGCCGAAGGGCCTGTTTCCACACTGTAATCTAATCTAATCTAAATCTAATCCTAAGGCTCCTGCCATTTATTGTATACTTTTCCCTTGTATTTGATCTCCCAAACTACATCACTTTACATTTGTCCAGATTAAAATCCATCTGCTATTTCTCTGCCCAACTTTCCAACTGACCTGTATCCTACTGTATCCTTTTGATGACCTTCCTGACTTTCCACAACACCCACCAATTTTCATGTCTTGTGCAAACTTACTAAGAAGATTACCTGCAATTTCAACAAAGTCATTTACATATATATTACAAATAACAGAAGTCCCAACCCTGATCCTTGAGGAACACCACTGGCCACAGACCTCCAATCAGAAAAAACATCCCTCCATAACTACCTTCTGTCTCCTATGATTAAGACAATATTGTATCTAATTTGCCAATTTACCATGGATCTCATGCAACTTAATCTTCTGGACAGCCCACTATGAGGGTCCTTGTCAAATACTTTACTAAAGTCCACATAGACAACATCCACTGTTTTACTCTCATCTTCGTCACTTTGTCAAAAGCTCAATCGAGTTTGTGAGATGAGACCTCCCTTCCATATAGCCATGCTGACTATCCCTAATAAGTCCTTTTTTTTTCCAAATGTGAGTAAATACTGTCCCTTAGAAACTTCTCCAATGATTTACTTACCACAAGTCTCACTGGCCTATACTTTCTTGGATTATCCCTGTTGCCCTTCTTAAACAAAGAAACAACACTGGATATTCTGGGACCTTGCCTATACAGCTAAAGAGACAATAGACAATAGACAATAGGTGCAGGAGTAGGCCATTCAGCCCTTAGAGCCTGCACCGCCATTCAATATAATCATGGCTGATCATTCCTAATCAGTATCCTGTTCCTGCCTTATCTCCATAACCCTTGATTCCACTATCTTTGAGAGCTCTATCCAACTCCT
>NC_057737.1:29195125-29311041 GCF_004010195.1 Chiloscyllium plagiosum
GTCCTAACCATTTTTTTGTCTTGCACATACCTAAAAAAGCTTTTACTGTCCTCCTTAATATTCTTGGCCAGTTTACCTTTGTACCTCATTTTTCCTCTGCGTATTTCCTTCTTAGTAATCCTCTGTTGCTCTTTAAAAGCTTCCCAGTCCTCAGTTTTCCCACTTATCTTAGCTATGTTATACTTTTTCTCTTTTAACTTTATATGTTTCTTTACTTCCCTCGTCAGCCACGGCCGCCCATGCCTCCTCCTGGGCTCTTTCTTCCTTTTTGGAATGAACTGATCCTGCACCTTCTGCATTATACACAGAAATATCTGCCATTGTTCCTCCACGGTCATCCCTGCTAAGGTATTGCACCATTGAACTTTGGCCAGCTCCTCCCTCATAGCTCCATAGTTCCCTTTATTCAACAGAAATATTGTCACTTCCGATTGTACCCTCTCCCTCTCAAATTGCAGATTGAAGCTTATTGTATTATGGTCACTACTTCCCAATGGCTCCTTCACTTCGAGGTCTCTGACCAATTCTGGTTCGTTACACAATAACAAATCCAGAATTGCCTTCTCCCTGGTCGGCTCCAGCACCAGCTGCTCTAAGAATCCATCTCTGAGGCACTCCACAAAGAAGAGGATACAAAGATCTCTGTCAATGCTTTCTTCCTCCTAATATATGGATAAAATGTCTTGGGATTCTCCTTAACCCAAATTTCATGGCCCTTTCTAGCCCTCCTAATTTCTTTATTTTAAATTTTCTTTCCTACTTCCTTTATATCTCTCATGGGTTTTGTTTGATTTCAATTTCCTGAACCTTACAAATGTTTCCTTTCCTTTTTGTCTAAGCTTCCAATATTTCTTGTTATCCAAGGTTCTTGAATCTTGCCATCCTTATCTCTTATCCTCACAGGAACACAATGGTGTCCCAGTCAGCACTGGAGAAGTTAAAATTGCCCACTACAACCACCCTGTTGTCTTTACATCTTTGCATGATCTGCTTACAGAATCTATCCCTGTATCTCCTGCAGTCATTGGGAGACCTTGAGAGTAACCCCATCATAGTGATAGCACTTCTCTTAGTCTTAAGTTCTAACCATATGTCCATGAGTCCTCCAAGATGTCCTGTCTTAGTCAAGCTGTGACTTGCTCCTTAATCAGTAATGCAAATTCCCCACTCTTTTAATGCCCTCTGCATCTTGCCTGAAACATCCTGGAACATTGAACTGCTCGTCCTGTCCTTTCCTTAACCAAGTTTCTGTCAAGGCTCTTGCATTGTACTCCAGGCTCTGTATTAATCCAGGCTGTAACCTTGTCTGCTTTACCTGTTCTACTCCTTGCATTAAAGTAAATACACTTCAGACCATCAGTCCCATGTTCATTAACATGGCCCTGCTTTTTCTTCCTATTTGACCACTCAACTCAACGTTGAACTTCTCCTCAATCACTCCACATGTTGACCTACTGCTCCATTTCCCCTGCCATGCTAGTTTAAACCCTAACCCCAGTGGCATGTACAAAACCTCCCTGCCAAGATGTTGGTGCCCCTCCAGTTTAGGTGTAAACTGTCCTTCTTATACAGGTACCTCCTGCCCTGGAACACATACAAGTGAACCAGATATTTGAATCCCTCCATCCTAGACCAGCTCTTTATCAGCTCCTAGACCCATTCATCTTGCTATTTCTGGCCTCACTGGAATGTGGCACATGGAGCAATCCCGAGATTACAATCTTAGACATCCTGCTTTCCAACCTCCTTCCTAACGCGCTTTGCAGAACCTCTTCTCTCCCTGCCAATGTCGTTGATACTAATATGGACCATGACCTCTGGCTGCCCTCTCTCTTATCCTTAGAATATACTATGCCCGATCAGAGACATCCTTGACCCTGGCACCAGGAAGGCAACACACTGTCCTGGAGTCTTGGCTGGTGGCCACAGAAACCCCTATCTGTACACTATCTCCTGCTATCACTGTTCATCTACTTTTCGACACTTCCTGCTGTACATGGTGCCACTGACCTGGCTGCTGCTACTGCCTTCCCCTGAGAGCTCATCCATACCCCCTCAAAAGAATCCAAGGAGGTGAATGACCACACAGTCTTTTGCACTGCTTGTCCCACTTACTCATCTTCATGGTGTCACCCAACACTTTATTGCCTATGTAGCCCTTAGCTGTGGTGTGACCAGCTCGCTAAACATGCTATCCACAACATTCTCAGCCTAGTGGGTGCTCCATGGTGAGCCCATCCACAGTTCCAGCCTCTCCAAGCAGTCAGTCAGGAGCTGCCTCCTTTCATGGTCACTATGGACATTAGAGGTGTCTCTGTTTTCCCACACATTGCGGGAGGAGCACTCCAAGGGGTCAGGTTCTCGTGCTGTTGCAAACCGTAGCAATTCAAACAATATGCGAGGAACCAATTACACATCCTTACCCATTCCTTACCAAAGTCAGACTTGCTTTCTTTCCTTAACCTCCCAATCACTTCCTTCATTCCTGACCTGAACTTCTCCTTACTAATTTTGTCAACTAAATTTCAAACGAATATGCAGCAATCAGGATATGCAACATATATGCATGAATGTGTGTGAGAACAGAGGTGTGGGAGGTCTTTCAGAAAGATGCTGAAGAGGTTTCAGCATAGGAACAGGCACTTAGTCACTGAAGCAGTTTCAGTGCTGTTTCATTCGTCTCTCAATATGCTGGAAGTTTGATTCAGTTGAGTCTCTGCTATGTTAGGAACCAGGTTCTCTCAAGTTGAAAGGCAAAGTTTCAATTGTCATACTTCAGTGCTGGTAGTGCTGTTGTGGGTTGGAACTGCTGTCATTTTCTGTGCCACTCAATACAAAATGTCAAAAGCTGTTGATGAACAAGACATTGAAGCAATTTATCTGACTGGCATCAGTATTAGTTTCACTGGGGATATAACTTGGTGTTCTGATTTTCTATCCCCACAACTGGGGAGCATCACGTTATTTGCTGGTGAATTAAAGTTTATTTACAAAATAAATTTGCTTCCTGTGATTTGGTGGTCACGGATTTGTATTATCAATCCTTACACAGCATCAACATGAACACTAATTTTTACTAAGAACAATGGACCTGCCTTGATCTCATTTTGTTTTAAGTGAATTTGGAAGAATTTCTAGTTAAAGACCTTGTGTCCAGCAGTTGTATTGTTACTTAGAGGCCACATAAAGAATTGTGGCACTGACTCAATCTGGATGGGATCTTGCCCATCAAACAGTCCACATTACTGGCATAACTTTGTATTAAAATACAACCATTGTTTCTACTGCTGTCCAAGCTGCTGACAATTGTAACAGGCTTCTGTCACTCTCCGAAATCACAGCTGTAACAGTACCTGAGAACTTTCCATTGTCAGTGTTGAACTGGAAGAGACAAATTGAGTGACACACCATCACAAGCACCTGCTGGGTCAGTCAAGGGACCTTTTGACTCTGTGTGAACAACTGAGTTTGACTGCTGTATGTTCAGTCAGAACACTATGAATTCTCAAATGTCATCAAAACATATTTATCACTTTGCAGCTTGACATGTGAGTTGGCTAGTGAGAGTGCATTGGTGCCAGGAACATTAACTGAGGTTTTATTGACATTCATTTTCCTGACAGTTTAGCAGACTCTGGAGCAACATTAGTGTGAATGAATGTTCTGTACTGGCTTCTATCAAAAACCAAAGGGCCTGATGCTAGTTTAAAGCCTACTTAATAAATGACACATCTTGATTATTTACTCAGTTAACTGCTCAGTGTAAAAACAAATTGTAAATGCTTTTGAAGAGCGTATTTCAATCAAATTATAACACAAAGCTTCTTAACGCAAGCAATTGATGGACCAGTTCGAGTTTACATTCCGAAAGTAAGGTTGATTTTGACTCCCGTTAGAGATTTCCGAAAATGTTGGATAACGCCTCTTCCTTGGGACTCTTGCACTTCCACCATTATTTTCAGCAAAAGGTTTGACATAAATCCTGTTTACACCCACAAATAGGGTTTGTGTTGGATTGACATAAACAGAGCATAGAATCCTGAAGAAGTTCACATGTCTCATCCCTATAAGAATTAGAAGTAGGGCTTCAGTACTTCTCTATAATTTACTTATGCGTGTTTAGTGATTAACTTCTGGATACTAAGGGGTCTTTGGGCAAATTCCCATCTTTCTAATGACCCCCAGTATTGCTGTCATATCAGTGATGTATTACAAGTGATATCTACATCCACAACAAAGTGGGCACATTGATATTTAACCTCTTAATTCTGTGCAACCACCTTCCTGTAGCATTGAGTTTGGTGGAGCAAAATTGGCAAACGTTTAATCAATTAGTGGTAGAAGAGCTTATTGACTAACTTCTAGAAAGAGGAGTTTCCCAGAAGGGTTTCTGCCTCCTACCACAGTTGTAGACAAGATAATTCAGCAAGCTTCCAAACAGGCTGCTGACAGGATGAAGTATTAATGTGGAATTCACTGCCACGGAGCGCAGTGAAGGCCAGGACGTTAAATATCTTCAAGGCAGAGATTGATAAATTTTTAATCTCGCAAGGAATTAAGGCCTATGGGGCGAGTACGGGTAAGTGGCGTTGAAATGCCCATCAACCATGATTGAATGGTGGAGTGGACTTGATGGGCTGAATGGCCTTACTTCCACTCCTATGTCTTATGGTTTCATGGTCTTAATAACGGGGCCTAGTGCACCAAAATTCAGGTCAGAAACAATATCGCAGACATGTGGGATGTGCCGCAGTACAATTTTGATTATCAAGCATTCATGCCAACAACTGTTTACTCAAGCCTGTAAATTGTTTTGGATTTTTAATAGTTGAACTATATTCTGTGCAGTTCTGCCTGAGCGAAAGCAATATTGCAACCTTGGAGAAATGCAAGCAGCAGCATATAACTCTACTTGCGCAAGACAGAAATCCTGACACAGCACACTTTCATAAACCTACCTATGCTCGTTGCATATCAGTTGGTTGGGGAGCACTCTCTCATCAAAGTCACAAAGTTGCAGGTTCAAGTCCTACTCAGTGCAGTTCTGAGGAAATGCCGGACTGTCAGATGTTATCTTTGATGAGTGATGTCATATTCCCTGGCAGTGCTGTGAAGAACAGCAGGGGAACTCTCCCTACTATTCTGTTTTTATTCTGTACTTATTTCAAAATATAAATATGTATATATTCTGGTCCTAATCATATTTTTATTTCTTAGGTCTTGCTGTATGAAAATTGGCTGCAGTGAAATTCATTACAGGGAATTTCTTACAGTTATTTCAAAAAATAAGCTCCATTCACTCCAAGTCATCCAGAGATGGTGAAATTTGACAAGTAACATGGTATTTCTACTTTCAATTTGTCTTGGCCAGCGTGTGCTGTATGGCCACTGTCTGTGTTATCTAGGTTATAAAAAATGTTTTCTCACTGGGTAGACTTGCATTTAATGCCCAACCCAGAGGGGAGTTGACAGAGTGCGGGTCTGGGGTCACATGTAGTTCAGACTAGGTAAGGATGGCAGTGTTTTTTTTCCCTAAAGGATGTTAGTGAACCAAATGGTTTTTTTCAGTGGTTGATAATGGACTCATGGTCATCATTAGATTCTTAATTCCAGGTTTTTATTGAAATCAGATTCCACTACCTGTCATGGGGGATTCAAAGCAGAGTACCCAGAACGTTACCTGGGTCTCTGATATTAACAGCTGAAAAATGTGTTGCTGGAAAAGCGCAGCAGGTCAGGCAGCATCCAAGGAGCAGGAGAATCGACGTTTCGGGCATGAGCCCTTCTTCAGGAATAATGAAGATGTGCCAAGCAGGCTAAGATAAAAGGTTGGAGGGTTCCGAGGCAGAAAATGAGGCGCTCTTCCTCCAGGTATCGTGTTGCCATGGTCTGGCGATGGAGGAGGCCAAAGACCTGCATGTCCTTGACGGAGTGGGAGGAGGGGGGATAAAGTGTTCAGCCACGGGGCGGGTGGGTTGGTTGGTGCGGCTGTCCTAGAGGTGTACCCTGAAACGTTCGCAAGTAGACGGCCTGTCTCCCCAATGTAGAGGAGGCCACATCGGGTGCAGCGGATGCAGTAAATGATGTGTATGGAGGTGCAGGTGAATTTGTGACAGTTATGGAAGGATCCCTTGGGGCCTTGGAGGGAAGTGAGGGGGGAGGTGTGGGCGCAAGTTTCGCATTTCTTGCGGTTGCAGGGGAAGGTGCCAGGAGTGGAGGTTGGGTTGGTATTAACAGTCCAGTGATAATACCGCTTGTCCATCACAGTGGACACTTTCTGTGGATAATGCCATTGTTTCTGATAAAGAATCACTGCACTAATTTGCTGAGAAAGTTTCTGCATTTTAAACATTAAATCAAACTCAACAACTGATTTAGAATCTCAGTAAAAATTTGAAAACTAGTCATAAAGAGCTTTAATCATTTCTGTGCATTCTCGTGATACAAATGGAGGAAATGGGTACTGCAGGAAATGGAGGAGATGCCAACCTTGGCCAAAGCTCAGCAGTGGCATCTTTCTGATCTTGACCTTCCTTGAGCTCTTGCCAATGTGTATCAGATTAAAGGCTCAATATGTTGCTGCACTTGTTTTATGGCGAAAGGACAGTTTTGTTAGTGCTTCTTTAAAACAGTATTGGACATAGATTGTGCTCTGTTTATGTAGGACTGGAATGACATCATACCAACACAGCTAGGTACCCTCAGTAAATTGTCACCTTGCAAGGCCGTGCAGCGCTCTCACCAGTTTTGGCAGTGATCATAAAGTGCTAACACTGATGCCAGCTAATGCCTAGATTGAAAATACAGCTTGTGCCTCTAATTTAGCATTTCAGGATTCTATCCCTCTTAAACCACGAAAACCAGATTGCTATTTGAGTGAGATGATCCACAAGAGTCGCTGTGGTGTTTTTACATTACACTGTATGTTCTTCTGAGGAATTTTAATGTCCCCTGTAATAATCTGTGAAAGTCTCAAATCTCCAGTTGTCTCCAGTAAGTGCTCCTTCATATTTTTGGTGATATTTACAATGAAGTCCACTCAAGCTTGTGTTCTGAACATGATAGGAGTATCTTTCATGCATATACACACGTATAATATTGAGGCTTTAGCTCCTAATTTAGGAGAGGCACTTTGGTTTACTTGCAAGATAATAGAAAAGTGTAATAAGATTTTCAGACGAGAAGGATTCACGTTTTTGGATCATTGGAATCTCTTTTGGAGTAGAAATGACCTGTACAAGAAGGACGGATTGCACCTAAATTGGAAGGGGATTAATATACTTGCAGGGAAATTTTCTAGAGCTGCTTGGGAGGATTTAAACGAGTAAGGTGGGGTGGTGGGACCCAGGCAGATAGTGAGGAAAGAGATCAATCCAAGACTGGTACAGTTGAGGACAGAAGCACGTCAGTCAGGGCAGGCAGGGACAAGGTAGGACTAATAAATTAAACTGCATTTATTTCAATGCAAGGGGCCTAACAGGGAAGGCAGATGAACTCAGGGCATGGTTAGGAACATGGGACTGGGATATCATAGCAATTACAGAAACATGGCCCAGGGATGGGCAGGACTGGCAGCTTAATGTTCCAGGATACAAATGCTACAGAAAGGATAGAAAGGGAGGCAAGAGAGGAGGGGGAGTGGCATTTTTGATAAGGGATAGCATTACAGCTGTGCTGAGGGAGGATATTCCCGGAAATACATCCACGGACGCTATTTGAGTGCTACTGAGAAATAAGAAAGGGATGATCACCTTATTAGGATTGTATTATAGACCCCCTAATAGTCAGAGGGAAATTGAGAAACAAACTTGTAAGGTGATCTCAGCTTTCTGTAATAATAATAGGTTGGTTATGGTAGGGGATTTTAACTTTCCAAACATAGACTGGGACTGCCATAGTGTAAAGGGTTTAGATGGAGAGGAATTTCTTAAGTGCGTACAAGACAGTTGTCTGATTCAGTATGTGGATGTACCTACTAGACAAGGTGCAAAACCTGACCTATTCTTGGGAAATAAGGCAGGGCAGGTGACTGAGGTGTGAGTGGGAGAGCACTTTGGGGCCAGCGACCATAATTCTATGAGATTTAAAGAGTGATGGAAAAGGATAGACCAGATGTAAAAGTTGGATTTCTAAATTGGAGAAAGGCCAATTTTAATGGTATTAGGCAAGAAGTTTCAAAAGCTGATTGGGGGCAAATGTTCGCAGGGAAAGGGACTTCTGGAAAATGGGAAGCCTTCAGAAATGAGATAACGAGAATCCAGAGAAAGTATATTCCTGTTAGGGTGAAAGGAAAGGCTGGTAGTTGTAGGGAATGCTGGATGACTAAAGAAATTGAGGGTTTGGTTAAGAAAAAGAAGGAAGCATATGTAAGGTATAGACAGGATAGATCGAGTGAATCCTTAGAGTATAAAGGAAGAGGGAAATATACTGCAGAGGGAAATCAGGAGGGCAAAACGGGGACATGAGATAGCTTTGGCAACTAGAATTAAGGAGAAGCCAAAGGGTTTTTACAAATACATCATTAAGGACAAAAGGGTAACGAGGGAGAGAATAGGTCCCCTCAAAGATCAGTAAGGCGGCCATTATGTGGAGCCGCAGAAAATGGGGGAGATACTAAGTGAGTATTTTGCATCAGTATTACTGTGGAAAAGCATATGGAAGATATATAATGTAGGGAAATAGATAGTGACATCTTGCAAAATGTCCATACTACAGAGGAGCAAGTGCTGGATGTCTTGAAGTGGATAAATCCCCAGGACCTAATCAGGTGTACCTGAGAACTCTGTGGGAAGGTATAGAAGTGATTGCTGGGCCTCTTGCTGAGATATTTGTATCATCGATAGTCACAGGTGAGGTGCCGGAAGACTGGAGGTTGGCAAATGTGCCACTGTTTAAAAAGGGTGGTAAGGACAAGCCAGGGAACTATAGACCAGTGAGCCTGACCTCGGTGGTGGGCAAGTTGTAGGAGGGAATCCTGAGGGACAGGATGTACATGTACTTGGAAATGCAAAGACTGATTAGGGATAGTCAACATGGCTTTGTGCGTGGGAAATCATGTCTCACAAACTTGATACAGTATTTTGAAGAAGTAACTAAGAGAATTGATGAGGGCAAAGTGGTAGATGTGATCTATATGGACTTCAGTAAGGCGTTCGACAAGGTTCCCCATGGGAGACTGATTGGCAAAGTTAGATTTCATGCAATACAGGGAGAACTAGCCATTTGGATACAGAACTGGTTCAAAGGTAGAAAACGGAGGGTGGTAGTGGAGGGTTGTTTTTCAGACTGGAGGCCTGTGACCAGTGGAGTGCCACAAGGATCGGTGCTGGGTCCTCTACTTTTTATTATTTATATAAATGATTTGGATGCGTGCATAAGAGATACAGTTAGTAAGTTTGCAGATGACACCAAAATTGGAGGTGTAGTGGACAGCGAAGAGGATCGCCTCAGATTACAAGATGATCTGACAAGACATGCCAATGGGCTGAGATGTGGCAGATGGAGTTTAACTCGGATAAATGCGAGGTGCAGGACTTATACACTTAATACTAACGTCCGAGGGAGTGTTGCTGAACAAAGAGACAGTGGAGCGCAGGTTCATAGCTCCTTGAGAGCGGAGTCGCAGGTAGATAGGATAGTGAAAAAGGCATTTGGTATGCTTTCCTTCATTGGTCAGAGTATTGAGTACAGGAGTTGGGAGGTCATGTTGTGGATGTACAGGACATTGGTTAGGCCACTGCTGGCAAATATCGTGCAATTCTGGTCTCCTTCCTATTGAAAGGATATTGTGAAACTTGAAAGTGTTTAGAAAAGATTCACAAGGGTGTTCCCAGGGTTGGAGGTTTTGAGCTGCAGGGAGAAGCTGAACAGGCTGGGGCTGTTTTCTCTGGAGCGTCGGAGGCTGAGGGGTGACCTTATAGAGGTTTACCAAATTATGAGGGGCATGGATAGGGTAAATAGGTGAAGACTTTTCCTGGTGTTGGGGAGTCCAGAACTAGAGGGCATGGGTTTCGGGTGAGAGGGGAAAGATATAAAAGAGACCTAAGGGGCAACGTTTTCACGCAGAGGGTGGTACATGTATGGAATGAGCTGCTAGAGGAAGTGGTGGAGGCTGGTACAATTGCAACATTTAAAAGGCATTTGGATGGGTATATGAATAGGAAGGGTTTGGAGGGATATGGGCCGGGTGCTGGCAGATGGGACTAGATTGTGTTGGGATATCTGATCGGCATGGACGAGTTGGACCGAAGGGTCTGTTTCTGTGCTGTACATCTCTATGACTCTGTTTGCTCAGAAGCACTGTTCACATGCATATCTGAAAGTATACTGTGGGGATGCTCACATACAGAGGCATGGTTACAATAGAGAAGCCTTATATTGCACATCTAGATCCAATTTTCATTTATATGCAAGTGAGAGTTAAAGCACCAGAAAGCTAGTGATAGCAGACATATCTGTTCCAAAGTCACTTCCAGATTCAATCCAAAAGGTTCCTGGCTATTTAAATGGCAACTGGCTATCACTGCAATTCTGCAAACCTGCTCCTTTCACAAGAATAACATGGATGAACTTATGGTTAATTCCTACTTGAGGGAAGTACTGTTTAGCAGATATTAGCACAAATCATGTGTCACATAATTTAGTACAATAACTTGCAGACCTATTTTGAGGTTACGTTTGAGGTTTTAAAGATTAAGGCAACAACAGCAAAATAGATGATAGTTGAGGTAATTTATATGATACGATAGAATGATGAACTAGATTGTTTTGTTACAAGTATGTCTGCTAAGGCACACTTGGCATAATGTGTCCTGGATGAGTACTTGAAACATGTCTTTCATACGTATACATATTTCAGGCACAATATTCTCGTACGCTCACTCATTCTACTCTGCCCTTGACCCTGAATTTGCCTTCTCCATATTTGGGAGCTTTTCATCTCTGTGCTTGGAGTGTTTATACCAGGAAAGCTGAGTTTGGGACTTTGGGTGAAGGCAGAAGGGAAATCAGTTTCAAGAAAATGTTCCATTGATCCCATTGATTATTGACGGGAGCCCTCCTGTAACTTGTGAGAGGAGGTGTTATTTTGATTGAAGTACGATGCTGATTTTTTTCTTCTGAAGTTAAACATTTATTCCCATTTTTACAATGTTTTCAATTCAGATTTGAAGTGATTTAAAAATTCTATACACTGATTACTATGATGACAGAATATTACAAGTGAACCCAGCTGGGATAAAATGGAACTCTAATTCAGGCAAGCTGCCAAGTTACCAGTGAGCTACCCTGCATTACAAACAGATTGCGAGCTTCTGCTGTTAAGAGAATATGATGAATATTTATTCTGCAAGAAAATGGGGTATAATGTATTAAATATAAATCATATGAGTAATCAGTTTATCATTGCTAATCATCTTTAATGTACTTGTTAAATTTCAAGTACTAATTTATTCGGCTTACATGGAATGTCACACCTCTGTTCAAGCACACTGATTGTTGTTTCAAACAGCAGTCTTAATTTCTGGTAATAAGAGCTCTGACAAGGGTTCAGAGGAAAACAAAATTGAGATATTAAAGAATTCTCTTCAGCCATGTTCATGAAGGAATGAATTTGCTGTGTTAATGGGTCTTGCTTGACAATTGTACATCGAACTGAAGAAGCCATTGACTCCTAACTAATATCTTGCATAGACAGAGCAATCATATTTCATGCTAGGTACTATGTTTGTGAATCCTTTCAACATGAT
The DNA here is from genome assembly GCF_004010195.1 of Chiloscyllium plagiosum. NCBI lineage: Eukaryota > Metazoa > Chordata > Chondrichthyes > Orectolobiformes > Hemiscylliidae > Chiloscyllium > Chiloscyllium plagiosum. The sequence continues at coordinate 29,206,873 of NC_057737.1, forward strand.
GTGTGAAATTATGGTTCTCAGTTAGCTGGGGTTCATATGGTTTTAATGGAGCATAATTGATGTCTGGTTCCGGCCTAAAATAGAAAAATGTTATCAAATGTGTTGGCCATAAGTGCAGGCCTTTTCTCAGTGCCTTCGATTTACATTGAATCAAAGAAGTTCCAATTATCTGCGTAATACACTCTCAACTAATTGACCGTTACTGATTATCTAGAGCCTTGAACAAGGGCCTGAAGGAGAACTGGGCTTCTCACATTCACTTCCAGAACCTCCTTATTCAGGAATTTGTATGAGAGAACAGTGAGTGCGAACTGTTCGCTGTGTCCTCTCTTTTGGTTGTACTTGAGATGCTCATCGAGACTGTGGGGGATAAGCAGACATCCACAGTTTCTTAAATGAATTACTGAAGTGCTTTGCTGCCCCTTCCTTTAAAAAGGTTGTTCCACTCTAGGTCAACTTTTCCTCCTCCACACCCAGCCTTGTCATGGATGCTAACTATCATCTTCTGAACGTTTACGAGTGCTGGGAAAAAGGTTCCTTGTTATGTCTCCCTTCATCTCTAAGTGGGTAGACGTATTGCAGTTGACATGTTCTTTCCCTCAGAAGGTCCCAGAATCTACACTATATATAAAAAAAAGTGGGGAGAAGTGTGAAATTGTACAGGAGAAAGTGGAAGAGAAACTTGATTGAATGGCGGAGCAGACTTGATGGTCTGAATGGTCTAATTTCTGCTCCAACGTCTTATGGTCTTAAGGAAGCAGAAGGGAAGGTTAATGGGTGAGAGAGATCATAGATCACAGATGTCTGGTGGCAAAAGGAGTAGCCATTGTTGTGGCGAAGTGGGTCCAGTGTAAATGCTAATGGCAGAATATAGGTCTGCTGACAACAAGACAAAGAAAATCAGCCAATGGGGTTGGACAGGGAGGGTAAAATCGCTGGGAAATAAAATTGATCAAGAATATATTATCTGAAGTTGATCACAATGTTGACTTCAATGGAAAAGGAAATGGCATCTTCTCAGCAATTTTTGCTGAAGGCAAATTCTGCAAGTTCCTATTCCACAGAAAGATTAGTTATTCACATGGATGTTGCAAACCTTATTCCCATTCCAAGTGTTGTCATTCACGTCAGAACTTTGTTGTTTGAAAATAAAAGTAAATGGATCGTATCAGTAATGTGCTTATTTATCTCTGAAAGCTTATACTTTCAAATAAACCTGTTGGACTTTAACCTGATGTTGTCAGTTTTAATTTTGTCCACCTCAGTCCAACACTGGCACCTCCACATATTATTTGTTTTGAAAGAAAGAGAGCAACTTTTGTATGTTTATTAATAAAACTGTGATATTTATTTCCCAAAAAATGGAGTATTATTGTGAGAATTAATCTTAAGACAAAAACTTCAATTTTTTCATGGGATCTGAAGGCCAGACACACCCAAGCTGTGGATCCCCACCTCCTTCACATTACAATATTAAGCATTCTATTTAAGCTCTTGCTCGCTTATTATCCTATTTCTTACAGAATCCAACGAGCTAGCCCCTCTGCTGAATCTTCCAGTTTTGCCAAACCCTTGTTCCCCAAATAGATTCCCACTGCTTTCCCCCAAACCCACTCTGCCACAACCACTTCACTCCGAGACATTTTTCTTATGGCTATTAATTCCCCAGACTATCTCCCATGATTCTATCTGTCCTGAGTACTGGGAAACTCCAGGTACATACCTCCATTAATGCATTTCGACATGTGTTTCCAGCCTGAAGTGATAAATAGTACATTTATAAACAAGAAAATAGAAAGAGAAAAAATATTCAAAGGAATGCTAAGTGTGACTGTTTTACTGAATATCCCTAAACTTCAGTCTAGCAAACATCAAAATAACTCATGTTATGTAATGAAGCAAACTCTGCTTAATTCAGTCTTTATAAAGCATTGGCTTATGTAGAATTGTTCACTATATCTCAAAGTGGCACACCTGCATAATGTGCATCACACTTGCACTAGATGGATCAAAGATAAACATAGCAATAAATTATAGCTGCATTTTCTTTAAAAACCAACAGGGGAAAGGGCTTTATATGCATTCACTTGCTGGTGGATTTTGAATTAGAATTAGATTTTGAATTAGATTACCTACAGTGTGGAAACAGGCCCTTCGGCCCAACAAGTCCATACCGACCCGCCGAAGCGTAACCCACCCAGACCCATTCTCCTACATTTACCCCTTACCTAACACTACGGGCAATTTAGCGTGGCCAATTCACCTAACCTGCACATTTTTGGATTGTGGGAGGAAACCGGAGTACCCGGAGGAAAGCCACGCAGTCACGGGGAGAATGTGCAAACTCCACACAGTCAGTCGCCTGAGGCGGGAATTGAACCCGGGTCTCTGGCGCTGTGAGGCTGCAGTGCTAACCACTGTGCCACCGTGCCGCCCACTGCCACCGTGCCGCCCTGAACTTAAGGTAGTGTCCCAGCAATTCTCAGCCTGTTCCAGGAGACCCCAGCAACACAGATACCCTTCAACTCAAAGCACTCCGTGTGATATCAAAAAACAGTTGGAGGCATTGGATCTTGTGAAGGCTATGGGATCTGACTATATTCCAGCAATAGAACTTGCCACACCCCCAGCCAAACTGTACCAGCTACAGCAATGCCATCTACCTGATAGTGTGGAGAATTCCTCAGGTACACAAAGCAGGACAAGTCCAAGCCTGACCTGCTGAGTTTTTCCAGCGCCACACTTTTTGATTTTGATCTCCTCTGCAGTCCTCACTTTTTTCCGAATTGAAGCCAGCCAATTACAGATCCATTCAGTCTGCTCTCTCTCATCAGTAAAGTGATGGAAGGTGTCAGTAACAGTGCTATCAAGCAACACCTGCTCAGTGACGCCCAGTTTGGATTCCACGAGAGCCATAAGGGTCCTGACCTCATCATGACATTGGTTCAAACAGGGACAAAAAAGCTGAATTTGACTCTGTTTGGCATTGAGGAGCTCTAGCGAAACTAGAATCACTGGGTATCGGGGTTTAAACTATCTGCCGGTCAGAGTCATACCTGAGACAGAGGAAGATGATTATGGTTATTGGAGATCAGTCATCTCTCAGCTCCAGGACATCTCTGCAGAAGTTCCTCAGGGTAGTGTGCTAGGCCCAACCATCTTCAGCTGCTCTGTCAATGACCTTCCCTCTATCATAAGGTCAGAAATGGGATGTTCACCAATGATTGCATAGTATCTAGCACAATTTGCAACACCTACAGGCGGCACGGTGCCTCAGCGGTTACCATTGCTGCCTCACAGCGCCAGGATCCTAGGTTCGATTCCAGCCTTGGGCAACTGTCTGTGTGGAGTTGCACATTCTCCCCATGTTTGCATAGGTTTTCTCCAGGTGCTCCGGTTTCCTCCCACAGTCCAAAGATGTGCACGTTAGGTGAATTGGACATGCTAAATTGCCCACAGTATTAGGTGCACTGGTCAGAGGGAGATGGATCTGGATGGGTTGCTCTTCGGAAGGTCGGTGTGGATTGGTTGGGCCGAAGGGCCTGTTTCCACACTGTAGGTATTCTAATCTAATCTCTGGTTCGGAAACAGTCCATGTCCCAATGCAACAAGACCTGGAACAATATCCAGGCTTAGGCTGAAAAATAACAAGCCACATTCATGCCACAAAGTTTCCAGCCAACGACCATCTCCAATAAGAAACAAACGAACTACCACCCCTCTACATTCAATGGTGTTACAATCAGTGCCCCACAATCAACATCCTCAGGGTTACCATTCACTAAAAACTGAACTGGACTCACCAAATAAACGCAGAGTCTAAGAATGCTGCAGCAAGTAACACATCTTCTGTCTCCCCAAAGCCAGTCCACTATTTAAAAGGTTTGAGTCAGAAGCGTGATGGCATATTACCCACTTGCCTGGATGAGTGCAGCTCCATCAGCACTCAAGAAACTTGATACCATCCAGTACAAAGTGTCTGCTTGATTGGCATCACATCCAGAAACATCCATTTCATTCATATCAATATCCATTGCCAGTTGAAGGACATGGGCAGCAAAAATACAGAATCGTCACTTTCAGGTTCCCCTTCAAGCTACTCACCATCCTGATTTGGAAATATATTGGGTCAAAATCCTGGAACACTCTTCGTAATGGCATTATGGGTCTACTTACAGCATATGGACTACAGCAGACCACCACCTTCTAGGGGCAACTAGAGGTGGGCAAGAACATGGTAGCCCAACAAGTGATGCCCACATGCCATGAATGGAGAAATTAGAATTTTTTAAGTAACTACCTAATTAAATTCCTGCAACAATGGAAATTAGTCTCTCATTGTTTTGACCATTCCCACTTTGTCAGTAAAGTAGCTAAACATGACATGAGGTAGGTTATAGTCCAAAAATTCATTTGAAAACACAAGCTTGTGGAGCCCTGCTCTTCATCAGGCAGCTAACGGGGCAGGATACATAGGATACAGAATTTATAAGTAAAAGGTCAAAGTATCATACAACCCATATATTAGACAAACCTAGGTGGCTGTTAATCACTCAAAATGGGGATGCAGGTTTTGTTTGATTAGAAAATCCCAGAATTTCTTTCAAGTCACAGCCCTGAGGTAATTTAAGGTTTCATCAGTATATAAGAAAAGATGACATCTCAGCTCAGAGAACACATTAAATGTGTGAGGTTAAAGTCTATCTATATCCCAAACTGGAGTCAGACTGGTTCTATTTCCAAAGTAGGAATTTATAAAATGTCACATTGACTGACTGCCTACAGATTGTGTGCTTTTGAACAAAATAGAATATATTTGCAAGTTCAAATCTGCAAATGCAAATTCACCCCATTGACTTAAATATGTTTGTGTGAGGGAGAAGGAAAGTCTGAGCTGAGTTTTCTCGGGGTTGTGATTTGAAAGGAATTCAAGGAATTTCATATCGAAACCTGCATTCCCATTTTGAGTGATTAAAGACTTAACAGACATCTAGATTTGTCTAATACATTGCATCGGTTGCATGACATTTTGATTTTTTATTTATAAATTCTGTGTCCTATGTAGCCTGCCCCACTAGCTACCTGACAATGGAACAGCACTCCGAAAGATTGCAATTTCAAATAAACCTGTTGGACTCTAACCTGGTGTCATATAATTTTTAACTTTGTCCACCCCAGTCCAACACTGGTGCCTCCAATCCATTACTTAAATAGGGCTGAAAATGTGTTGCTGGAAAAGCGCAGCATGTCAGGTAGCATCCAGGGAACAGGAGAATCGACGTTTCGGGCATAAGCCCTTCTTCAGGATTCCTGAAGAAGGGCTTATGCCCGAAACGTCGATTCTCCTGTTACCTGGTTGCTGCCTGACCTGCTGCGCTTTTCCAGTAACACATTTTCAGCTCTGATCTCCAGCATCTGCAGACCTCACTTTCTCCTCATTACTTAAATAGGGTCATGTGCCCCTGCCATGGAAGCAGCTATGCAGTCTGACTCAAGATTGCAACTTCATGCTTATACAAAAGGCCATATTGAGATCTAACCGCTCCCCTTTTTATTTAATGGACATTTTGCACAACTTACAATTAACATTGAAAATCTCTGCATTTTCACAGTTAATATGCCACAGGTAATTTACTGATACTTTAATAGAAAATCAAAAATATTTGAAGATGGCAGAATTATTCCTCAGAAGTGCAGTCTGGGTACAAAAGCTTTAGAAATATGTTCCTGGCATGATAGATCCTTTTAAGAGTCTATCTGCTGCACATTGTCTTTAAACTGCATTTTATTTAGTTCTGCTGTGCACAAGGTTCCTTTGTCTTCTCTTGTGGCCGCTATGGGTTTGCTTGTTTGTTCTTTGATTTTTACATTTGTATTGAAAGACATAAATGCTTTATGTGTTTTGCTTTAAGCTGGAACCAATTGCTTCATTTGATTTTTCAAATAGGGCCCTTTATTTGTCTGATGATACTGAAGAATTGTTGGCTGCACATAGAGAATAATAGAGCTTCTTTCTTATTAATGAATGACTGCATTTGTTGATGGGGAGAATTTTTCCGATAAACAATAGATAAGATAATTACATTACAATAAAAGAGTGATACAGAGCTGACTAAAAAAATTAACAAAGTCACAAAAGGTAACCTGTTTGTTTGCAATAAGCCACGTTAGAACCTTGGGATTTTAACCTGATGTCGACACGATGTGTAAGTAGATTAGCTCCCTATCTTTTACAGCTTGATGACCATGGAGGCTTGCAACTTCAGATTATCTGCAAGCTTTTTGTGGCAGGGTGATGAAAATCGGAATGGTTCAGACAGACCTGTAGCTCTGCCACTTCTAGAGGTCCCATGGGTGTATGGGCAGAGGGGGTGAAGCCCCACTGCAAGACCAATCGACAACAAGACTTGTTTCTGTGGTAAGTGAATCAGTGCCTAATATGGGATTTAAGTAATGATGTGGAGGTTGGAGTTGAGAGTGTGGTGCTGGAAAAGCACAGCAGGTCAGGCAGCATCTGAGGAGCAGGAGAATCAATGTTTTTTCTCAACGGAATTTCTGATGAAGGGCTTATGCCTGAAACATTGATTCTCCTGCTCCTCAGATACTGCCTGACCTGCTGTGCTCTTCCAGCATCACTCTCTCGACTCTAATCTCCAACATCTGCAGTTCTCACTTTCTACCGATGATGTGGAGGTGCCAGTGTTGGAGCTAGTAGTTATGCTTTCAGAACATGGTCCAACTTGCTGGGCAAGTTGTTGCCATTTTGAATACTCGTTAGTAGGGTCCTCTCAGCCATTAATGCCAATGCTGCAATGATACAAAGAGAACTACAGCCTGTCTTTGTCAGGTATCTTTGTCCTTCCTTGGAACATTGGCTATTTGAAAGCTGAGAAAACATTACCTGGTGGCAGAGAAAGTTTTCAGCTGTACACACGCGGTCATTGTTCCTGGATTGTTGACTGGGACTCTGTCATAAAGTGCAAAAAAGTTTGGATGAGTTGCAAAGAATGAGATCTGAAGTTGTTTGTACAATGATTTATACTGTGTATTTAGCCACTCTGAGATTTTTATACTCTTCCTGTTGTACTATTTCCCAGTTCCCTTTATCGGCATTTTCTATGCAGCTTTTATATCAGGCAGTAGAGAGTCTGTTGCTCCCCCATCACCATTTCCTTGCACGATCACTAAGTTCATTAATCTTGCTTTTTCATAATCCTGCTGCTATATATAGTTACGTCTGCCAGAAGATCTGCTTTCACACTCATCTGTCTTGTACAATTCTCGCTTCTCCATTGTAGCTCATCTGCATCTGCTCTGTTACACCCGCCTCGATCAACATCTCTTCCTGCTGCCCTCCACTTTACCCTCTAAGAGACACTTCTGATTGGGTAGCCAAACTGCTTTGATTTTCTTTCCTGGGTATCACTTTTTAATTTCGGAATGTCAAACAACTCTCCATTTTGTTATGGTCTGTATATGGAATTTGAACAGTGTACCTCAGCATCTACATTTTCAGAGGTTCCAATTTTCTTCCATCGATCTTTACTACTACTCCATGTTCCTTGATTGGTTAAAGGAAAGAAGATAGAGCCAAACAACACTGTGTTTCAGAACACCAGGATGATAACATTACTCAACGGTTGGAAGAAAGTAGCAAAATAATAGCACTTGGCTTGTCACTTTGAGTTGATTTATTTTAATTTGTAAGAAGGAAAAGGTCAACTGAATATTTGAGCAGGACAATGCTGACAGTTTTTAAATACACCAGCTGAAGTTGTTGCACAGTATAAAGGTGTTGCAGTTCAATGGCCCACAAGCTGGTTGAAATGACACTTCATTGTGCTCCCAATGTGACATCTTTTGTCGTCAATCCCTTGGGTTTGCAATGAAATGTGAAAAGATTTTTCACCATCACTTGCTGTGAAATACTAATTTATAATTCTCTCTTCTACCTTGAGCTGTAATCCGAGCCATATATCATAGCTTGTAAATTTATAATGCTGCTTAGCAAATAATCAGCCTTTTTGTGGTCTTGGGGACTGTAATAACTGTAAGGGGCAGGCAAGCTTTTATCATTATTAATGTGACTTTCTTCCAATTCATTTGTTTTTTTGGCAGCTGTCCTGCCCCACCTGTGACACACCAAAATCTTAAGGCATGTTTAAGATAACCTGCTTTACAGAAAATCTTTGTGATTTTCATTAAAATTGTCTGGATTGGACACCACTGAGGCAAATATAAAATTGAATGCTTACTACATAGTGAATAGGAATCGTGTCCAGTGGGTGAAGTATCTATGTAATCTACGGGACGTTAATAAATCATTTTTGAGTTTCATAGTTTCTTGAAAGTGGAATTGCAGATAGAGAGGGTAGTGCAGAAAGAGTTTGGTATGCTTGCATTTATGGGTCAGTGCGTTGAGAATCAGAGTTGGGATGTCATGTTGCAGCTGTACAAGACATTGATTTGGCCACTTTTGGAATACTGCATTCAATTCTGGTCCCCCTGCTATAGTGAAGATATTCTTAAACTTGAAAGGGTTCAGAAAAGATTTACAAGGATGTTGCCAGGGTTGGAGGGTTTGAGCTACAGGGACAGGCTGAATAGGCCGGAGCTGTTTTTCCTGGAATGTTAGAGGCTCAGGGGTGACCTTATTGAGGTTTATAACATTGTAAGAGGCATAGATAGGGTGAATAGTCGAGGTATTTTTCCCAGAGTAAGGGAGTCCAGAACTAGAGGGCATAGGTTTAGGGTGAGAGGGGAAAGATTTAAAAGAGACCTAAGGGACAGCTTTTTCACACAGCGGGTGGTATGTGTATGGAATTAGCTGCCAGAGGAAATGTTGGAAGCTGGTACAATTACAACATTTAAAAGGCATCCTAATGGGTATATGAATAGGGAGGCTTAGAGTGATATGGGCCAAATGCTGGCAAATGTGACTAGATTAATTTAGGATATCTGGTCAGCATGGACGATTTGGACTGGAAGGGTCTGTTTCTGTGCTATACACCTCTATGACTCTGAGTTGGAGAAAAGGAAAATACTGGTGCCATCAACTCCATATGAAAAGACAGTGTCTTTGACATTTCTGTTTGAATTTTTAAGGGGGCGTTAGAAGCACCAGATTGAACTGGAAAAATGGCAGAAGAATTACCAGCTTGCTGGGGATAGATTTTCAATTGATTTTGGCTTCACTTGGCTCCCTGTTGCCAAACTGTAGTGGGGGTCACCTTAAATATTTTGAAAAGTTGATTAACTGCTGAACATTTGCTTGAACTATGCCATGCCATGCTTGCATCTGCTTGTACTGATCGGATAGTTTGATTACTTAAACCTTTTAGAGATTAGAGTATGAGTGGTTGAGAAGGTTACAGTTCGAAAGTGTTTAGTCCTGATGTTCCTGCCGCCTTGGTGTGAGTCAGACTGGATCGATCAGCTTGTTTTGCCCATTGATTTTCGATGTTTGTATGTGTGTGATTGTATGATTGGTTGTAAACTTGTCCCAGGAATTCAGCTCTCAAAATGACCACATAGAAGTTGAAATAACCAGCAAATGGTTGGTCAAGGAGAAGTGCAATCCTTTGAAGGTTTTTTTTGAAGATGTCTTTTGTCCATTAAATTGTGTGAAGTTTTAGTTTGATAAGCAATTATTAAATTTGCCTTGCCACATTAAAGGGTACAAAAGAATTGAGTCTTCAAAATGTTAATCAACTTGCCTGATTTCTTCTGTGTAATTTCCATGGCTCATTACCCTTGTAGTGTATGTTCAAATGGATTTTCCATTCATGCGCATAACGTTCCCGTCTGCTCCCATTTTACTTGGTCACTTGGGCATGCAGATCTAAAAAAATTAATTTCTAGCTGCAGTTTTATCATTCAAAATTTGCTGATCTTTGGGAATGCTGTGACATAATGCTTGAAAAGAACCTGTAATCTCAATCTGTGTATCACTAACAGGTTGACTGTTGTCAGATGAATGACTTCTCAATCAGGACGCTTTCAAAGGCTCTCGTTGGAGGCTGGGTGATGCGCTGTTAATGAGAAGGAGTGCTGAAACAGAGACCAGAAACCTTTTGAGTGCTGCACTGCTCTATCTATTTTATCTGGTACTATCATCCTCAAACAAGACTTAACTAAAGCTGAAAGTCTGTTGCTAAAAGCGAGTGACTCAGACACTTAATTTTCTCTTTATTCACATTGATTCTTTTAAAAAAAAGTACCAAGAGTTGGAAGTGGAGCAGGACCTGTGCTTTTGATTTACAGGAGTCCCTCATCTCAGGAACAAAGCTCCAGCAACAAAAGGGGTGGCTCAGTGGTTAGCACTAGTGCCTCACAGCACCAGGGTCCCAGGTTCGATTTCAGCCTCGGGTGACTGTCTGTATGGAGTTTGCACATTCTCCCCGTGTCTGCATGGGTTTCCTTCGGGTGCTCCGGTTACCTCCCATGGTCACAAAGATGTGCAGATCAGGTGAATTGGCCATGCAATTAGAGGGAAATGGGTCTAGGTGGGTAACTCTTCAGAGGGTCAGTGTGGACTGGTTGGGCTGAAGGACCTGTTTCCACACTGTAGGGAATCTAATCTAAAAAAAGCATCTCAGCAAAATGCAACAAGTGAAGAATAGTTACATTTAAAAGGCGTATGGATGAGTACGTGATTAACAAGAGCTTAGGGGATATGGGCCAAACGTTGCCAGATGGGACTGCATCAATTTAGGATATCTGGTTGGCAGGGACGAGTTGTACTGAAGGGTCTGATTCTGTGCTATACAGCTCTATGACTCTATAACATGATAATACTTGCATATACAGTATTGGGTGACTCCCTTTGACAAATGACATGATCCTGGCCAGGACTTGTGAGCTCATGATATATCACACCCTCGAAAAAGAATCTGTTGCAAGCAGAATACTCATGATTGGTCATTTACATGGAAAACGAAGTGAAAGTGAAAGAATGTCTTATTTTCGTTTGCTGTGACTCTGCATTAATAAAGCTGTATTAGTGTGTAACTGAGGTCTGTATCCTCATTCAGTTTCTACTCTGTGGTGCTAAGGTGAGTGTGCTTGAAGCCAGCAGGTTAAGGAAGAAGCTGACTTCTGCCATTGTAGACAAGTTCCACATTTAACTTGCTTGCTTCCCTGCAGCATGCTTTAATTCCCTGCTGTTATTTTGCTGGGGGCAAGCTGAAGAAATCTTTTCATTGCAGAAGGAAGCTGTGTGACTGTTGCCCATCACCTTCGCTTTTGGCTCCACATCCACACGCTTTTCTAAGTTTGAATTCCTTTGTAGGAGGGGAAGAACACGACTGTTTGAGTCAGCTGGGGTAGGACAGGAGCACTCTACGTAGGAAGGTGAATTAGATGCAAAGCTTATTTACCTGCTGAATGCATTAGAATGGCAGGTAATCAAGATATGTTCTAAACCTGAATGTGCCGATGATAGAAAAGTGGAGTCCCAATATCAAGCCACATAAATCTTGTGCTGATCTAATTTACTTTCCCAAGCTTGCTGAATTGTTAAACATGTACTGATGAGATGATTGGCAGCTCTGGGAGTGAAAGGGCTTCAATAGTCTTATTCGGTATGTGCACTAAAGGGTGTGGACCTGGCATCACTTATTAGAGAGTAGGTTAACGATTAGTTGGAGGTTGCTAGAAAAGCTGAACATGTTTACCAACCTAGAGATTTACAGAAGCAAGAGAGAAACCCCAGGCAGTTGGAGATTAATTCTAAAAGAAAGGAACGAGGTGACAGGAGACACAGGGAGAGAGTAATCAGAAGAAAGTGAGAGAGCAACAGAGACACACAAAAAAAGTAACAAGCCAACTGTTGGGAATAACAATAGGGAACAAAAACAACTGAGAAAATAGATGTTTGTAGACAAATAAACAGGAAAAAAGACAGGGAAAATGACAAAGAAACTAATATTGATAATATCTGTCTTTGCTGAAGTGAATGTTAAGCCTGGTCTGCTTTTATGTTTAAGCTCATGAAAACAAAAATTCCAACCACAGGGAATAAGTAACAGAGACTGACACATTTCATTAAAAAATGTAGTGTTGAGATATGGTTCCATTGAGTACATTGGATGAGATAAGTGAACTGTGTTTGAATAGTCAGGAAGCCCTGCTTTGTGCTGCTTAGGCATTAAGTAAATCATTCAATGAATAGAACAGAGCTTTGCAACAAAGCAATTGCATCTTTTTTACTGTAATATTTATCTGAATTTTCCAGCAGGATGAGTGTCCCAGACAACTTAAAATGAGAGTCCCCTTCTTGAGCAGTTTCTCAAGAGAGTGAGAGGACAAACTCTTCCTGGGTTCTGTAAACCTCTTCAAGCTGACCTGTAGCAAACATCAATGCACCCATCAACTGCACCACAAAGAAGAGTGGGTGAAAACAGGAAAACTTTCACCTCATGAAATACACATTATGCATCATGGAAGCAAAGTGACCCCCTCATTACTACTCCAAGCAGAAGCAGCTCAGTTTAGCTGGACTCCCAAGACCATTTACATTGGTGAGCTTGGCCGTTGCCAGAGAAACTACCAGCCAGTGATGCTGGAGGGAAGCATTTCCATGATTACTCCGGCTGTACGGCTTCCAGCAATGCCAGCTAAACCACCTAATCAGGTGGGAAGCAGCACTGTCTCATTTATCATGCTGTGCTGCTGCTGAGGTTGGGGCTGCCACTGGTAGCAGTGATGCAAGGTAAATGTAGCATGAAACATTTCGCCTGGAACTGCCAATTAATTGCTAACAGGTTAAAAGCAAGCAATCATTTAGGCCAGTCAGGATTTAGTCACTCAACAGGTTCCAATTATCTCCCAGGCACAAGCCTCTTTGTAATTTATCAGAGTGCCTGTCAGGGTTTTCTGCTGGACGAATTTGGTAAATTGCTAGGAAAGTACTGGAGAGTTTACTGGAGTAAATGCTGGTCAGTTCATTACCTTTGCAGGGACAGGGGGAGAGCACAAAGTTGTTAGGGGAGATGCTTTACTTCCCCAAGAGCATACTGATGTTTTAACGAATGGCGAGTGCAGACATTAGACAAAACAATGTTGCACCATATCTAAAATAAAATAAAGAACTGCAGATGCTAGCGATCTGAAGCCAAATCAGAGATTGCTGGCAAAACTCAGCGGGCCTAGCAGCTTTTATGGAGAGAAAGCAAAGTTAGCGTTTTGAGTCTGAAGACTGAAGAAGGATCACTGGACTCCCAGCATTAACTCTGCCATGTCCCCACAGATGCTGCCAGATCTGCTGATTTTCACAATAATTTCTGTTTTTATTCTCCAGTATCTATTCTGTACAGTATCACCCAATGTCCAAATATAGCAGTGATGCAAAGATTTCTGAAGTTGAATTTCAGTGAGTTTGAAGCCTAAATCTCTGCCTTATAACAAGGACACTACCACTGCCTGCAGTAACCTTACACACACCATGGCTAGCCTCGTCTATGCTAACCAAAGTAGATTTCAGAATACAGTGTGTGTAACCTTTCTGATTTGATGTGTCAGCTTTGATACCAGTTTCAGTTTTGCCTCCACAGTATGTATGTGGGAACAGTCATCACTGTCCATGGCAATTGATTGTTCCCTTCTGAAACATCTTATCAAACTGCTCAGCTGGATAAAAGTGTGCAAGTGCCTTTCGCAAACTCAAAATATCTTTACAACTAAGTGTCATAACTGTAACACGCAATTTGGTCACTGCAAGGTTTCACCAACTGCAAGATGAGCAGAAACAGATTATTGCATTTTGGTAACATTGGATTCAGGACAATTACTGGGATGACTCCACTACTCATCTATTGAAAGAGTGCCATAAGATCCCTTGCATCCAGCTGAGATATTGAGTATTTAACATCTCATGAAAGATGTTATTTGCAGATGTGTTGAACTGGAGTGGAACCTAAACCACCATACTTAGAGGTGAGAGAATTAATATTGAAATGTACTCAGGAAATATGCCACTTGAACAAATATATTGTAATGGCTACTTCAAACCGTACGACCATTGTTAGTATCAGTTCTAGACAGGCCTATAATTCAAACTAATACCAAATTCACAGCCAACCAGGATATTCCTTTGTTTAAGAATAGACATTCAACAAAAGAATAATAGAGCGGAAGCCAACTTTCTGTCTTATCATGGGCAAAAAAAGACATAAGTGTAACAGGTATTTAAAAAAAAATGTGAAGTAGCTCCCATCAATCTTTCAATGTATTATTATGACCCCTCAGCCAAAGGCTTGGCTGTCTCAAAATCTCATGCTGTAAAAAAGACCATGATATAGGATATTTATCAACCTAACACTCCTCATTTGGAAAAAGGACTCCCTACTTGTAACAAGACCATGTGACTGAAACTGTTGTGTTTGTTACCACCTCTTAAAACAGAAGTAGACAGCTTTATAGCTTGAGACACCATCAGAATGCCATCAAGCTATTTATGGTCAATTAAGCAGCCAAGGTAATAAACAGCCTCCTGAATACCTTGAAAATGGGGAAGAATGCTCCTCAATCTACTGCAACTTCGGGATCACCCGAGTCCTGACAATTCGAGTAAATGAAGTCTCGCAGTTTACTGAGAGTACTCAGCTTTTATGAGACCATCATTCTAGCCAAAGCAACAAATCACCTAAGAACTTCGATGAAAGAGAGTGAAATAATCCCAAGTTGTGATTATTTTTGTTTGAGCTGTATCCAGTCTTTTTATGAGGGATAGTTGAACAAAAGCAAAATATTACAGATGCTGGAAATCTGAAATAAAGACAATAATGGAGAAACTAACAGGTCCGGCAGTGTCTGTGGTGGGATAAATACGGTTAACATTTCAAGTCCAGTATGACTGCACAGAGATACTAGTTTTTGAGGAAAGATTACTAATTTCAATTATAATATTAATTAAAATGCTGTGCATTAACTTGATGACCAAATAGTTATAGAGTCATAGAGATGTACAGCATGGATACAGACCCTTCGGTCCAACCCATCCATGCCGACCAGATATCTCAACACAATCTAGTCCCACCTGCCAGCAACCGGCCCATATTCCTCCAAACCTTTCCTATTCATATACCCATCTAAATGCCTTTTAAATGTTGCAGTTCTACCAGCCTCCACCACTTCCTCTGGCAGCTCATTCTATACATGTATCACCCTCTGCGTGAAAAGGTTGCCCCTTGGGTCCCTTTTATATCTTTCCCCTCTCACCCTAAACCTATACCCTCTAGTTCGGACTCCCTCCCCAACCCAGGGAAAAGACTTTGTCTATTTATCCTATCCATGCCCTTCTTCAAGGTTTCTTAGTTATTTTTAGATTCTTAAAAATGAGGTTACTTGCAGAACTTGAAACAGTAATACAGTGTCTGTCTCCACAGATGCTGCCACACTTGCTGAGTTTCTGTAACATTTTCTGTCTTTGTGTGAATGACCGTGCGTAGGAGTCAAATGAGTGAGAAGTTGCATTTTGAAATCCCTGAGGAAGATGTGGGACAATAAATTATCTTTATTTTCAAACTCTTAAAAAAGGCTTACTGCTGGATTTTTAAAAATTTGGACAACCGTTATGTCAGAAAAACGTACACACAACACATTAAAAACAGTCGTTGATCATAGTCAGTAAGAAACAACACAAAATCTCTCCATGATCATCATCCGTTTCTCTTTTAATTCTTGCAAAGCCATGATTGATGTGGTGCAAAAATATTGATCAACCACAGGAATCTCCCACACCAAGCCACGTTAGTAGATGAGACTGTTGATCTTGGTCAAAGAGATTGGTTTTAAGGTGCATCTTAAAAGGGGGTAGAGAGTTAGGAAGATCTAGGGAACAAATTTCAGAGTTTGCAACAAATGTCACAGTTGATAAATCAGAACTATGATATGTTAGAGCCCAGAATTGAAGGAGTATTTTTTAAAATGTAGTAGAGAGTAAAATTGCCATAGGAGATTACAGAGACGGTGAAGACTGAGGCTATGCAGGAATTTGAAAACAATTTTGAAAATTTAACAATAAAATCAAAATACTCTGGATATTGGAGATCTGGAAAAAAAAACAAAGTGTTGAAGAAACACAGCAGGTCAGGCAGCATCTGCAGAGAGTGAAACATCGCTAACCTTTCAAGACCAGTTTGAATTTTCTCCTGAACCCCTCTAATTCTGAAGAAGAGTCATCTTGGACTCGAAATGCTAACTGTATTTCTGTCTCTACAGATACTGATGAACTTGCCTAGTTCCTGCAGCACGTTCTGTTGCTGTTTGAGAACTTTAAAATAGAGCTGCTGCTGGGCTGGGAGCAAATACTGATCAGTCAGCACGAGTACTGGATGAATGAGACTGGATACATTTACCTTGAATACTATTTTCTTAATACAGTTGATTTTCCTATTGTGGTTTTTCTACTTTAACATTGTTTGTTAGCACTTTAATATGTGCAATGGGGCCCAAAATCCCTAATCTAGAATTCAAGATACCTTGGGTCCCATTGAAAGCAGCAGCACACAAATAACCATCCCAATGAATTTGCATCCAGTGCACCTGGATGTTCATGCTATTATCAAGAGCCTAATGCAGATAAATAGAGAAATTACCATAGCAGCCTATTAATAAGGAATCTGGCCTGGGTAATATTTCCCTTTTGGGCATCTTCAAACAGTCAGGAGGCAATTATGTTACTTTTGTGAAGTTGCGTTTGAACAAAAACTTAAAGCACACCTGAGTCACCTAATCACAATTTTAAAATTTTGTGCAAAATCAGTGTGATTGAGAAATTGCTTAGAATGCAATTTGTTTTGTTTTTAACCTGGCATTAAAGGATGGGGCACTGATATAAGTTGAGGGTCATTGCAGACATGTTGGGTTGAGAGGTCCCTTTTTGTGATGTCTTGTTATGGACCAGGCAAGACTTACGTAAATAGAAACTTCTCTTTTTTGAGTTATCTTGCCTTCGTCCTAGCCCAGCTACAATGATGGCATCCATCTGACAATGTAAAATATTGCCCAGATATTTCCCCTTCACAAAGTGGAGCAAAAAGGCACCATTTTGTAGCCTGGACCCTAACTTTGCTAGTTGTTTTAAGCAGGTATATATTCCAGGTGATGCAGCTGGCCCAAATACTTAGTTTCAAACAAAAGAGAATTTATTTGCAACACTACAGATTAAAACACAAACAAAAGAGAACAGGCTATAGAATAACTTAACCAATCCGAAAACCTAACAGACTATCCCAACTTAATGATGCTGTTTCAAATACCCTAAACACCCCTTGGCACAAAAGGTAAAAGCAAACACAGGGTCTTACAGGAGAGAGAGAGCGAGAGGGAGAGAGATGGCAGAGGGATTCAGCATGGAACGCCTTCTTCCATGTAGCTGTTTCTTGGACTAGCAGCCCCAAACTGCTTTCAGTGAACAGCCAGACTGCTTAAAAAAAAACAAACTAAAGCAAACCAGAGAAAAGCTGAGCTGGGAGTACTGACCACTCTCCTTTCATTGTACAAGTGTTTTCTTTTTAAACTTGGAAGCCTTGTTCCTGAGGCAGTATCTGTTAGCTATAATCCAATTGACCCTAAGCCCTTTCAAACAGAAACCTTTTGGAATTGTTGCCTTTACGACCTCTGACAAAAAAAGCCAAGGACAGCATAACCTTGTTAAAGGGGCAGCAGCATCACAGAATCCATCTTCTGATTCATTGAAAATGCATTTCTGGGTATTTTCAAGATTGGACCCTGGTGTGCTTTTGGTACAGCTAAAAATAGGTTGATCATAAAATCCAAGAATTTTTTTAGAAAGACTCTATAATCCACAGCCTGTGAATAACCTAATTTTAAGAAACTAAAAATAACTTTAAGAAATTATGCAGAACTATTTAGTCATTAAGTTAGTGCACAGCACTCAATTTCTTAGTTGATATTAGAAAATTTGAAATTAGTAACCTTGCACCTAAAAATAAAGTTTATTTTAAGAGTGTCCTCAAAAACTGGCATCTCTGTTCAGTTTAATTCCATTGTGGGGAAGGGCTGCCTATCGTTGTGATCATTTTAAAAATCAGAATAAAAGATCATGTAAACCTCATCTGTGCTGAGTGTAATTTGTGCTTGAAATTCCTCGCTGCTTTGACTAATTTTGGGTGTATTCCTTGAAAAGAAAAGCACGACCAGAAACGTGACCCCAGAATGTTTTCAGTAATGGTTGGATTTGTGCAAAAGAGTGTGCTAAAGTAGCTGAAGTGTGATAATTCAATGAGTTGTATAAGCCCACAGGTATCTGCAATGACAGTTTCTCAATTGTGCACTTCTCTACCCTACATTAACTTGTTCAGAGTTCAGAGGTGTATCAGGTTCCAAATGTAAATGGGGCATCTTGCCTTCGGTAGGTCAAAGGAGAGTCAAGATAATTTGTAAATTCTGTGATCTTCCCTTATACCCACATCCATTATTTATAATTTGGGAAGCATGCATTTCTCTGGGGGCGATCTGACCCTTTCATAGATTCTTTGTGCAAAAAACACCACGTTGGCTTTATCTCAAAGCAGCTGTAAAAGGGAGAGCTGAATGCAACTTTTACATAGGGACTGGCTATTGAAAAGCTCAGCACTACTTCAATTGTTTGTTTTGCCATTCAAATTAAGATGGGTAGAAGAAGGAATATTGTCTCAATTGCCACATAGTTAAAAGGTTACTGATGGAGATGGTTGCAATATACTCCTCTGAGAGAATGTATATCCAATGTGGCAATCTCCATATTAAAAGAACATGTTGCTTTATTTTGTAGTATTTTCAGTGCCTGAAAAATGTGTGCCTTCATATTGCCAGGGTTTTTTTTAAATGGTGTGAATGAGTCAGCTATGGCTCTGTTGCTGGCTCTGAGTCAGAAGATTGCAGGTTCAAGTCCCACTTCAGGATTGAGTGGAAAAAGATTGACACTCCGGTGCAGTACTGAGGGAATGGCTTCCCTCTTCCCTCTTAGATGGATGTGAAAAATTCCATGGCACTGTTTCAGTAAGGATTAGAGTAATAATCTTCAAATGTCCTGGTCAATATTTATCTCTGCGTCAAAATCACAAGGAATGATTATTTGATCATTATCACATTGCTGTTTGTGGGATCTTGGTATGCCACATTACCCACGTTGCAACACATATAAAGTATTTCATCAACTATATCCAGTCAGTTTGGGGCTGTTGGTCCAAAAAACACCACAGGCATTCTGTGGTTGTGAAAAGTGTTACGTAAATAGAAACTTCTCTTTTTTGAGTTATCTTGCCTTCGTTCTCGCCCAACTACAATGATGGCATCCATCTGACAATGTAAAATATTGCCCAGATATTTTCTCTTCACAAAGTGGAGCAAAAAGGCACCATTTTGTCATCAATCAGCAGCAGAGTCAGGGAAGGAGTCCGCAACAGTGCTAACTTGTGGCTCTTTCTCACCAATAAATTCACTGTTGATCCTTACTGGAACGGAAGTACTTGGGAATCAAAGGAAACTGTTTCTACTGTTTGGTTACGATTATTGGGAGGTTAACCATCCCCAGCCCAGAACATCATTGTAGCTGCTCTGCATTATTGTGTTATGCGTCTCTCTCTTCAATTGCTTGTGACCTTTCATTCATCATAAGTGGGTCTGTTTGATGATCATAGACTATTCTGCCCAATATGTGTTTTCTCAGGCACTGCACATCTCTGTAGCATCTAGATTTGGACTGAAAATTGGTAATTACCATATATGCCACAGAAATGTCTATCTCCAAATGGAGAAACCTTAATGTCTTCTTTGACACACTCTGTGGCCTTACCACCTCTCATGATCAATTTCCTATGGTTTGCTTTGATGAAACCTAACATGCGAAGCACACAGATGCAATGCATACTAGAGAAAGGCAGAGGCGGGATGTTCTGTGGGTGTGATTGACTCCCAGAGTTTCCAGGTCATGTACAGACATAGTACTGTGCAAAGTATTGGTCTCCGTTATTTAAGGAAGGATGTAAATACATTGGAGGTAGTTCAGAGACTAACATCTGGAATGGGCAGGTTATCTTATCAGGAAAGGTGGGCAACAGGTTAGACTTCAATCCGATGGAGTTTAGAAGAGTAAAAGGAAACTAGATTGGGGCTGATTTCAAAGGAGTAGCAGTCTCATGCAAGTCACCATTCGGGCCTGACTTTTTATAAACAAAGGGAGCTCTGCATTTGTGAGATGAGATTCCAATCAGGGCTCCTTAAGAAGTGCAGAATTGTAATTCCAATCTTACAGTTCTTTTGCAACGCAGAATGAGAAAAGCAACGCTCGCCTCTATTTCACAGAAATCAATTGCTGTATTCTGAAATTAAAGTTCCTGGTAGCAGATAGTAAATACATAAGGGAAGAGTGATGTTCGCGTGCCAGATGGTTGCAGGGGGATAGGTGCCAGCTGGGGAGGGGTAGGATGCCAATGAGTAGGGGGCAGGGTGCCAAGTTAGTATAGTGCCAGATGGGTTGTGTTTCAGGGAGCCAGGTAAGTAGTTTCTGCTTTGTAGGGTGGCACAATTGAATACCAGATGAGTTGGGGCTAAGATGCCAAGTTAATAGGTTGCCAGGTAGGTAGAGTGACAGCTGGGGGGTAGGGGTTTGGGTGCCAGGTAGGTAGGATACTGTTCAAAGTGGCTAGGTTGCAAGGCAGGTGTTGCAGTATAGGTCTGGCCAGAGAAGGGGGTGAGGTGGGTTTGTGCATGTGTATAGTGTTGGTTTAGGTTGTCCAGCAAAAATGAAGTCCCAGCAGCTCCCATTGGGTTAGGCAAGGGTTAATTATTCAGAATTAATTGGCATTTTCTGTATACTTAGTATTAGACTAGCTGTTTATTCCAAATTTTTTTTATTGAATTTCACCATCTGCCATGGTGGGTTTCGAACCCATGTCCCCAGAACATTAACTTGAGAGTCTGATTTACTAGCCCAGTGCCTTTACCACTATGCCACAGCCTTTGTTACTACTTCATTAAACCCAATACAGTAGTTACCTTTCTATTCTCTACTCCCATCAATATTTAAATACAATTATGTTTTTCACCTTAACCACTCAATGAATACCATGATGATTATTTTTCAGGCTTCTTCCTCTGTATATAGACATGGATAATATAATGGTCACAGTATATACAAATGCTGTGATTTTGTTAATCTAGTGGTATCATTGTACCAGAAATCACAATCCTTCCTCTAACAGACACCAGGGAGACTCTAAATCCACATCAGAAACCTGAGCTTATCCAAATATGGGCAGTTCAATAGAACTGAGTTCAGACTAAGCTTTGTAGATTCAAGCTCCTGATAAGCTCGAGGTTTTATTGTAGCTGAATGTTGGAGCTGAGCCAAGTCTGCACTTTGCTGTTGAGCTTGACAACAGAGTAGTGACTTTTAGAAGTTGAGATTTGAGCAGGATTTGCTTTGGATTTGCTTTAAAGTTTATGTAAAGCTGTTCATTCATGCCTGTAATGCATCCCTATAAATATTCAGAAACACAGTTTGACCATGGTGCTTGGGAAACAGATTGACATAGTTGCCTCAGAACTGTATATTCTCAAACTTGACCGAGGAGACCCAACCCTGATATCCTGGTAATACACTGAGCAGAGGCAGCTAACTAAGAAACATTATATTGCCTGAGCCAAGAAAGTATCCTTTCCAGATAAATCTCTCTGGGCTGGACTTTCTGTGGGCGGAGGTCTGGTAGCAATAAATAATTAGGACCTTGCGGGCATCTTCTGTTGGTGTGTATAGTAAGGTGTTTTGTATGTGTGAGGAGATTGATTGATTGCAGTTTTTTGCTGAATTTCGACAGTACTTTTAGAAGAAATCCTCAAGGCAGCCATGTGCCGTTGCAGTGCTAGTTTTGTTTTTAAAGTATGGATCTAATCTGTAGAACATGACTGAAATTTTGTGCCACGTTGTATGATTTTCAAAGACCTGTAGTGACAAAATGGTTGAAATGTTCCCAATAGATCAAATTCAGAAGTATCTGAAGGAGTACAAATTCACTGAAAATACAGAGAACTGCCTTGGGCATCTGAAGAGCACATTTTGAAATCTGGGGGCGGGCTAGGTGGACGTGGATGATCTTTTCAGGCACAGCAACATCGTCATCTCAGGAAGTGCAATGCACTTGTTAGTCACATCATTTTTGGGGCAATGTCAAGTTACAATAGCAGGCTCAATTATCTATTTCTAAACACCGAGGGCTGTCGCATGAGGACTTTGATTCCAGGACAAAAACAGTGCAAACAATCCACAGAACTGCTTGCCTCATGGCCAAGTACCTTGTTACTGAGTTTTGGTGCTGAGCTAGAGAGGGTATCAGTAATGTTGCTGCTGTGCATTTATTTCTCAACACCAAGGCTCATGAGCATTCTCAAATAGAGAATTAGGTTGTACAGATTAAAATACAATCACTGAAATAACACGCTGAAAGAAACACATGTTATGAAGGATAAATGCAGATGTGAGCTAGAGCAGTTCACAAGAATGCCTGAGTTTCCTCTAGAGCAATTGGGAACCAGTTGCAGAGCTCATTGGAACATGACAGTGCTGCAAATAGAGAAACTCCACAGTCTGGGTATCACCTGCTGGATAGTGACAGTCATTGCTGGCTTGGTGGCCTTCCCATTTGGAAGCCATGAACACTGTGGGATTCTGTTTACGCATTGGTCACTGGCCAATTATTGCCATGCTGCCTCCTTATTTGTTTATGTGTCCAAATATATATTGCCTATGGAAAGTGGGGACTGAACAAGATGTAGCCTGCTATTTTTTTTAAGCTTTCCTTCACTGTAAAAGAAATAAGCTCGAATTCCAAACTAAATGAAAGTTTGAATGGAGCCCAATTGGAATTCCTTAAAATATTTGAATTTTAGTTTAGTTGGCATCTGATCTGGTTCAGGTTTTAGTTTGTTTAGCTGCAGCGATTTCTATTTGACCTCTTATTAACTTTCAGTTCATTAGACAACTTGTGGTGTGTGAACCAATTTAATGCTTCAGCATAGTGTATTGTGGAGTCGTAGCAGGTGAATTTGGGTCCACAATCCCAAGCCTCCTCCATTAGGTGTACCTTCAAAATATATTCTAAGGGCCTGATTTTGCAGAGTTGTGAAAACAATAAGAACCTTTAACACTTGGTGGGCAGGATCTAGATTGTGAAGTTCCACCCTAATTGCCGTCCAAACCATTTCTGCTGTTCAAGGACAAGGGACAGGTGTACCTTTCACAGGTATGGATCATGAATCTGGTGGTCTATTTGAAATTAGTTGATAATTGAAACACATTCTATTTTGGCTGTGGCAAGGGCATAAACCTGCAGTCTCAGTGTTACAAATTAATGGCAGCCGTGGGTGCTCTTGAAGATCTGTATCTGTTGTAATCTGAACTTTCTAAATCACTTGCTGCTTAAACTTTCAATGATAATGGCAACCTGTTTTCTTTAGAGTTTTTAAAAGAAACCTTCTACAGGCTGGGGGCAATGTAGTATCTGAATTCGAACAGACTCTTCATTGATATTCATCTTGTCGTGAATGCTTGGGGAAATTTCTAACGGTACATTATTTGAGCAAGGGGAGTTCTGAATTCACATTTTGATTGACAGCTTAAAAAGTTTTATTGAAGAACTAATTATCTTTGTGGGCGTCCAAATGAACTTTGTTCTAATAAATTGAACATTTATGAATTAGAAACTTTTAATAGCTTTCATGTACGAGATTTATTCACTATCAAGCATGTAAAGCTGCATTAGATTACTAGAAGTTTATTACTTTCATCTCCACATGCCTCCTGAGGTCAGCCCATGTTGTGTACTAGGTGAGTAGCAATGGAGTTGGCATGGAGGGCATGTGGGCTCATGGGCTGTGGGGTCATGGGCCATACCTTGGCATGCAATGTATATAGGGTCATTGGAATTTGTGGAAGTGAGAAAGAGTTCACAGAATGAACTCTTTCTCACAGAACTCGTGCAAAGTCCCTCCAATGGCCATCTACACTCCATTTTTGCCACATTCATTCACACCATAGTGAATGTTGCATGTGTCTTGGCGGTTAGTGTGTAGATTAGACTGGTGCCAACAGCATAGGGGTTAAATCCCTATGCTGGCTTAGGTCAAGTTGATTCTAGCACTTAGTGATGTTTCGATGAGCAATTGTCAATGACCCAGCCTTCAGTCAGAGAACTGGAGCGACAGAGGCGATAAGTGTAACTTCAACAGAGCTTGATTGGCTGTTACATCTTTTGTGAAATGCAGTGATTGAGAAAGGCGCTATATAAATATTTGCAAGTTCATTCTCTTTTGGATTGAACAGTAAGCATATGAAAATGTGTTTAGCACGCTTGTCTTCGTTATTCAATCCTTTGAGTATAGGAGTTGGGAAGTCTTATTGAGGTTATGCAGGATGTTGGTGAGGCTTCTTCTGGAATACTGTGTGTAATTCAGTTATAGCAAGGATATTATTAAGTGAGAGAGGGTTCAGAAAAGATTTACCAGGATATAGTGGGTATGGAAGGTTTTAGTTATAAACAAAGGCTGGATAAAGTAGGACTTTTCACTGGAGTGTCAGAGGTTGTGACATGGCCTTACAGAAGTTTATAAAATCATGAGGGGTATAGATAGGGTTTATGGTATGCCTCTTGCCCCTAGGATGGAGGATTTCAAGACTGGAGAGCATATTTTTAAGGTGAGAGGCGAGAGATTTAAAAAACACATGAGAGGCAAATTTTTTACACTGAGGGTGATTCCTGAGGAAATGCTGGATGTGGGCACAGTTAAAACATTTAGAAGATTCTTAGCTAAGTACATGAATAGGAACGATTTGGAGGGATATGGGCCAGAAGCAGGCAGGTGGGACTAGTTTACTTTGGCATGATGTTCGTTGTGGACTGGTTGGACCCAAGGGTCTGTTTCTGTGCTGTATGACTCTATGAAAATAGATAGCTTGGCTCCATCCTGCCAAATGATATTTCTAATTAGCTTATTCAACTTTCTCTTGGAGCATTTAATTGGCATTTAGTAAAATTGACCTTTTTTGTGTGATATCAAATGCAGCCAGCTGTGAATTCTGCAATGTGTCACACTTCATAGTCACCTTTCAAAATTCAGTGACTGTCACTTAAATCTTTTGATGTTCAATCTGTTTCAAGCAAGACCTTTTAAAATTTATGACTCTCTCCACAGGACCAAGGGGTTCTGACTGAAAAGTGTAGTGTAAACACAATGAAAATTGTGAGTAGTACATCAATCTTTCTTTACTGCTTTCAAAAACCAAAAAACCATGAACCCTCTGAGACCTTTCAGTGCTGCACCATATCACTAACGGTGACAAGGTAAGTACACTATTCTCAGCCTCTTCCATCTCTGATAAAGGATGGATTGCAAACCTTAGAAAGGTTGAATAATGAGGCCTTGCAAATTTGCAGAGTGTTCTCATTGAATCATCAGGATTTTTGCAGCATTTAAATTCTTTTCACTTTACCAAGTCCTTCCAAATTGACCAAAGGCATTGTCAGTCGCTGCAATGTGACTTGAGTATAATGCTGAACAAAGAATGTTTTTATCAATGTAATGTGAAGGGCCAAAGGATCTTTCTACATGCTATAGGTCTCTGATTCTATGTATGTACTCTGGCCTGGACTATTAGGGAATATTTAGTGCCATAAATGTTATAATGTTCAGCTCACATTTCGGGCCAGGGTAGATTTTAGAACTGTAGACATGAAGACTGTCTCAAATAATGTGATAGTTTTTAAAAACTATGAATCGATGTTCACATGCAGTTCAATTTTGAAATTCCCTAATGAAACAGGGAATTCCCAAAAAAAACTCTTAATTCTGGAGTTTGAAATCACTCAACAGCAACTAATTAAAGATAAACCAATGAAGTTGTTCCAAAACACTTGTGCTGAGTTAATTTGATTGCTGTCATGGATTTTCACTTATACTGAGAAATTTATTGCTGGAGACATGGTATGTAGCATGATAAAGATATGCTTATAAATTATAAGGCATACAAAATGATAATGAAATATCCCAATGTAGCAGCATTGATACGTTGAATATAAAGGCTGTCCTTGAGTCCCATATAATTACCACTGACTGTATGAAAACACTCCGTACAGGTTGGAGTATAGCTTGCAGTAGATTTGTGTACATTCCTAGTATATTTAAGCCACTCACACTGTTTAATCACAGAGAGGCATTAGCAGATGTAAAAATCACTTGTAAAGAGAATGGAGTGAGTGGAATTACCTATGTATGTAGGAAATGCTAAAGCAAAGTAAAGCATAAGCTTTCTCTTTGGCCAGTAATAATATAATCAAGGAAGTGTCTTTTTATCCCCTCAGAAAAAATATCAAGATACATTGGTGGCCAATGAAGATTTTAAACATTTGTCAATATTTACTTTAAATAATATTTGATAATTTCTTCTAAATACTTACAGTTGTTGTATGACTTTGTGTATCTCAGCAAGAATTCAAAAATAAT
Organism: Chiloscyllium plagiosum; assembly: GCF_004010195.1. Lineage (NCBI taxonomy): Eukaryota > Metazoa > Chordata > Chondrichthyes > Orectolobiformes > Hemiscylliidae > Chiloscyllium > Chiloscyllium plagiosum. The sequence goes on from NC_057737.1 coordinate 29,233,375, forward strand.
TAAATAGGCGGAAAGCTATGGACCACCATACCATCATTCAAATTTGAAGAGGGTTGTGAATAAAATTCTAAAACACAAATGTTTTATTCTTTAGAGGACCATTTAAGCACTATTGCAGTGATTTGATAAAGAATGACCATTTCAAATTAGGTTAACATTTAACATTGTATAACCTGTACTCAGAAAAGCATATAGTGACAACAAAAGGGACAGCTTCCTTGCTTCATATTCCAAGTGAAGAGCTGCTACATGTGTGTTGGTTTATTTAGTCATGGAAGTGTTCTACCCTCTGACGACTTGAAAAAATGTCCCATCCAGAGACTTTGGTGGGATCTGACTGACTCATTCAAATCATCAGCCAGAATCAATTTGGTAAATCAAAATACACCAGCTCCTGGCTAACTATAAAACTGACCCTCACTCACTGATCTTCCAATAACTCGCACTGAAACCCCCACCATGCTCCCTAAAATCTCACCAACTCTATTTCCCAACACTTGCTTGGCATCCTTCAACCTCACCTGCCACCTTATCTCGCTCTTCCCCCCTCCCCTGTCTTGCCAATCCATTGCCACCCTACCCCTACTCTCACCCATCTGCCATTCCTATTCTCCTGAGCCACCCAGCAATCAATATCTCCTCACCCACTTGCCACCTTATAGCCCCACCTTACTACTTGCACCTATTCTGCCCATCCACCTGGCATCCTAATTCTCCATTCCTTTGACACCCTCTCCCACCTACTTGCCTGCTTGCAGCAGTTGACAAATTGGCTTCAAGTGCTTTAAGTCTGGGAATATGACAGCTAGTCTTGGAAAAATAAGGGGTATGATTTCATGCTGATCCATCCATTGTCTTGACTCCTTGGTCTGTAGTAGACTGCTTTATCTGATGGGACACCAGGATTGCACGGTCACCTGGAGAACCCCTAAAGGTAATTGTGCATTGTTTGTCTGACCACAGTTGTAAACAGTTCTGACCCTTCTCAGAAGCTTTAGGTTGATTTTTTTCCCCAAATCCTTTCAGTGTAACTCGCACCCCTCCCCCAATTATTCACTATGCAGCTATGGCTCAAACATTCATGAAGCACCAAGAAATTACAAGCTAAAGTCGCTTTTCTCATATACCTTCTGAAATAAAGACAGGCGCTTCTAATTAGGTTCAAGATATTTCTAATGGCAATTAATTCATGATTACTATAGCTAGTTACTGTGATTAGACCCTTAATGGCAGGCAGACCATGTTAAACATTGCTCTAAATTTAAAAACACAGCAATGCGTTGATAAAATGCGGTTCCCTTTATAAAATAGTACATTGTCTGATTTACATTGAACAAAACACATTAGATCTGCTAATGTGTGTTGCTTGACAGAAGCAGAATTTTCACCTGCCTAGCTTTGTCACATGTCTTAAGTTTATCTAATAATAGACCTGTGAGTAAATGCTGCTTAATTTTGGTTTGGCACCAAGTTTGGAAATGATCCCACATCAAATTAGCTTTAGAAACACCTAATTCTGTGTGGAAGTGACTTTTCAGGGTCCATGGCAGCACTAATTGTTTGCCCAGTTGCTATTGTGTCTTGTTTTCTGTGCTATCAGCTGCTCCTGGTTTTTGTTTATGAACTAAGCCTGATGAAAACTTGCCACCTTGACAAATACCTTCCCTTCAGTCTCAGTTGTTGGAAATGTCAGTGTGGTTTGATGATGGTTAAGTTTAAAATTAAACACAAATCTACACAAGTAATTACTTCCTAACATTCCTGAATCAGTGACGTTGATCGACAAAATCTAATCCAATTGTACTTGTGTGATTCAGTCGTTCATGTTGTAGTTTGCCCTAACTGTTGTATTTTGGTATAGGTTCCAAACAGATAGACTTACACTTAAAAAAACAGTCCATGCTGTTGTGAGATGTGACATTCTGCGTTTAAGGTACGACCTCACCTTCATTTGCACACTTGGTGTCATGGAGTCTGTGTAGTCAGTCAGTTGGGGTTTGTATGCAATGTACAGTAACATCAGAAAGCACAGAACCTAGACCATGTGTTTGATGGTGTAAATTCACTTTAATATGTCTGACTCAAAAAGAATCCAGTTTGTGGTATGTTACATGGCCTAATGTGTAGAAAACCACATGCATGTGTGCTTCAATTTATTTACTGCCCAAGGTTTCAGTGCTATCTCGCAAAGATGATGGGAAACGCAACAAGTTGATGATTTGAGTCTGATATGACTTTGTCAGAACTGAATTACTTGGCCAACAGTATACGTTCAGTTCTGGTTTGGCTGAGGTTTGCACAAAGGCCTCTTTCTCAACTTCTCCCTTGCCTGAGATGTAGTGAACCTCCAGTTGTTTCTTCCGAATGAGAAAGTAGCCATGTGGTCTGGTAAGATGTTGGCGACTTGACTTGGCGTGTGATGAGAGTTCATTATATGGAAACTGGGAGAAGAATTGTCCTTTCTGTGTTTCCATTAATTAAAAGGTCAAACAGAAATGTGTGGTTCAGGGATCGATAAGCTCCAAGTGCCATTGTTGGTGTGGGGTTTTGTTTCAACATGTTATACCCTCAAAACAACACAATTCTACTTCTGTCAAGTAACACACATTAGCAGATCTAATGCATTTGGTCAGTGTAAATCAGGCAATGTACTATTTTTCAAAGCTACTTTACAAACTTGTGGATCCCCTTTCCCACTGCTCTTTGTGATTCCTGGCTTTGCATGAATCTGAGAGATGTGGTCAGCGAGAAGTAAATAATGATGCAGTGCTTTTATCTAGCTTCTGAACCAATTTGATTTCAAAGAATGGAAAACTGGGAACACTGGACCTGTGATTTTTGGATAGGCTAAATTCATTGCATTATTTACAGTTATTAATAACACATCATGTAGATAACACTCCAATAAACAAGCTGCAGTGTATATATGTTATTTGACAAGTGTCCTGGTTAAAATGTTACTGACCTTGAGTTTCTACTGTTGGTCCAAAAATCCACCATAACCTTTAACAGAAGACAACTGTAACCCCTGTCACCAATGCAGATTGACATTGTTAGATGTTTGTTCGCTTTTCTGGGAGTTTCACCAATTTCTACCAGCATAAGAGCAGGAAATCGGGAGATGTTCACATGGAAATCAGGGCCATGGATGAAGCTGGATTGAATCTTCAGATGACTACAGCTGGCACCATGTCACATGAGCACGCAATGCCAACAACTATCCATATACGGTTGGTAAATTGCTGTCGGCATCCTCATTTTGATTTGGCTGAGTCTAAAAGGTCTATTTGGTTTAAATTGTTAGGGGCAAACCACGTGATATCTAATGAAAAGTAGTGTTTCTCTTAAACAAGATGTACTTTATTGCACAACAGTAATCAGGTACAACTCACATGAATAAGATCGACAGTGTTACAAAGAATATAAGGAGATTTTGGATAACACTTCATGTCTTCAACATGGTAAGCTGAACTATCATTCCTAACTTATGATATTGTAAGATTGGGTGCACCTTGATATAGTCGCCATAATACTATTATCTTATTCAACATCTTATTCCACAGCCCCCTATCCAGGGCGACGTTTTCTTTCCTAATAGTTAACATTTATACTTTTGTGCAGGTAAGTACATTTACCACTAATGCATATCCTGTAAGTCTATGACTTTTCAACTTCAGGCATTGTGGAGGTTTCCCTGCTCTTCCAGAATGTGTTATCTTTGGACTTGGAAGTTTGATAGGTTTCTGGTTTGATGATTGCTGATCTTGATTCTGTTCCGAATCCCACGAGGACTATTTGCTGCTGTTTGAAATATTGAACTGCTGCTGCCATTTGAAAACGGTTGAATTCAAGGCAGTGTTCATGTTCAAGCATGAGAATTTTTGATTGTGAAATACGCCTATGCTCTCTATTCTCTGACTCTCTTAGATGCTGAACACTTAGGTTAAATCTTGCAGGTTCAAGAATTCTATGTTGTGTATTCAAAATCGTGTAGAACTTTATTGAAAGTATCTTTGCTTTTTTTCTGCCGAGGGAGCTATAACAAGATCAGCTATAGTCCCAATTGAGTTTGTGTGTTTACTTGTTCTGCTTCTGACTTACATCTGGTTGGAATCAATTTTGTATCTTAAGAACCGTTTCTCCAAGATGGCTGATTATGTGTTCCATTTGGACCATTTCTGAAGTTAAATCTTCCTGGTAATACTTTTTTTGCTGTCGGGTCTTCATAATGCAAATATGTATTCTTTTCACTTAGAGCTTTGCAATTCTGCACACTCTGAATGTTGCTTTACATTTGCTACTTTGAGGATTTTAATTGTGCAATGTATCAATGCTGCATTAACTTCTTTACCTGAAACTTGTTTGACTCTGTTATATGGCAATGCTGCTTTATTTTTCAGTCTTTAACGGCTATTAACTGTGCCTTTTAGCAACCCTGTTTACTGGAGTGTTGTCTCCATACTTTTATGGACAAATTGGAAGTGTCCTGAAAACAAAATGGATGGTTTCCCACCTTTCATAATCTAATAAACCATTCCTGTCCCTTTCTTGGACTACAAAATAAATCCTGCAGCCTCGAAGATGAATTGTATTTGCTTAACAACTTTCCCCAGATGATTCATGCAGTCTGTGTGGCACTTCATATAGTGCCTCTTGCCTTATGTTTCGAGATTACTGTTCACTTTTACAGCTTCTCTGTATGGATCCCAATTTCTATGGGGTCCACCTTAATCATAGGTTCAATAATGGATCTCCCTATCTTGTTGCAGTCACTGTCATCTCCTAACTTTCTTTTTTCAATTAAACTCTGTCTGTTTAGACATCTAAATTTCTGTTTTATAACTTTAATTTTGGCTTTTCACTGTTTTTAAAGTGGAGACCTCAACTTAATTCCGTTTTGTTGTTCTTGTTTATGCCTACTGCAGCCATACCTTGTGATGTCCTTCAACGAGGGCAGCATCACTCACTCTGAGCCTTGCGTACTTTTTAAAATTCTCATCTTTTCAACCATAACTGTGTCATTTATTTGGTCGAGCTTTTTTTTTCCCAACTAGACATTCCAATTCTACACACAGACTGTCAGATGTCTGTTCATTCTCCAATGCTGTGCCTTTAATCAGGGCTGCTCCTATAATTCACCAATACCTATAACTGCCAGGTGTGACCAGTGTTCCACTCCCTATAATTTCGAGTTAAAAATCACACAACACCAGGTTATAGTCCAACAGGTTTATTTGGAAGCACTAGCTTTTGGAGCGCTGCTCCTTCATCAGGTGGTTGTGGAGTATAAGATTGTAAGACACAGAATTTATAGATGAAGTTAAAACTGTTTTAAAGTTTAAATTGTGTTTTTCCCTTGACTGTAGAGTATGCCTTTTAAAACTTGCTTTGCATTTGTCTGCTGCAGGCCATCTACCTCGATTGCTCTTAAAATTGTAACCCGAAATTCTTCTGTGTACGCAGGAATTTGTAAAGTAAAGCTAAATCGATTTCCAATCTGCATTGCTGCATAGCACTCAGCTAGATTAAATTTTCAGATGGCCATAGACTGATACCATGTTGCACACGATGCCATGCTCATGAGCAACTGCCCTTGACAACTGAGATGCAGCTTCAATCCACAATACTTGATCTGCACATTCCCTTCAATTTTTGGTTTGAAAAATATTGAGTTTGATTGGTTCATTTAGCCATGTTCATTCTTTCAAACATTTAATCACCTCCATTTTTTTTTCATGTGAATTTTTTTCATTTTAAGTAAAACATTTGACTGACGACAGATCCACTTTTACTCCCAGGGCTCTATAAAAAATGTAAAGAATCAGTGGATAACATTTTTCACTTTCACTTGCACTTATTGTCTGCTGTCCATTTACAGGGGAAGCTCATTGAGTAAAGAATCCCAGGCTTAGACCTACGTGCTGTTAGTCTGTGATTAAGAGTGCTATTGGAGCTATGCTAACAGTGATCCCTGTTTGAAGAATAAGTGATATTGTAATGAATGAAAAAAAAATACTTGTGTGATTGTTGGCACAGTTACATTTAAATGTAAGTTGACAAGGTAATTATTTGGGAAGTCATCTATGAAGAGCTTTAGTAGTTGAGCTGAGAATGCAGTGTTTTATTATATGCCTACTCTCTCAACCAACTGAATTGCTGATTAATTATTCTGTGATGTACTCGTGGCTTTTAACGTGTAGTTAAAAATCAATTACAGATATTGAACACTACAGATATGGGAAATCTTTCTTTTATGTTTTCAACACATAATGTGATATGTTGTAAATCACATTTAAACTGTAGCAGTAACCTACATTGTGATTGTGGGGATTTTAAAACACTTCACTTTCTGATGTCTGCATCAACACCCTGTGCTTCGAAGAGGCACTAATGGTTTGTAATGAATGTGCAGTTCCTGCCCACCATCATGCAGGCTTTAGGAGGCCAAATTTATTTATTCACTTATGGGATGTGGGCATCGCTGACAAAGACAGTATTTATTGCCCATCCCTGGGTTCCCTGGCAGTGAGCATGCTCCTTGCATCACTTGCATAAAGGTCCTTGTGTTGAAGGTACCCAGACAGTACTTTTAAGGCAAAAGTTCTAAGTTTTTGACTCACTGTGGGAGATTAGAAATGTAGTTTCTGCAGGTGGTGGTGGTTAGAGATGTTGTTTTTGCAGATGGGTGAGGGGGTGTTGTTGGGGAAGGGGAAGGGGAACATTACACAAACGGTCACGGGATTCTTGCAGCATACTTAAGGTTAAGATTTTAACGAATATAGAGGTTTTTATTTAAGAAAGAGTTTTAAACTAAGAAATAACTTTAAAGTGTTGTAGCTGACCACAAAAGAAGCGGTAGGGGCATTTCACAGTAAGCTTATAGTATGATAAGGGGAACTGGATAAAATAAAAGACAGGCTGTGACAGACAAGGACAAGGACAGCAGGTAGTCAAATAAGGAAAATTAGAGAAAAACAAGTGTGGTAATTGGCTTATGATAGAATGGGGAGAGGGAGGCGTGACTCCGCAACTTGCAAACTGAATAAGAATGCTTACATGCTTTGTTTACGCGCGCTTTTGCTAGCCTGATTGCTTGAGCAAACGCCCGTTTTTTGCAAGGCCGTAAAGAATAAAATGTTCTTGTTTCCAAGGCTTTGTCTCAGGCTGAATTGTGAGTGAGTTTTGTTTCTCACACCACTAATACTGAGGAAATGGTAATTTAGTTATAAATCTAATAACTAAACTGAGATGAATTTGCAATTGGTAATGTTCTCACATCTCTATTGGTCTTGTCCTCCTAAGTGATGGAGTCCATGAGTTTGGATGGAGCTTTTGGAGAAGTGTTGGTGAGGTCTTACACTGCATCTTGTAGATACTGTACACTGCTGTCACTGTGTACAATTATAGGAGAGTTTGCACGTTTAAAATGATGCTTGGGATACTGATCAAGTGAACTGTTTTTGTCCGGGATGGCATTGTTCCCAAAAATAGAAAGAATGCTGTAAGGGCCACATTTATAGGCCTATGGCTTTGCTTATTGAGAGCAGAGAAAGCAGTTCAAAGCAGTTAATTGCTGAACGTGAGCTTCCTGCTTCTTCAGGAGGCCCGCAGAGACGTGTGATGTGTAACTGAAAATCTTGTTTAGTGCTGAAAGGCTGAAATCTCAGCATTGGCGGTGGTTTGAATAAAATGGCAGCCGCAGAATCCAACATATTTCCATTAGCTGGCAGCAATGCTCTCCCTGGGGAGCAGAAAGCAAAACTGTCTCACGCAGTGGTATCACATGCCTGAGGAGGTACACCACCTCATTTATGCTGCCACACTCGCACTCGAGTTGAGACTGCAGTGTAACTGGGACGTGAGGTACGTGTATCCGCTGAAAGACAACTGCAGAAAATATTGAATTTGTATTACTAATTTATTATTCTGTCTGAATTTGTTTATTTTCCAAAAAGCTGCTGATTTTTAAAATTCAAAATATAATTGATCATTAAGAGTTAAGAGAGAGACAGTCTGGTAATATGTCAGGAAAATGCTTTAAGACCCCTGGGGTGTAGTGAAGTACCAAGCAAATGGTTTGCGTTATGAATGAATCAAAATGCCACTGGCCAAAGCTTGCTCAGAACTGCTGACTCTGGTTTCCGGCAACCAGTTTACAGTAATGCACTTGGTGATTTAGCAGTCACACTGAGGAAATAGAAGTGTTCCCTGAAGCCCCATTTCTACAGTGAGCCATGGTTCAGATTCAATCTGAATAAACTGCTAATCTGAATTTAAATGCTCTAGGTAAACATAAAGGATCAACAAAAATTAACTGTGACCAGTTTCAATTAAATCCAATTAGGTTTACTTTTATATTATAAACGTTGGGAATCCCAAGCCAAGAGAGAATACACATTGCCTGTGGAACAAAGTGTTCGATGTCCACAAAGAAAAACAGATGCAAACAGTCAGAAACAAAAGCAGAAATTGCTGGAAAAGCACAGCAGGTCTGGCAGCATCTGTGGTGGGAAATGAGAATTAACGTTTCACATCAAGTGATCCTTCCTCTGAACTGATGGTAGCGAGGAAAAAGTTGTTTTTTTATGCAGAAGATAGAGTGAGAGGTGGGGTGAAGGACTAGCCAAGATCCCAAAGAGATAGCACGGTTGCACGAAGGACTGGAAAGCAATCAGCCTCGGAGAGCAAATAGCTGCTAATGAGGACAATTAGTAGCTAACAATGGGCTGTGTGTAATAGCAGATTGTGAAAACAAGGCCTGGTGTGGGGAGATTGGGGTAAGGATATGGGAAAGCTCAATCCCTAAAATTATTGAATTCAATATTGAGTCCAGAAGACAGTAGAGTCCCCAAGTGGAAAATGAGATGCTGGTCTTCCAGCTTAAACTGAGCTTCACTGGAGCACTGCAGCAAGCCTGAGACAGGGATGTTGGTCCGGATGAGGGGGATATGTTGAACTGGCAGACAACTGGAAGCTCAGGATCTTTTTTGCAGATAAAATACAGATGTTGTGCAAAGTCTGTGTTTTGTCTCCCTAATATAGTGGAGACCACATTCTGAGAAGCGAGTGCAGTACACTAGATTGTGTGAAGTGCAGATAAAGTGCTGCTTCATCTCAAAGGTGTGTCTGGGCCCTTGGATACTGAGGATGAAGGAAGTAAACAGGCAGGTGTTATACCTTCTGCGGTTGCAGGGAAAGGTACTGTGGAGCGGTGGGGGATGGTGTTGGGAGAAGGAGGAATGGACCATGGTATCCTGGAGGGAATGGTCCTTGCAGGAGCTCACTCGAGAAGGGAATATATGTCTGTTGGTGGCTCCTGCTGGATGTGGCGGAAATGGCAACTAATGATTAACCCCCACACATCTGGCCTTGTTATCACTTGATCTGCTGTTACACACAGCCCATTGTTAGCCCATTAATAGACCCCATCAGCAGCTATTCATTCTCCCAGGCTGATCATTATCCACTGCATTGTCTCTCCAACTGCTGTCCTCTCTCTTTGGGGTCTATCTCCCAATTATCATTTACTCCTTACCCACTACCCCCCCACCCTACCTTCTGCATAAAAAACTTTTCCCAGCTGCCATCGGTTCCGAGGAAGGGGCACTGGACTGTTAACTCTGATTTCTCTCCACAGATGCTGCCAGACCTGCTTTTCCAGCAATTACTGTTTTTTGCTGTGGGAATCAGTTTAGCTAAGTTGGCTGGATCATTGGTTTGCAGAGCAGTGTGATGCCAGTAGCGTGGGTTCTCTTCCCATCACTGATTTGAAGTTACCATGAAGGACTCTCCTTCTCAACCTTTTCCCTCACCTGAGGTCTGGTGGCCCTCAGGTTAAATCACCACCAGTCACTTCTCTCTAATAAGAGAGCAGCCCCTATGGTCTGGTTAGACAATGTCAAAGTCACTGTTTTTGCTCCTTTGGTTTTTGTGTTTCGGGCGAAGCTTGCGACAGAATGATGAGACATAGGAAGTTTCAATTATTTGCTGCAAAGTAAACATTTCCTTCAGTAGCTCCCCCATTATACAGCTTGGGTTTTGATACAGTTGTGGAGACTTGCTGACTTTTTTTATAACATGGCTGGGTAAGTCCCAGTTTTAGAAGGGAAAAAGTGAGGACTGCAGATGCTGGAGATCAGAGCTGAAAATGTGTTGCTGGAAAAGCGCAGCAGGTCAGGCAGCATCCAAGGAACAGGAGAATCGACGCTTTGGGCATGATTCCTGAAGAAGGGCTTACGCCCGAAACGTCGATTCTCCTGTTACTTGGATGCTGCCTGACCTGCTGCGCTTTTCCAGCAACACATTTTCAGCCCAGTTTTAGAAGGCCTACCTCCATTTCCAACAGAACCAGTTTTTGTCAAAAAGGGGAAAGGGGATGTGCATGTGGTTCACAAGAATAATTCAAATTTAGCAAGGCTATTGATGAGATTTAAATCTCAGTTCCAGGATGGAGTGGATCTTTGCGATATGAAAGTAACATATCCCAACCTGGAAGTACATTCCAGTTCCAGATGCTTTAATTGCAATTCTCCCATTTTCCACTGTTAATTTTTAGTTGGAGTAATTAAAGTTCAAGCACTAAAATATATGAGGAATAAACTAGTTGTTTGCAACATGCATTCAAACAGACCCAGTTTTTACTGTAGCATGGACCTGCATCACCACCGAGGAGCTGCACACTTTTAGAGGATTCATAGTAGGGAAGTTAGGCTCTGTACAACTGTCAGGCTCTGATGTTATTTACATCCCCAATGCTGTAAAAAGAGAGAAAAAAAGCATGCTCTGTCAGTGCTGGGTAAAAGAACATTTTTGATGTGAAGTTAATGAATTCCCTATTTTTAAAAATTTTCAATCTCCACTTATCTGTATCATTGAGAATTAAGGAAAAATGTACTGTTCTTTTTGTTGCAATAACTGCTGACACCACCTCAAGGGTTGTCGCTATATTATTTTTATTAGTTGGCTGCTTTTAACAACCTACAATTATCTCAACAGTGGGCTTGTAACTTCACAGTTTTATTGATAGCTCAAAGAGGTTATGAAAGGATTAGCTGTCCTGGATGTGGGTGTCTTAAATATGAATCTATTTGCTTTGATTTTGGTTAATTGAAGAGTTTTAAAGCTTTTAATGGGTTTTTAATTAATTTAATTTTTCTATAATACCATTTTTAGTCGATCTTTAGTTCATCTCAACATGGTTGCTGAGTTCTTGCTGTAGTGGATGCTAGCATCTGTTTGCTTGCCAACAGAGTTAAATTGCGCTTTTGGGGTAAACTTTTCCAATGTGAGTGCAGTGAGCCGGGAGATTTCCTCACTTGTGAGTCCTGACTCGAAGGTTAAAATTCAAGCTAATCTTTTTCAGATTCACTCGTGGGTCACAGGTTTCACTGGCTGGGCCAGCATTTATTGTCCATCCCAAGTTGTCCTTGCAAAGGTGTTAGTGGGCAACCTTCTTGAACTGCTGCAGCCCATATTGCTAAGATGGAATCAAAATATTGTTCGGGAAGGAATTTTAGAATTTTGACCCAGCAACACTGAAGGAATGGCAATATATTTAGAAGTCAGTACAATGTGTGGCTTGGGGGGGATCTTGCAAGTGGTGATGTTTCAGTGTATCTGCTACCTTTGTTCTTCTAAATGGTATTACTCATAGGTTTTGAAGTGGCTGTCCAAGGATCTTTGGCAAATCATTGCCATTGTTTCTGTAATCAGATCTGGTTGTGGATTCAAAATGGGGATTTGGGGTTGAGTTGCCAAACACTTATTGTTGCAACAGACTCGAACAGGCAGCAGAGTGTTCTGCTTTTCATTTAGTCATCACCCTGTCACTTGGGAGTTGTCTGTTGCATCGCCCGTATAACTCCAGTTGCTGTATTGCTGAGTGGTTGGAGTTAAAAAGGTCTTCACCTTTCAAGTATGTTTGGTACTCATTGAAAGAGTAGTCGCCCATGGGAAAATGTGGCAGGCAGTTTAAGCAAAGCAAGGTCCCACAAACAACAATGAGATGGTTGAGGGGAGGATCTGTTTGAGCATTGTTAGTGAAGGAACAAATGTTGTGCAGATAAATATCCCCTTATCCTTGGAATATTACTGCCTGTGGGGACAGATGTGGTCTCAGTTTAACGTCTGATTCAAACTCTAACACCTCCAACAATGTACAAATCCCATAATACTGAAATGTGTAGCTTTGAATTGTTATGTTTCTGGAGTGGCGTTTGAACAGACAAACTTGTGATTCTGGGACCCACCACCAGTGAGCCCAAGGCTGACACTGAATCAGTTCATAAATCTGTAGCTGTTACTAAGGCTGCATAAAACTCAATTTAGAACATAAGAAATGGTGTTCAAGTGATCTGCAACTAAAGCTTTGTAGATAGGTCTTTGGAGCAGGATGAAAATATTGTAGTGAATATTTACTGTATCTTAACATGTTAATTTGAATAAATAAACAGCCTCTGTTGTAAAGTAGCCATCAACTAGTTGTAACACTAGTTGACAGGCATGGTTCCATTGGGAAAAAAATCATCTTTAATGCAGCATATTTGAATAAATGTAAACAATTATACAAGTATGAAAGAATTAGACATTACTATACATGTTCAAATCTCTTGAAGGCCATTGCCTAGCTATCACTATAACTGCTTCTAGTTCCATAACCATTTCTAAAATATGTATTCTCTATTTCTGGATTCTAGTGCACCCCTTTTCCCTTCATCACATTCTTATTGCTGATACCTTTAGCCATTTGAAGTGTATACTCTTGAGTTCTCTCCACAAAGACTTTTTCCTTTACAGCTGTCTGTTCCTTTATAAGATGCTCTTTAAATCTGTCTGTCTGACCAGACTTTCTTTTACATAAGAACATAATAAATAGGAACAGGAATAGGCCATAGGATCCTTTGAATCTTCTTGGACATTCACTAAGTTTATGGCTGATCATCTATGTCCATCCATCTTGCTAGACAATGACCACATCCCATCCCCCAAGTATCTAAAAATCTCTCAAGCCCAGTCCTGAATATACTTAGTAACTAAGCACACACAGCTGTCTGTGATGTAGAATTGCCAATGTTCACAACCCTTTGAGTGAAGACACTTCTCCTCATTTCAGTTCTTAATGACCAACTCCTTATTCTGTGACCACTTGTGCTAGATTGCCCAGCCAGGGGGAACATTTCAGCGTGTATCCTGTCAAGTCTTAACAATTTCATATATTTCAAATAGATTACCTCTCATTCTTCAAAACATCTGGGGAAAAAGGCTTAGTCTACCCAGTCTCACCTCGGAAAAATTGCTTGATCCAAAGAACCAATCCAGTGAACCATCAATGCATTCCCTCATCACCCTCAGGAAAGGAGACCAAAACGACCCATAGTACTTCAAGTGTAGCCTCACAAATGCCTATATTATAAATAACATTTCTTGCCTCTTATGGCCTTTGTAACAGAAGCTAACACACCACTTACATTTCTAACTGCTTGCTGCTCCTGTTTTCTGTGATTCATGTACTGGGCAGCCACATCCTTCTGAATACAAACCTTTCTCTGTCTCTCCCCATTTAAACATGTTCAGCTTTACTTTCCTATCAAAGGGTATAACTTCATTTTTCACTGGATTGTATTCCACCTGCCATGTTCTCGCCCATTCAAGTAAACTGTTGTGTCTCTCCAGCCTCTCTACGTTGTGTTCACCCTTTACTTTCTTACATAGTCTCATATCAACAGGATACAGGAACATTTTACATTCATTAATGTTAGTAAGACAAATTGCAAATAGCTAAGGCCCAAGTATTGATCCTTGCATTCCCTCAATAGTTACAGTTTCTGAACCCATTTATTTATGCTCTCTGATTCCTGCCTATTAACTGAAATGTATTTGAAATAAATTTATTGCCCTTAATCTGCGGAGCACTAATATTTTGTAGTAACCTCCTGTGTGGCAACTTATTTAAATTTTTTAGAAAATCTAATTACACACCCTCATTGACCCTGCTAGTTACATTTTCAAAAAGTCGTACAGATTTGTCTAACACTTGTCTCTGATCATGCTCCTGTAGTTTCCAAATTTGGCTCAATTGTCAATTTTGTTTCATAGCATTGTTTCTTAAATGATGATATCCCAGTTACAGGAGCACCAACATGGTGACCATGACTTGACCTAGTGTACGAGGATTAATGTATTATGCTGGGAGAAGCTGGTATTGTGGTAATGTACAAAAACAGAAATTGCTGGAAAAGCTCACCAGATCTGGCAGCATCTGTGGAGAGTTAACGTTTCAGGTTCAGTAACCTTTCCTCAGAACCCACGGTGGCGATAATGTAATTCACCTGGTAATCTAGAGGCCCAGGGAGATGCATTCAATCTGCAGATTCAGATCCCATCACAGGAGTTGGTGGGATTTAAATTTGGTTACTATTTCTAGAATTAAAAAATTGTTTTACAATGATGACTATGAAGCCATCATCAATTGTTGTTAAAAAAAGAACTAACATCCAAGAAATCTATCCTGACCTCATCTGGCCAACATGTGACTCCACAGCCAAGTGTTCGGCTCTTTTATGTCCTCTGAAATGGCCCGGCAACTCGCTCAGTTCAAGGGCAGTTATGGATGGACAGCAAATGCAGTAACCCTTATATCTCATGAAACGAGAAGAGAAAGGACACATCCAGCATTTGCAAGAATAAGAATATTGATCAGATCCCGATGCACCCTTCATGTTCAGTTACAGAGGCCATGTCGGAAACATAACTCCTGCAAAGGTGGCGTGTAACCTTCTGGAAATTTTCCTAAAATTGGGTCCTGATAAATGTTGCACCATTGTGCAGATCAGTGTCCTCAGGACAGAGGATGCTTGGCTCCTGGTAGCAGATAAAAAAAACTGTGAATTCAACTCCTACTTGATTACTTAATTGTGTAATCTCAGATGATACCAAAAGATGCATTTTCTTTGACCACACACTAAGTTGTGGCTCTGCTTGTCTTGGTTGATGCAGATGGGTGTCAAAGTTTTTGTTCAAAATAGTGAATCTTCCTGTTAACCTGACCAGTAGTTTTCCTTTAATTGGTATTGCTGCTTCTGAGATCCTGCATGCAAAACAGCACATGGCATTTGAAGACATCATTGTGCGTGACCTGTTGAGGTGTCATGTAAATCCTGGGAAGGAGCTTGCATCTTAGTCAATTGTCTATTGACAATTAACAATGTTTACAAAGCAAAATTCGGTCTGTACTGGGAATCCAAAATCAAAAGAGAAATAACGGAAATACTCCTCATCGAGCTGAAAAGTTAACTATGTTTCCCTCTTACTGCGGTGTATTTCTTGAGTTTGTGCTCTTATTTAATATTCATCTTAGAGCCAATTGCAACCAAAACTGAAAATGGTGGCGTATTCAGTGTCCACGTTCAGACTGCATCTTCATGACAGTGCCCACTTCCAGCTGTCAGGAAATAAGGGATTTATTCATTGTTGCCAGCAATGTAGAGCAGTGCAATGAAGCTGATCCCTGAACTCAGACGTTTGAGTTATGAGGGAGACTGGAGAAAATTGAGCTTATCCAGCTGGAAAAGATTCATCCAAGAGAATTGGTTTAATAAAAGTAATGATCGTAAATGGGATGGAAAAGACTAATCCAGGCAACTGTTTTAAATTAAATACTGCATGTAAGACAAGGGAGCATTGATTCATAATGATAAAGCATAACTTTGAGGGTTGTCAGAAGATTTCCCAAGTATTAAATATTTGGATTACACATACAGTGAGAATGGACTGACTGGCCATCTTCATCTGTCACTATTTTGTAATTATTTCCTGCCCTGAGTTTTTTTTATTATTTTGTGCTGTGGGAGCTTTACTAACATGCTATTCATTAGAATTTAGTGGAAGAAACGGTCCTGAAAATAAGATGCAAATGATTATCCTGCAGGCATAGAAACCTACATAATATGCTTACTCTGCTAATGTTTCAAAAAGAAACCAATGTTGGTAACATGAAACTCAATTTTGTTTAGATTAGTTCAGGCTCAATGCCTTAAAGGTCAGAAAAGTGAAACACGGATGATTCCGTAGCTCAAGTCTTCATTGTCTGTCAGAGAGATTTGACAGTGTCATAAAACCACTAGCCTTTCAATGGCAAAATTTGGGGACAGTCAGATATTTCAACGCATGCCGAAAATACTTGATGACAAAAATAATATTCCTCAGGAACCATAAGAAAGTCAGAGAACTGTCTCATTTTGTGTGACTGGTTGGTTCATACGTGCTTGGCAAACTAATCCTCCCATTCAAATTCTTTCGGGGGGAAGAAAAAACTGATGTATGCCGCATTGTGTTTTACTGGCAGAACACTAAACTATTTTTAAATCCGTAAGCAAAACTGTGCAACCTGTAACTGCAAAATGTGCATTTTTCTAATTTCAGGCTGACTTAACTGGTGCAGATTTTGCACTCATGGAGAAGCTAGTGCAGAAATTAAGTGCTCAGTTAAGACTACTTTTAAGCTGTTCCATCCTGGGTAGCTCCAAGAATGTTGAATGTCTGCTGTAAATCTATATTTCTATCTGATTTTCCTTGCAGAATATCTTGGAAGGGGTGCTTGCTAAAAATTTGATTGTATCGTGATGTGATCATATCTCTTCTATTTAGTTTCCTATCCCAATATCTCTGGTAACCAAGTGATAGGAATAGTATACCAAAAAATGCAACTTTCTTTCCAAATAATGAAACTTGCATTTATGTGGTGCCTAAATTTAAAGAACATATTAAGAGCATCTTATAGACTACATTATGATTAGATTGCCTACAGTGTGGAAACAAGTCGGCCCAACAAGTCCACACCAACCCTCCAAAGAGTAACCCACCCAGACCTATTTCCCTCTGAATGATGCACCGAACAGTATGGGCAATTTAGCATAGCCAATTCACCTGACCTGCACATCTTTGAACTGGTTAAGAGGAAATGCCACATACCATAGTAGGACGATTATTAAGACAGGAGCTTGACTGAAATCATTTTTCAGAGTTTTTAAACATAAAGGAAAGCCAAAAACTCAAAATGGTTAGCAAGATTAGGGTCGAGGTTAGTTATTGCTTTGCTATTAATGATGGTAGAAAAAGATGAGGATGATTTGGCATAAGTTGGAAGATTAAAGGCTCTATGAGGAAGGTAAGGCTGGGGAAGAATTCCAGAGCTAAATAGTGCAGGGTCTTGTAGAGTTTTGAAGATAAAGACAAGCATATTGAATTCTACGTGATAGAATAAAAGGTGAGGGTGATGAGTGCATGTGAACTAGTATTGGCAGACCATGTTTTTGCGAGGGAAATATTGACATTTTCGAAGGATGAGTGATGGATGACTGTAAGGGATACACAATGAAGCAATTACAATTCAAGGTCAGATCAATAGGGGTTGGAGTAGTAAATAGGATGTGGAGTTTGAAACTTAGCTGTGGCTTGAAGAGGATGCTAAGGTGTTTTGAGATATGATACAGCTTGAATGAATGGCCAGAGGAGAGCTGAAGTCAATGATAAGATAACCAAATTTAAACCTGAGCCAAAGCACGTGGGTTTATTTCTATTGTTCATTTGGAAGAAACTGAATTCTAACTTTTGTATATTAAAGATCCAACGCAATTCTATGAAAGAGGGAAGACTAATTCTGTTTTCCAGATTTATGGGCCAAAACCATAGGTTTCCTTAATAGTAATAGTGCCAGCAAGAGTCCAACAGAGAAAGGCCATGTTCACAGCAAATCCATAGACTATTTAGCCAGCCTGTTCAGACTTCTGCTATATTTGTTTTAAAAGGTCAACAACATGAGCTGTGGCCTGAGACTGGAGTTGAGGGAGGTAACCAATGTTGAGTCATGGCTGAGTTTAGAGTTTCTGATTCTCTGCATTTTCTAGGTGTGAGGTAGCTGGGCACTGGAGATCCAGCTGTATTGACATGGGGCCTTGTGAGCCCAATGCAGTGTAGCTACCCTTCTGTTGACCCTGATGTGATTCCACTGGAAGTATTAGTGATCATGAATGTTCATTTATCAAGATAATTTATTTTCTGCCTGTATCAGTCCAAAAATCAATTTTTATATTTGCTGCTTTCTCTCTGCTGTTGTGCTGCTGATAAGTAGTAATTTAGAATGCATCAGTGATTTATAGGATAGAAATCTTAATTGATAATTGCTCAATTCTGATAATGTCAACTTTTGTTTCCTCATGACATTTTAAAACTACTGTAAAGACTCCACATTAGACATGCTTCTGCACAGTATTAATTTAGACATTTCATTTTGCACAGGACTGAAGAATTGACTAAATGGCTAGCCTGTTGATTGTGAAGTGTGCTAATTTGACTGCTGTTAATGTTACAACAGGTAACTAATGTGCTGTCAGGAAGGAGACCATTCAGTTACAGCTTTTAAGGAGGTCTGTTTCGATAGGGTCTTTTTATTTTCTTATTTCAGCCAATTTTTCATCGGTGAGAAAGACACACACTTAAGGTTAGTGTCTCTACAGCACTGCTTGTAGGCTAGGAGGAGCAGGGATGTTCTTGCAGACCCAACAAGTTTACCTGCTGTTCTGCCCATGATCAGCTGAATCTTCACCTCCCCCATTCCTCACTGCATCACCAAGCTTCTTGATGCCAACTGCAACACTTCTTCACTTTCATGAGCTTACCCCACACCAACTCCCTCAACAACAACTCCACAATCTCTTCCCTCCATTTGCTCACTTGACACCCAAGTATCCCGCACCTCTACAATCTCTCCCACTTTTCTGTTCCTGCCTGTTGACCGGAAAACCCAGTGGTAATGTTTGTAATGCATCTTGCTATTGTAAATTTGGGAAAGCTATACTCCCTCTCTGATACACACCTTTTTTTTCCCACACCCATCATCCCATTAATATTCTCTTCCTATCTCTCAGCAAATATTAGGGGTCACAGTGCTGCTCATATTATTGATGGTGAATTAAATCCAGCACACTCCAAATCAAAGCAAACTTAAGAAAGTGACACCCCCCTTTCCTATTTCAATGTTCCTGTTGTAAGTCCAAGGTATTCAGAATAATAGATGAAGAAATTCTGCTCCAAGAAAATAAGAGTTAATGCATCAAAAAATTGCAAATGATCTGCTAATTTTTAAACTGAGCAGGACTTTGAGAAGGGTTGGACCTCCATCTTTTAACTGTTTGTTACACAGCTGCCTGCAAAACAATACAATTCAAGAGTTTCTGTCAGGAAGCATGGTGGAAAGGATAACTGAACATTGATTAATAATCTTGGGCTTTCATATTGTCATCTATTATCACAGGAAGAAAGTGAGGACTGCAGATGCTGGAGATCAGAGTCGAGAGTGTGGTGCTGGAAAAGCACGGCAGGTCAGGCGGCATCCGAGAAGCAGGAAAATCGATGTTTCGGGCATAAGCCCCGATGAAGGGCATATGCCCAAAATGCAGATTCTCTTGCTCGAATGCTGCCTGACCTGCTGTGCTTTTCCAGCACCACACTCTTGACTCCAGCATCTATTATCACAGGAAAAGGAGTAGAAATGTACACTACTCTCACTCTTAAGAAGATCAAATAAGCTTAGTCGCAATCAGTTCATATTAAATTGTGCTACCGATAGATCTGCAAGGTGCTGCCAATATCTGTGGCTGCAGACTATTCAATAGCTGGTTAACAGTGTTCTGTTTTATTCCTGATGAGCATTGTTGCAACCGTAGGTAGTTTGAAAGGAAATAGGATCATTAACTAAAATCTATAAACGAATCAGTAGTTTTTTCATTGGTTTCTGATAAATGAATAGACCTTACAGCTGATTAGGAGGGAGGTTTAATTGAGCTTGATAGAGTCACAAGTGAAAAGGTTACAGCTTTTCTTTATCTCGTTGCACTTGAATCTTAACCTACACCATTTACATTATCAGCACCAGTTCAGAGAGCAGCATTGAATCGGAGAATAAAAAGAAATCTTTTGGAGTTGCATGTTATGTGAGGGGACAAGTAATCTGGTTTTATTGCTAATTTGATCAATGACCTAACTCTGTGTGTAAGGTGTTTTTATCAATGTTGGATTTATTTGCTGGGCCATTGTCAAAGGGTAAATATTTTGGAAGGAAGAAAACTGACTTTCCGTTGTGCAGAATAATTCCTAATAAATCAAATTTAACAGCTGTTGTCCATTTATAGTTTAAAGTCTGTAGTATCAAGTAGTTCTATAGGTATGTTGCATAGGTACATTGTATTTCCAAAGCTGGGAGAACAATGGAATTGAACAGTGTTGCTATCTTTATCCACATGAATAATGAAGGCCAGAAAAGTGAATTTTGCTGTTTACTATTCGCAACATTATCATTACTATCCACTTGGAGAATATAGTTTTGCAACAAATTATAATCCATGTAATCTTCCCCTTGGCCTTTTACTCAAACATTATTACCTAAGTGGAGACCTCAGTCGGTATTTCCAAACTTGTGGATTGAATAAGATGATATTTCAAGTACTTACAGAAATCTGTGTAAGTCGATGGAGAATGGTCTCTGACGTAGCTGATAAGGATCCCTAGTTTGCAAAATGAAATTACTTTTCAACATTGTGGTAAATAAACCTAAACATTATAAACAGTTGGAGGTCTGGACAACACTATTTGTTTCATTAACTTCACTCAAGCTACAATAATGCATGGCATTTTTGCAATATCCATGAGACCTTGCCTAACAATTGAGTGCTGAAGGTAGAAGGAAGGACATTGGACTTTATTCCATACAATTCTGTGCTTTCCACCACTGAAGTACTTGCCTGTCATTGCCCAAATACGTGATTGTCTATCTGGATTAAATTCCATCAGGAAACTAAATTAATGGCCCTGTTGTAACTGGAGATTGTTGCTTATGTTTCTTATGTTTCGCAAAATGTTAGATGTATGTTGAATGGGCAAATTTATAATGTGAGATGTTGTTGTCAAAATTTTAAGAAATCTTCTCTACTAATCAGCCTTAAGTTTATTTTGTCGTGTAAAGGATGAATTATTTCTGAGATCCATGTTATTTCTGACCGTCACCTCCGAAATCTTCGAACTGCTAACATGCTTTCCACTAGCCAAGAAAAAGATAAAAGTTTTATGCTTCAGAATAAACAATTCATTTTACTCCTCGTATTTAACGCATCCATTCCAGCATCTACAGTCTGGCTCCACTAACTCGCCTGGTAAATTAAACCAAATGTGAATCACACATTGTATATAATCAATCAACAAATATTGCAACACTTTTGCTTCATGTTTCCAAAGAGTCCTCCTGCTAGCTTCTTGAAAGTGGCCAAATAAATAGATAAGACAGTAAAGAATGCGTATGGCATGCTTGCTTTTATTGGTCAGAGAATTGATTACAAGACTCAGGATGCCATGTTACAGATGTATAAGACTTTGGTTAGACTGCACATGACAAACGCATGAATATGCAAGGAATGGAAGGGAATGGACCATGGGCAGATGGTAGGGATTAGTTTAATTTGGCATCATGTTCAGCAGAACATCGTGGGCCGAAGGGCTTGTTTGTGTGTTGCATTATTCTCTGTTCTGTAATCCCCCTTAATTCCAATCAGTAATTGGCTAAATTCTCCTGGGTTTCTGCTGATTCTGTGCTGACATTGCAGTTAGTACTTGAGAGAAGGCATTTATAGGTTTTCTGTGTCAGAAAGGAAGAATTTCTGTACCTTCTGTACTTTTAATGTTTTTATGAAAACATGTATATTTCTTACTGCTGGAGCGTGGACATCATTTAACATATTCAGAAACGAGCTTTATTGGTTTAACAGAAAAAAAATTGAAAGGTGATTCATTGTCAGTCATTTATCCCAAAAAGAATGCAACATAACCCACCATATCACTACCTGTATACACACACCGAAAGGATGGCAAAAGGCAAGAGCTTACACTTTTACAAATTATGGTCAACTTAATCTCTGATTTATGATCTCCAGTCTTCTTTAAGTCAGGCATTGGTTTCTTTGGTGAAGTTGATACTTTAAAGTAGAAATGAGCATTTTTTACAAAATGAGCAATTCCCAGCGTGGTGTGAGGTTTCTGAAGGTTGGGTTTCTTGGAGGTTGTTTCCCAGGCAACCTCGAAGTTGAAACTCTCTGTGGGAATCACCTGCTTTCAAGCTATTGCAGCTAATTACCTCGGTGCGTGTTGACATGCGCTTGGTTTCCATGTCTGATTCACAGACTGGCTGAATTGTTCCTTCCATATTTTCCGATGGAACTGTCTGCAAACCACTTCCACCTGACTTTAAAAGCAGGAGACGACATAGACCCCTCAACATGCAACATGCTGCAAGTTCAAGGTTCTTCTCCAAACTTGGGTGGTGTTCGTTTGGGACTGATACTGCCAGCAGCTAAAATTACAAGAGTCTTATGATTTAAAATAGCCGCTTTAATAGCTTTATTTGCATCCAGTTTTTAAAAAGTTCATTGTATGCCACCTTTATATTATTGGGCATTTAAATTCACAGGGATATGTTATGAATTAATGGTGCACTTTGATACAGGTTTGCACACATTTTACAATAATATAGATCTCCATAATTAGGTTAAAATTTCAGTGTGAACCCTGATTGTATATGGTGCAGGAGTACGTCAAATTTGATCAGTATCCTATTTTGGTGTCTCCTTTTTGATTAATACAACTGCTGCCTTGATTTGCTGTGCATTAGGTAGCTAATGTCAAAGAAAATGGGCCTGCTTTACCAGAAGAACACTCATTTGTGGTTTGGTAGAAGAGTTAAGGTAACTCTGTGACCTGCTATTGCTGTGAAAGACAAAGGAAGGAAGAGCTATGTAGGGTGTACAATTAATACATGATTGATTTATACCTACTGGAAAAAAAACTGTCCATACTGTAAAAGAATCTTTTCTCGCAACAGGCCATTCCATCTAAAACAGCCTCTCTAAGTATAAATCCCTGTTACTGCAGAGCGCTTGATTCTTACTGACAGTTCTTTCAGTCTTCTCAACCTCAGCCTGTGATCACACTTCTGTTCGATTGACACACAAAGGCAGCCAGCTTTTAATGATCTTTTTTGAAGAGTTTTTCAAATGTCTCTTTCTCACGCTGTTGATGCCAGCCTGCTGCACATTCCAAGGCTTCAGTGCTTTGATCATTGCCATCAACGACATCATTCAGGTGGGCGGTTGGCAATGTTTCCTTAAGGAGAGCTGTGATAAAAGACATTTAAAGTTAATACCTGAACCACAGACAAATTGTAGTTGCTAATTCATTTATCCGCCACGTGTTTTCCTGCCCCCACAGCAGGCACTACCTCATAAAAACAAAATCTTTCTCTGTTAATTTTGTAAGTACTGGATGACATTTGTTGAATGAATTGAATTGAGGTAATAAGAAATGAGAGTTTTCTGAAACCTATAATAGATGGTTTCCTTTGAGTTATTCCAGTTGTTGGATTGTACTGGGTAAGAATTTAGTTATGTTTTTTACTGACCTCCATTCATTGTCTGTTTCCAGATCACAGAAAGATGCTGGTAAAAAAGACCCTGATCTTTATGTACAAATCCACTTTACAACCATGCATGACCCTACAATCCTTCCATTATTATTGGTACACATTTGACGAAGGATAAAAAATTATATTTAAATCAATGATAGCCTTTGAGATGTTAAAATGGAGATGTCGCTGTTCTCATCAGGGGTAAGAACACCCCTGGTCACTACTCGCGAAGATACTTAGAAAAATGTGCTCCAAGATATTCACAGGCATAAAGTTTGAATGATTCGGAGATGCCGGTGTTGGACTGGGGTGTACAAAGTTAAAAATCACACAACACCAGGTTATAGTCCAACAGGTTTAATTGGAAGCACACTAGCTTTCGGAGCAACGCTCCTTCATCAGGTGATTGTCACAATCACCTGATGAAGGACCGTCGCTCCGAAAGCTAGTGTGCTTCCAATTAAACCTGTTGGACTATAACTTGGTGTTGTGTGATTTTTAATAAAGTTTGAAAGCAGGGAGGGTTAGGCTGGAATTGTAAATAATTGATTAAGTCACAGCTAGAGTATTGTGTGCAGTTCTGCATTTTACATTTTTGGAGGGATACCCTGGAGAGGGTGCAGAGGAGATTGACCAGAATGCTGCCTGTGCTGAAGAGTTTTACTTATGAAGAGAGATCGGCCAGACTGAGATTGATTCCTTGGAGCACAGGAGGTTTTGAGGGTGGGGGTACAAAATTAAGTTATATAAAATTTATGAGGGGTGTGCATCAGATAGACAAGAATCCACCCCTGAATGACTAGGGTTTGGGGTGCATAGATTAAAGGTAAAGGGCAAAAGGTTTGGAGGACATTTGAGGCAGAAAGTATTTTTACCCAGAAGGTAGTTGGGATCTGGTACTCATTGCCTGTAAGGGTAGTAGGGTCAGAAACCCTCATAACATTGAAGAAGAAGTTAGATTTGTGCACTTGCAGTGCCAAGGCTATGGGCCAAGTATTGGAAAACGGGATTAAAATAGGAAGTTGTTTTTGACCAGCGCAGACTTAATGCGCCTAAAATAGCTTCAAAGCTTGGCTCTGCAGGTTAACTTACAACATCAGGGTTTAATGCAACTAATAACACTTACTTACAGAGTACATTACACAGTCCTTACATGTCCAGCCCTTCAAGTTAACTCCTAGGCACATCCCCACACACTTCATGCTGTTTTCCTACTCCATCCCTGATTGGGCTAACAGATCACATAACATATCATATCCCTCAGAGCTCATCCCTAAAGGAACCAACTACATCCAGGGCCAAAGGGCCTATTTCTGTGCTGTAGACCTCTGTGACTCTTTTCTGGAGCAGTTGTGCAGAGTGTAAAAAGATACATTGACTCCGCTTTCATGAACAGTGAGCCTCTACAACAGATTTAAATTGCCAACAGTTTTTATTGTGTGGCTTTGCTGGGAACATGGAGGACAGGGTGGACTAAAGACTACACCTCCTCCCACCCTGTAAAAACGCTATCCCTTATTCCCAATTCCTCCATCTCAGCTGCATCTGCTCCCAGGAGGAAGAATTCCACTGTACATCCCAGGTGGCCTCCTTCTTCAAAGACCGCAATCTCCCCTCCCATGTTTGACAATGTCCTCCAGTGCATCTCCTCCAGTTCCTGCACCTCTGCCCTTGAATCCTACCCCTTCAATCGCAACAAGGACAGAACCCCCCCCTGGTCCTCACCTTCCAGCTCCCCTGCCCCCCCGCCAAAACCTCTGGATACACTGCATCATCCTCTTCCATTTCAGACCCCACCAGCAGAGATATATTTCCCTCCCGACCTCTGTGTTTTGGAGAGACCATTCCTCCCCAACTCCCTTGTCAGGTCCATGCCCACCCCCTTCCCCTCCCAACCCCACCATACGCACACACCAATCCACCCTCCCCTTCCGGCACCTTCCCCTGCCATCCCAAGAAATGCCAATGTGGATTTCACCAGTTACCTCATTTCCTCTCCCTCCTGTTCCAACCTTCTAACTCTGCACTGCCCTCTCAAATGGTCCCACCTGTCCATCTTCCTTTCCACCTATCCACTCTACTCTCCTCTCTGACCTATTACTTTCACTCTCACCTTCATCTACCTATCGCATTTCCAGCTACCTTCCACCCCCCTCCATCCTCAACCCCCTCCCATTTATCTGTCAGCTCCCTTGGCCCACAAGTCTCATTCCTGATGAAAGGCTTTTGACTGAAACATCGACTCTCCTGCTCCTCAGATGCTGCCTGACTGTCTTTGCTTTTCCAGCACCACACTCTTCGACTCTGATCTCCAGCATCTGCAGTCCTCACTTTCTCCTGGACTAAAGTTCCAGGCGTATTGTAAAAATTAAACTACTCGGTTAACTTGTCCAGGCAAAATATCCATTTCTGTGTCATCATTGCAAAGGCAGAGAAATTAATTGGAGAGATTTAGGAGATTCAGATTCATGATGCACTACAGAACTTCAACAAGGCTCCTCAGACAGTACCTTTCAAACCCAAAACCAGTGCTCTCTATAAGGACAAGAACAGCAGATACATGGGAATACTGCCACCTGCAATTTCTCTTTTAAGCCACTCACTATCCTGACTTGGAAATATATCTGAATCTCTCTGGTGTTACTAGGTCAAAATCCTGGAGCTCCCTCCCTAACAGCACTGTGGGACTATGTACAGCATATGGACTACAGCAGTTCTAGAATGCACTTCACCACCAAATTCTAGAGGGCATCTAGGGACGGGCAATAATTACTGGTCCATCCAGTGATGCTCCCAACCCATATATGAATAGCCATCCTTGCAGCTTCCATAAGTGACTTTCGCAGAGGTCAGCAATGACACATTTCTCAGCTATGATATTGCCATACAGCATACACCATTTCCCCAGAAAGTAAGGAAAGTTTGATTTTTGTCCACTGGTTAGGATTCAGAAGATGCCAGTGAGTTGTTGCTGCAGAAAAATTTCCCTTTTGCTGAGGTATTCCTGGAGCCCTTTATCTGGCTATTACTGAGGTACTCTGTGAATAGAGATAATGGAAAAGAAAGCAAAATTGCCACACATTTCTCGGCTCAGTATTTACGTGTTCTCTGGAGGAATATGAGTGTGTGTTTTTAAGCATTGCTAAGTATTAGCAAATGCAATGTGCCTCTGAGGATGCGACCATGTGTTCATAATCCCCTCATGTCAGCTGGATCCTCAGCTGAAACATTGGAACAGAATTCAGGTGTTTTGTTATGGGACTGTTGGGCAATTGGTTGGGGATCATGAATCTAAGAATGAGGAAACGACACCAGGTGAGTTGCATATGGTTCATATTTCCTGGGGGAAGTGGAAGTGCTGGATTGTCGAGGGAGTGGCAATAGCAGTCAGTGGCCCACAGCCCCTGGTCTACTGCAGGCTCAACAGCTCAACTGCTCAACTGCTTGATTCAAAAATTCAAGCAAAGCATCCTACTTCTGTCTCATTGTAGTAACTGCAGAGATATTAATTAGAGATTCAAGGGGTTGTTGATTCTTGTATTGGTGATATGATTTTGTAGGTAGGCTTTATTTATTTATGTCAGGGCCTAGCTTTGGGAATGGCCAAGGGATAGTGTGGGGTGGTTGGGTGTTGGAGTGTTGCTGTTAAATTGACTGGAATTGGGATCACTGGACTTCTGCAGTTGAACAGAGATGTGCAATGTACAGGAAATAGGAAGAGAAATTTGAAAAAAACTTACTTAAACAAGTCTGGAGAACTTAAGATAGCTCTATGGTCCATTAATCCAGGATTTTCCAAGATAAAGTGTTTATTTATTTCAGCCTATGTATCATCTCATATTACTGCATTCGTATGGGTAAGCTATTTGATGTTCCACAATCCTGCATTTGATGCAAATTGTTTATAGTTCCCTGGTTAATAGAGAGAGTGTGCTGCATATTCCTTGTTCTCATCATGTTTGCACATTTTTCAAATCAACAGTGTAGAGGACTTCTTTAGTTGCCAGTTAAGTAAAAACACAACTTACAGCAACATAGTGTGGGTGCTGATCTTTAGGGGGAATAATAACTTTAGAGCACTTTTTCACGGATTCTAGGATTAGACTTCCCTATCTTGAAGGTAGCATTTCTGAATGTAAAATTATTTTTCTTTTCTATGACAGTGGATTGGCTCTCTTGACAATAATGCTGCATGACTGGATCATTGAGACTTGAGGCTTTCCTTCATTAAGTGTTGACTGACTGGAGCCATACTCTAAATTACTGGCAGACCAGATTTGTGGGGCTGAATGCCTTACACATCTTCCTCTGATCCTATGTTTGAGTTGAGAACTATTCTTAAAATCACGTGTAAAAATGATGTGATTAAATCAGTTTCTTAGAAGTATGATGGGCAGGCATTGACTCTCTGTGACCTCTGTAGAGTTGTTTTAACTTTAAATCCCACTCGACCACTTGTTGCAATGTTTGTATGGGTGCACCAGTACCAAAAGAGTAAAGGTATCTTGGACACGTGACCCAAGTGACTGTTCTTTGTGTATGAGCTCGGACATAGCAGCAGGTCTTTTCTCCATGGAGGATGACAAGCCTTCCAAGTCTTGTTCCTTTGTCACATGGGGGAGGTGACACCCTAGTGGTATTATCATTTTCTGTTGATCCAAAGACCCAGGTAACGTTTGGAGGACCTGAGTTCGAACCGTGTCACGACAGATGGGGGAATTTGAATTAAATATAAATCTGGAATTAAGGGTCTAACGTTGACCATGAATCCCATTGTTGACTGTCAGAAAAACTCTTTTCATGAACGTTCTTTAGTGAAGGAAACTGTCATCCTTACCTGGTCTGGACTACATGTGACTCCAGCTCCATAGCAAAGTGGATGATTCATAATTACCCTCTGGGTAATTAGGAATGGGCAGTAAATGGTGCCTCGTCAGGGATGCCCTCATCCCATGAGTGAACATTTAAAACAATTCACAAATGTATGCATTTGAACTGGGACTGGAATACAGACTCTGAGCAGGAACATAGTTCGGAACACTGGGACTAGTTGCACTAATCTATCTGAAATCAACATAAGTATATTAATAAAGATTTATGTTTGGTAGTGGGAGCTTGAAATTATTTCAAACCTACATCTTGCAAACCGCAAACTAAAATGACCAAATGAAAAAATTACCAACCCATGCAAAAGGGACACAAGTTAATTGACATAGAGTCATAGAGATAGACAGCATTGAAACAGATCCTTCGCACATGGTACGTAAAATAGGAACTTAAACTTGAAATTGTTGCTATACTG
Organism: Chiloscyllium plagiosum; assembly: GCF_004010195.1. NCBI lineage: Eukaryota > Metazoa > Chordata > Chondrichthyes > Orectolobiformes > Hemiscylliidae > Chiloscyllium > Chiloscyllium plagiosum. The sequence continues at coordinate 29,262,180 of NC_057737.1, forward strand.
CAGACAGAGGAGCAGAGAATTCTTATGAGGTGAAGCAAATCACTCACTGAAAAAAATCAGTTTTCCTGTTTAGCAGGAAATGAATCAGGAACTCTTGTGTGTTTTCCCACTCGTGGCCAAACTGTGAACCGAAGGTGTTATTAATTAGTTAGTTGCAAAGGAAGTCTGGAGAGCTGCACCATTAGGATTCGTGAGCTGAGGGAGGGCGTTGTGCACTCAAAAGCATTTCTGTTACCCACCCTAATCTCTCTTTGGTCCTTACAAATGTGGCGCAAAGTAGCTCCAAAGCTCCATGTTATTTGTTATTGCAGAGTATAACAGGAGTGCTGTTTATCAGAGTTTTGATCTCCCAAGTTTCACAAGTATCTTTAACAATTCTTCCTCCCTGTGTCGATATCTTCTGCACCTCTGCTTGTAACCATCCTTTGTGTCTGACCGTGTGGTATCAGTCTCTTAACGTTTTGTTTGGTGCTGTTTCCAGGTTGAGGGTTGCCAGGGACAATTGATTTTTTACAATTAATGCAAATTCTTAAAAATCCTTTTAATATATTCTTAAAGGCCATTACAGATTGCAGACTTTTAAAAGAAAAAAATTGTTTCTTTTCTAACTATGTAGTTTCTGGGTGAAATGTTGTCACATCTCAAAATGAACACACCAATTTTCAGCTCCTTTGCAGTTCTGAAGAAGAATCATATGGGACTGAAGCCATTAATGTTGTTTATCTCTTCATAAACGATGCCAGATTGACTGAATTGTTTTTCTGGCACTTTTGTTTTTTTTTTAGTTCGGATCTCTAGCATCCCCCGTACTTTATCAAAAGGAAACAGTTGAAGAAGAGGTATGGATGACCTTGGCTGCTTTTTCGGTTGTTTCAGCATTGCTGTTTCAATTCTACAAACCTCTAAGATTAATAGATTCAAATCAGATACTGTGAATCAATATGGGGAAAGTGGAGAGTGAATAAGTGAGTGAATTGAAGCAATCAGTTGACTTGTGATACCTGATGTTTTGGGCATACCTTCAAATATATAACTCTTGTCCGAGCAAAGATGGTACAGTTACAAATTTAAACAGTGCTTAAGAGGAATTAAAAATCAAAATATGATGCTACGTCACAATAGGAGTTAGTAGAACAGATGAGTAAAATTTTGATCAACAGATCTAGCTTGAAAGAGTGTCTTTAAGGGAGGACAGTGAGGTGAAAGGTGAAAGGGTATTCAAAAGACAAAGGTTTAAGTAACTGAAGGCACGACCACCAATGGTGAAGCAGTTATAGTCAAGGATACTTTGGTGGCTTTTGCAAATTGGTTATCTGTTCCCCTTTTTTATTGGATCTATAAACCAAACACTCAAATTTACTGAATGACTGTTATAATGAAGAGATTACTGAACATGATTTTATTTATTGCAACTTTTGCTTTAACCTTAATCAGAATCAATGTGAATTAAATGTGAACTGACAGGTTAATCATAGTCAGCATGAAGCATAAATTGCAGATGGAATTTGCAGATGCAATAGAGTCTATCTTCTGGGGTCGGTAGGCAGCCTATTCTGCCTGAATGACCCTGGTTTGAGTCACAATGTTATTCCACGCACAATCTCAGTCCTCCTCTTTGAAAAATGTTGTCGATACTCCACAGACCATCTGCCCAAATAGGGTTTTGCCCGCGCATTCTTTACAAATATGGAACATTTCTTTTTGGATGCTAAGTGGAGCTCTTGGCTACATTTTAAACATGTGTTATACTGAGGTCCACCCAAGGCGCAATCATCAGATACAAAAAGTGATAAGGTTTCAGCCCTACTTAAAGTTCTTCAACAAATGAAGGCTTCTTAAAATCACACTTTAGGGCCCAGTTTTGGCCTTATCCCTTGGCAAGTTTGGATAAACTAAGCAGCCATCAGCATTGTCCTTTTAGAATTTGGTTTCTGTATTCTACAATATGTTGTTTGATCTGTCTGATTTTTTTTCAGGTAAATGCAAAATTCAATTACGTAGCCTGAGTTCACCTCCCAATAATACTAATAAAATAAACTCAAATTCATAAATAGTTAAGTTGTCAATGTCAATTGACACTAAAATCAGCTTAACTCAAGCCTTTCAGTATTACATAATTGTAACATGGCACTTATTGGTTTGTGTTTTTTATTATTATCTTGTAAATTTGTGCCTTTCCTGTAATCAGAATCTCCCCATTTGAGGTGAATGTGTTGCTGTTTATTCAGACTGCCTCAAAAGAGGCATTATAATCCATGTGTTTCAGGAAAAGTGGACATATAATATAAAGGTGTATTAGTTTTTTTAAAAAAATTAAGATTATGTCACCTTTTGTGGAGCTGAAATGTTTTTAACTTAAATAAAATGTAAAATATTATAAAGTGATATGTGGATCTAGTCCAACCCAGATTTACATTTTATTTATTTTTGTGAGTTTCAGTGTTTGCAAACCTGATGCAAAATGTTTCTTACAGAAAATGAGCAGAGCCTATACTGTTGAAAGTTAATTCCTTTACAATCCCACTCATAAACCAGCCTTATTGGATAGGCTTTATCAGTGTTGGAAGAATTCCACCTTGTCTAAGCATTAAAGCTGTGTCTTTATAGATACAAGACAAATTTAGTTTCTGAACTACAACTAATGGGGAAAAAAAAGATATATAAAGCTCCAAAATGATGCTGAGTTAAGTGAAGGCATATGAGGCTTGTTTGGAGTGGGAATTAATGGTAATGTTCAAAGCGTGTCTCCTTATGGGAACACTGGCAGACACATGAGGTATTTTCAGTGTGAGGAAAACTGACTACTCCATTTGGAATATGTAAAATCTTCCAGCCATTCCACATGGTATGCATGCTTGAACATTTTACATGTGGAATAGCAGTATAAAAGATGAGTAGATCAAAGACTGCATTCCTTTTCTCAAAAAGAATCTTTTCTGAATCTCTCGCTCCTACAGAATCTCGGCGCAGCAGTTATGGATCTTCAGTTTATCAGGAAGATTTGTTTATAGACTATCTGCACAGCTTGAACAATGCCTGTGGATTGTCTATAGAACTAAACCTACCCCAAGGATGAGCTGGCCAACAGCCAAATTTGGGTTTCCTCAGCAGGGGTGTGCTATGTGCGCGTGTGTGTATGCCCCAATTAACAGAGCTCCCAGGGATAAGTACATCTGCTTCCTTTGTTTTGTTTTTGGTTTCTGCCTGGTATGGATCTTTTTTGCTCCTTAACTTGCTCAGCCTCATCGCATGCTCGTTCACTCAAAGGGGATGTGTTGTTTGCAGCTTTGTGCTTTACCCCATGGTCAACTTCCTGCATTTACACAATTGCATCTACGCTTGCTGCAGATTATTGGATGAAATGAAACTCTTTTCTGAGGCATTTCCTTCCTTGGCCCTAATCTCCATGCAGCAAAACACAGCAGAAATCAGCTTTTCATGAATTGCCTGCGTTTATCACTGCAGTACAGTTTAAAAAAAGATCCATACGAGGTGCAATTGAGAAGAATGGGAGTTGTTTTTAAACCAGAATCTCAGTAACGAGAACCTGACATCTTCATGTATCAGAGATGATACAAGCCCTCTGTGTATAATTAAGCATGTGATCCAAAAGTGCAGTTCTAAGATTTTCTCACCGTTCAGGCTGGTGTCATCTTAAGATATTTCAGTAGCTAATCCTCATAAACAGTTGGAGTTTTAGTCTTTATTGAGCTCTGACTGTTTAGAACATGGCACATGTACAGCATTTTCTTTAAGGTCAGAACATTTTCAATCATTCAGTAATTTTACTTACATTTCAGGCAAGTGCATCATAAAAGCTAGCATAACTGTGTAAAGGGAGTTTGTCAGGGCAGATTGGAATTTCTCTTTATAATGCTCCCTGTTGCCCACTTTCTTAGACGTTCCATTGCATCACATTATGACCTCACAGAAAGACAAAAATTATTACAGTGCAGAATGAGGCCACTCAGCCTATTATGAATGCACCAGCTCTTCAAATGGGCATTATTACCTTGTGCCAAACTCCTGCATTTACTCCCAGACCCTTTCACACTATTTCTCCCCATATAATCATCTACTGCCATTTGAGTATCCTGGAGTGTCTGTACTCCAATTGATCTTAGAGATGTCTGGTAGGGGTAATAGTAAGGAGCATTGTTATAGTAATATCTGGAAATTGAGCCTGACGTAATTGTGATCGGAAATATACTCAAATTGTTGCTGATTGGGTCACTGCTTCCAACCAACATTTTCACCATTCTAGGTGAAATGGCAACATAATGACCACTGTATCAACAAGTGTTTCAACCTTGGCCTGAAACAGTTGCCATTCTTTCATTAAATACTTGACTACTTAAGTGTTTAATGTCAGGGATAACCTCTGCAGAGTTTAATTTATTCAGCCCTTATCCTGCTGCATTTGGTAGCAGTGGCGGTGTCTGGAGGACAGTGGTAATCACATAAAGCTGTTCTACTACACGTACGTTGGGAGGAATAGTACTTTATCACTTTGGTGTTTAAAAACTGATTCAATTCCCAAATATTAACTTCTTCAACTCCATTATTCTGTCTGAAGGCAGGTTCGCCTCACAGTGCCATGATTTTCACCCTGGACACAGCGAGGAGATAATTTGTGATTCTATCCTAACTGGATGTGGATCAAGCCCTGTTGGAGTCAGTCTGATCCACATTGGTCAACCAGCCAATTAAGTAATCTGGCCCTCCGAAAAGTCAGACTTCTCTGTTGCTGAGGATCATAAAGGAGGAATGCATCTAGTACTCTCTTAATTGGTATGATCATGTGTTAATAGGGTCAGTTTCAGTTGGTTATTTTACAATTGTATACATGCAGTGCATACTGTAGCCTGGAGCTATGGGAGGTGATGTCAAAGCCTTCAATTTTCTTTCCATCATGTTGTTATAGTATGCCATTGGCATAAGTTGGAAGAATTTGCAGATTTAGGTCATTCTGTTTGGACACATAATGGACCTTCCTTGGCTATCAGGTCCTAGAGTGGGGCTTGAACTTGGAATCTCTGACTCAGAAGCAAGGGCACTACTCACTGGGCACAAGACATCCTGAAATACCAACTGCTTTCCTTGCTTAATTGATGCTTTCATGAGCCAAAGTCCATTGAAATTTGAGCTTTATGATATTCGAGTGCTACTTTTTGGAAGATTGCCATTCAAGATGACAGAGTGACAGCATTTCCCACAATGATGGCCATTTTAGACACCTGAAGGTTACTTGCAATGTTCATGTGCAATATAGTTAAAAAAATATATTATGAAATTCCATTAGACAAAAGTAATCGTGCAGAGTCAACATGGTTTTGTGAAAGGAAAATAATATACAACCAATTTATTGGATTTCATTTGAAGAAGTAATATGTGTTGTAGATAAAGGGAAACCATAGGGTGCACTGTACTTATATTATCATAAGGTATTTGATGAGGTGCCGCATTAAATATTATTGCAGAAAATTGTGGTGTAGGGGTTAAAATATTGACCGGGATAGAAGATTAGCTAGCTAACATGAAGCAGTAGGCATAAATGGGTAATTTTCTGTTTGTCAAGATGTAATAAGTGGGGTGCCACAGGGATCAGTGGTGGAGCCTCACCCTTTTACAGTTTATCTAAAATTACTTACAAAAATGGTAATAAAGTTTAGATTTGTGATAATGGATGGTTTCCAGCATGCTGAAATAAGTTGGGTGGAAAAATTAAGTAAAAGGACCAAAGAAATTGAGTTCTCACTTTGAACCCACAGAGAGAATTTACAATGAGACCTATTAATGGGAAATTAACCAAAGTAGATGAGAGAGATAAGAGAGCATTCATACAGTAGTGACAGCATACAGTATGCTTTAAGGTATTAATTGAACTGGACATCAGCATGAGACAGACCAAGGTAATACATCGGACAAAAAATACTCTTGAGGGGCTGAGAACAGAACTGGAAAGCTGGAATGGTCAATGATTTTGAGCAACATTGGGGAAGCTTTTAAAATGGTGGTTTACAAAGTCAATAAAAATATATCGTTTTAAAAAAACAAATACTAGTGAGACATCATGGATCAGAAAAGACAAAAAGGAAAGAGGAGTACATAAATACATGTGGAGAGGATAGTATGACAATTGAGAATACAAAGACCTTTGAAGGAAAGTCACATACACGAAGCAAATGGAAGTGAAATTATCAAGAAGCATTAACAAAATTAAGCCATTCCAACTAAAAGATGATTAAATCCATCTGCAAAATGGGTTACACCAACATATTTTAAAAGAATCTAGAGAAGAGATAGCAGAGTCACTGTCACATATATTTAAGAATTTGTTCGGAAAAGGTATAGTTTCTGAATAGTGGTGTATTGCCAAATATATTTAATAAAGATGATAAGACAAACTCGGGAACCGTAGACCGGTCAGCTTAATATTAGGTAGGAAAAACAGTAAAGTTCATATTAAAAGAAAAAAGTACTAAATAATCTGAAACTCTGTATAAAAGGGAAAGCCTTGCTTGATTAATCTAATTGAATGCTTTGAAGAGGTAACACCGAGCAGAATGTAATGGATGTAATTTATCTAAATTTTCAAAAGGCCTTCATTTTTGTCACAGTAACTTTTGCCTAACTAGAGATTAACATGCTTCAGGAAACATTGCAAAGAATCCCTCTATGAATTTAATATTTCACACTAATATAAAGAAGAACCCATTTACAGTTTCCAAAAGAAAATTAATGTTGGTTATCAACAAACATCTAAACAGCATATGGACTATTAATTGCCTGCTCTACAGAACTCATAGTATCAAAGAAAAATTGTTTAGAAGCTTTATTGTCGGCAGCTTTTATCGAAAATAATGTTCTGTGAACTATTTATAATACTTGTAAGATAGCCAACTACAGTTTGGCAGTGTGTATCCGATTTGCCCATAACCACCAGTCAATAAATTACTGGCTTCATTTTCTTTATAATTGTCAACAACTGTACAGCTTCTCCATTCTCCAAACACAAAAGGAACAGCAAAGCAAATCCTGACCAGAATCTTTTAACTTTTCTCCATAACCTTATCTAGACTTACATGGCACGCAAACTGAGGTATATCCTGCTCCACAAAAGCTGCCTCCTGCTTTATTCCAGCTTACCCTATTATATTACATCCGTCTGTTCATTTCCCCCTTGTTATTTTCTTGCACTGAGGCGACGAGCAGGAGGGAGCAGCTGTTTCCCTGTTCCACTATCTGATTTTTGTGTATAATTTCCTGCTCAGTGTGTTGCCCTTCTCTTGCTGCCCCATTGAAGTGTCATAAAAATGCCTCTTATATTCTGTTGAATATGGTAATTGGGAAAGGACTGCTGAATAACCCAGTTGTGTATTTGACATGATTAAGCAGGTAATAAGGTTATAGAGATAATCAGTATTTCCATAATAGCAGGCTAAAATGAGTCATAATTTTGATTATTGTTGACTTTATGATTAAACTGTTCATCATGATTATCATTTGTCTGACAGTGATTACAGTAATTTTGAATTCTGCTCATCTGCTGTACAAAGAGTGGCCTGTACCAGGGGGAGAAAAGCCTTTTCTAAGCTATTCATGAATGTCCCAAGGCTCCAATATTCTGACGAGCCCTTTTTTAAGCTGTTATAAAATGCGTATTATTAAACTAAAAGTAACATTGTCGCTTCACATTTGAATTTGTATAATTATTTCTTTCTGCTACTTTTAAAGTGATAGTCATTTATTCCTTGTGAATCCCAGGGAGAGTTGAGAGTGGGGTATTGGTACATCGATGTGTGGTGCAGCTTTAGTGTGATTAATAATGTAGCTTGTTAGCAAGGTAAATTTTCCTTTTAAAGCAGAAACGTCCAAACCGTGATCAAGGGAGTAATTTACGCTGAGAACGATATTCTCTCTCAAGGACTTAGGGAAAATATCAATATTGGAAAGTGAAAGCTGCTAGAAATTCCGAGCCAATTATTAATGTCCTTTAGGGAAGGAAATCTGCCATCCTTCCTTGGTCTACATGTGACTCCAAACTCTCACCTGCAGGAACCAGTATTGTCAGCCATTTCCTGATAATGGAGTGAATCAAATTCATTGAAGATTTGCAATTGTGCTTGCTGGGGACCAAGGGAGGAGACTGAGATGGATCATCCATTCAGCACTTCTAGCCAAAGACAGATTATAAAAGCTGATGCCTTTGCGTTTTTAGCAATGTGCTGAGATCCCCTGTAATAACTAAGGAAGCCTGAGTGGAAAGGAACATCATTTGTTATTGAACATCAAAATAGAATTCCTTCTCATGGCATACGTAGGCTAGTCCTAGCCCGGGCCAGATGGTTCTGCTGACCCATCTCTGGGATTGCTTTATAAAGTGCTCGGGTGATGAGTTCTGGTTGGACAGGCCATTGCTTGTTACCAAGGGAATGCTTACTCAACAAGCTGCACAGGGAGATTAATGTTTGATACCTCATGGTTCTGAAAGGGATTATCACGTCCTCCATCATTGCGGATGGGGATATTTGTTGAGCTTTCAGTTCCTGTTAGTTGGTGAAGTTCCCATCACTATTCATGACTAGATGTGGAAGGACTGCAGAGTTTACTTGTAATTCTTTGGTTGTGACATTGCTTAGCTTTGTATATTGCATGCTGTTTGGCATGTAAGTAGTCCTGTGTTGTAGCTTCACCACATTGACACCTCATTTTTTGGTGAGCTTAGTGCTGCTCCGAGCCTGCCCTCTTGGGTCTTCATTGAACCAAGGCTGATCTCCCAACTTAATGGTAATGATAGAGTTGGAGATATATTGTGCCATGACATTTCAGTTTGTAGTTGAATATATTTCTGTTGTGGCTAATGGCCCACAGTACATCAATGGATGTCTGTCTTTGAGTTTATAGAACTGTTCAAAGTGTATCCAATTTAGCAGGATGATACATCATGAAGGAGGATATCTACAGTGTAAAGGCAGGACTATATCTCCAGGATTGTGTGGAGCTCGTACTTATCAACATTTCACAAACAAACAAATCTATGACTCAAAAGCCAGTGAAGATGGGGTCAAGTAGATGATTGTCTTGTTGGTTCCATACCACTTGCCTAGTTAAGCAGTGGTGGCCTTTAGGACGTGGCTAGTTCAGTCAGTGGTGGTACTACCAAGCCACTTTTGGTGATGAACTCTACCTAGAGTACCTTTTGTACCCTTGCCATCTTCAGCACTGCCTCCAGTTGGTGTTCAACATGGAGCAGTTCAGCTGATTAGGAGCGGGGGTGGGGGAGGAACAGGGCAATTGAGGGTACCTGGTTATCAGCAGGAGGTTTTGTGAGCTGTGTTTGACCTATTTCCATAGCAACTTCATATTGTATACAATCAATATTGAGAACTTCCAGAGCAGCAACTCCCTGCACAATATTGTGCCGCCACCTTTTTCTTGGCCAAACACAGGGACATACCTAGAGATGGCAATGATTGTGTCTGGGATGGTGTGTGTGAGCTAGAATTCTGAGAATATGATTCTATCAGGTTGTCTGTGGGCATGCAGCAACATGCTACCACTAGTATTGAAGACATGTCACAGAGTATGCTGTAGCCTTAGCCAAATTGTTCCAGTATATCTGCAACACTAGCAACTACCCAACAATGTGGAAAATTGCCCACATATGACCTGTCCACAGAAAGCAGGAACATTTCAATCTAGCCAATTACTGGCCTCTCAGTCTACCGTTGATCATTAGTAGAGTGATGGAAGAGATTGTCGACAGTTTTATCAAGAGAGATTTGCAAAGGAATTACCTGTCACGCTGGTCATTTTGGGTTTAGCCAGGCCACTCAGTTCCTGACCTCAAAATAGCCTTGGTTCAAACATGGACAAAAGAGCTATAAACTCTGAGGTGAGGTGAGAGTAACTACCTTTTACATCAGGACAGCATTTCACTGAATCACAGAGCCCAAGCAAATATGGAATCAGGAGAAATCTCCCAGCTACTTGGAGTCATATCTGGTATATAAGAAGATTGTGTTTGTGAGACATCAATCATGCCAGTCCCAGGACATCACTGCAGGAGTTCTTCATGGTAGTAGTTCCTAGGCTGAACCATCTTTAGTTTGCTTCATCAATGCTCTTGCCTCCCTTATGAGGTCAGAAGTGGAAATATTCGCTCATGATTTAACAATGTTTCACACCATTCATGACTCCTTAGATACTGAAGCAGCCTGTCTCCAATGCAACAAGACCTGGACAACATTCAGGCTTGGACTGATACATGGCAAGTAACATTCATGGCACACAAGTGCAGGTAATGACCATCTCTAACAAGAGAGAATCTAACCATCTTCCCTTGATGTTCAAAATCATTAATCTTACTGAATCTGCAATAACCACATTCTGTCAACAGACCACAACCCTTTCACCACCTTAAGCATTCACTCTCTTCATCACATGGCACAATAGCAGCAGTGTGTAAGATCTATAAGTTGCACTGCAATAAATCATTAAGGCTCAACCAACAGCACCTTCCAAACCTGCAAACTCAACCACCAAAGAAGATGAAAACAATGGGAACACCACCACTTGCAAGTTTCTCTCCAGTCCACATATCATGCTGATTTGGAAGGAGCTCGGTGTTCCTTTCCTGTCACTGGGTCAAAATCCTAAAACTCCCTTCTGAACAACTCTGTGAGTATCCCTCCAGCTCAAGGACTGCAGTAGTTCCAAGAAGGCATCTTATCCCCACCTTTCCAAGGCAATAAATGTTGGCCTAACCAGGAACTCTCAAATTCCGTAAACAGGTTTTCAAAAAAAAAGTGTCTGAAATTTTTTTGCGCAGCCTTTATCCTGAAGTCTTGAAGATGTCAAACTCCAAAATGTAATCTCTCTTCCTCTTTATCAGTCTCAGAATTTCAGGATTTTTCTTTTACAGCATTTGTGCCTGCTTTCTGAGAAATTTGGCACAAGGGAGGAGCTGTTCTAATTTCGGTGATACCTGCAAATTATGACTTCCATTTGTCATTTTGAAATATTCATGTGTAACAGTAAACAAACCTGACACAGTACCTAGCTGCTTCATGTAATTTGATATTGTTTATTGTTCGTTCATATTTCTATTCATTTTAGTGTGTCAAAGTATTTCTGATTACAGGCCAGTTATAGAATAAATGGTTTCAAAAATCAGATTACTAAGGAGTTCAATAAAACTAGATTTTAAGGACAGATGAATGAATACCTAACTCCATCACTAAAGGATGAAGGCAAACAATTTTGACACACTTTATTAAGCCGAAAACAACATGCTTGCATTGTAGAGTAATGCAATTAGCTCCCTGTGCAGCACTGCTCAAAGGAGCCATCAATATGGTTTTTTGTTGCTATGATGTGAAGTAATTGTTAAGTGTTCGGCCAAGGCTGTTCAAGATGCCACTTTAATTGGATGCTTTAGCATGGACCTCTTTTGACCTTAGAAAGGTTACTTCTTTTGCATGACAGGAGGCTAATATATCTGCATAAGTTTAAATTCTGTCTTGCACATGGGATGATTCTGAGTTGTTTCTTGCCAGCTTGAAATCACTAAACAAAGGCAATAACAAAACTTGACATTTTGCAAAGTAATCGTGGCCTCCTATGCAAAGTTTCAGGTATGTCTGTGTTTGAAACAGGAAAGACTACATAAAGACCCACAGACATAAAAAGCACTGTGCACAATAAAGGGAATGGGATCTGTGTACATGCTCAGTACAATTTGAAAGATACCCCTCAGACCTGAGTGTACAGTATGCAATTGGCACTATTGACCCTCTGGCCACTTAATTAATTGTCTAGCCTTTTCTCTCCGAAAATGAGAAGAGAATTATTTTGAATTGTTGTTGAAGTTCTTTTTGGTTTGTTACTCTGGCTTGTACTTGAGTTATAATACTACTTGTTTTTACATCTTTCTTTGGTTTTATTTGCTAAAATGGGCAAGCTCCAAGGATTAACAAAGGGATGCAATAAATGATTTTGAAGTTTAATTAATGGTTGTGTTTATTGTGAATGTCACTACCAGATGGCATAGTGCCTATGCATGTGCAGGAACCCTGGTTTTCAGTGCTATGTTTAGGCTTACACTCTCTAGAGCTTAGAAGGATGAGAGGAAATCTAATTAAGGTACTAAGATGCTAAAAGGGATTGACAAAGTCAATGTAGAGCAGATATTTCCCATTGTGGGGCAAACTAGAATGAGTGGTCATAGTTTTAGGATAAGGGTAGTGGATTTAAAACAACAATGAGGAATTACTTCACTCAAAGGAGTTTGAGTTGATGGAATTCACTATCCCAGAGTGCAGAGGATGCCAGGACATTGAACAAATTTAAGGAGGAGATAGACAAATGTTCAAATCGACCATTGAAGTAGCAGCTGCCAGAAACATCATCTCTGTTCTGTTTCAAGTTATTTTGTCAGGTTTGTGACCTACAAAGCATTTTTCTGGAGCTGCCTGGCTGCTTGCTGCTTGCTCTGCTTGGATCCAAGCTCACCAATTGTGGATCTGACAAACTAGCAACTGCCCACCACTAGTATCCGCACTGCACATGCTCTGAACATTCACTACCCATCCACTGTGGGTAATGATGGTGGGTGACAAAAGCTACTCCACCAGGAAGAAGAAACTCCCTTTTGTTCCCTGGCCCTCTCATCCCAGATCTCTTCCATGACCCCTCCCTCAGCAATGGCCATGTGTGTGGCAATGCACACACCTGGACGCTGACATCACAGCCCATTTCTGCGCATGCACGGGTGGTCAAATAGTCGGTGTTTTTTTTTTACTGCAGTGGAGGCACAATTTCTCTGTCAACTGAATATAATTAAATGTGTTTGGGAAAGGACAGCTGAGTGCACAACAGGTTAATGGAAAATAGAAAACGTTGTAAATACAGTGCAAGTCTTTCAACATCTGTAAAGAGAACAGACAGGTTAATGTTTCAGGTGGATGCACTACATCAGAGTTCATGAGATAAAGGTGATCCGGGAGGTATTGATTTATCTGCTGCAGTCAATCTGCCTGGACCAGTTTGCAAAACAGCTGAAAGAAAGCATGGAGCCATCAGTTTCAATGTTCTGACTTTTAAAAAATTATATGCAGAACTCTCTTTGGATTGGAGTAGTATAAATCAGAGCTTGGATCTCTTGGGGCAGTGCCTTCTAGTAACCTGATTAAACCGGATTACCACAAGGCTTGCACCTAAATGCCCTCTTACAGTTTGCACTAACAAATAGTTCACATACAATTAACTACATTGAAGTGCAGTGACAGTTATGCAGTGAATGATTTTACACAAAAAGCAAGATCCTACAAGCATCTGCGGCATGAATGATCAGTCACCGACATTGGCTGGTTGAATGTTGCCAGCTCCAAAGAAGAGATCTCGATCCTTCAAGTGGTGAGTGATTCACTGGAAAAGGCACTTGTGATTCTGCCTCAAATCCACAATCAGTTGATTGCAGAGCTGAATGTGCAACTAGTTCAACTGAGCTAGCAGACAGCAGGTTTTGAAATGATCGCGATCTGAGGCGCGCTGACCAGATGTTGCCCTTCATGGGTGAACCTAGAGCTATGGGGACACAGTTTTAAAATATGGAGTAATTGGCCCGAACGCAAAGGTGGATGTCAAAATGGCTGCCTGCATATGAGCAAATGGGCTGTTGACATCAGTTTACTGGTGCCTGATGCCCCTATGTTGGAGTGTGTGTGCAGTCACCATCACCACTATGTTTCGTGCCCAATAATGTCATCAGTGATGGCATTACTGAAGTCTGATAACTCCAGGCCTGAGGGAGCTTGAGTTGGTGAATCCATGAGTGGAACAAAGATTGGCAGGTTAGCACCTGTCTTTGAATTGTCCAACCAGCCAGTTCCTCGTGATGAGGGATTGAGAGATAACAGCTCCTCGGAGAGTGACAGTCAACAGACTGCTGAGAGCTCTCAGTAGCCAATCCTTTCATTTGGAAGACAGCTGCATCCATTGGCTGGCAGTGACGTGACTGGGTGACATCACTTGCATCTATGTGATTGGCCTTTTCATGTTAATGTCTGCTTCGTTTGCTCTCATGGGAGACCCTGGAAATATGAGGCAGAACAGAAGGAGCAAAAATACTGTATCCAATCTCTGCTCCCTTTTCCTCTGACTTGCGGCTAGTAAGTAGGTGCTCCTAAAATGTAGAGCAGTAGAAAAGCAAGACTGTAATGTGAAAAAGCCATCTCTAACTTGCCTGATAGTAGTCCTAAAATTACAGATAATATTGGATTGTAAGTGGGTTTTGTTTCCAAGCTTTGCCTTTCCATCTGATACACCTATATCTATACCTGCTTTCTTGAGATAAAATGTACACCCCCATTCTAATTTCAGTGTGTCGGCCATTATGTAATGCTCTGCTACAGGTACTGCAGCTCTGCAAAACTTTGTGATAGCGTTTCTAATCTGCTCAGCGTAAAATTAGCAAGAAGCAGATTTTAGTAAAATCATAACCAAACATGAAGTTCTTGATAGCATTGTGAAACTCTGGTGCGAATAAAGATTTTAATCCTTCAAGTAGGACTCTGGTGATTTTCTTCTGTGCTGTTGATTTAGGTGAGCGCTGTTGGTTCTGGAGGATAGAGTACTTTTAGCACTCAGTGTTGGCATCAAGTGGTTCCTTTCAGATCTTGATTGATGGTTTAAATGAAGTACAAAGCTCCCTTTGCACTGTCACAATAATGTTCCTTCACTGCAGCCTCAGAAGAGTGCTTTCTGCTGCATTAATGTGACATGTTCAATTGCCACACCTGCAATCCTTGTGGTTGCTTTCAGTGGAATTACCAATTTAGAACCCACTTAGTGTAAATTATAAGCAGTTTTGTACTGTGGACTGAGACACAAAGGAACTGGGCTTTCATTCTCCAGAGTCCCTTAGAATTCTCACAGCTGCCAGAGAGAACAGACTCTCTCCCCCCCCCCCCCCCCCCCACTTAAATAATTCCAACAGGTCAAAGAATAATGTTGCAACTGCACTGAGCACTCCCACTCCCACCACCCCCGTGCCCTGGATTAATTTCAAATGGTCTTTAAATGAGTTAAATGTGATTTTAAATCTTTCAACTTCATTTATTGCGTTTTGCTGCTCCTGACACGTACTCTGTGTTGTATATTTCAATAACTTTGTGAACCTGAATTACACACACAATCATTCTTTTACTGAAGATGTAATGTTTGTTCAGCTACATATTTCATACCCATACTATGCATTAATTTCATGCTGCACTGGTTCTCATTTCAATCCTGGCAGACATTGCAACGCTGTTTCAAAGCATTCCGTCAGTTTGAACTACACCTACTTGCATGCAATTCAAAAATGCCTGGCAGGCAGATTGTGGAGATACAAATTAAAACTACTACGAGACTAGGTCAAGTTACCGTAGTCACTAGCATGGTTATTGACAGTGGGAAGTAATAGCAAGGCTGCTGAGAAGCTCATTCTGTGAACACAAATCAAACTGTGCTGCCAAGATTTATTGAATTTGCTGATGGAGAGATTCTCTATAAGCTAATATTAGTCCCAATTGCTGAGCTCTCCATCAGAATGGTTTAACTTAATACCCATGGGATTGCAGTTCAAGGAATACTGTCAGATGTGAATTTGTCTGGTTTCTGTAAGCTGGCAGATGAAGAGCTTGTGTTGATGACTGTTCTTTGTATTAAAAGAAATCCAGTGGCTATCTCAGGGCTAGCCTGCTCCCCAACATTTGGCTACCCGGTCTTCAGTTCGTTGTCATTGAATTGAAAGAATGAAGGTTGTCTCACCCGATTGACAATTGGAGGCACACGTCTGTTGTCACGTTTGGTTTTATCACTTGTCAATAAGTTGATTATTTCTGTATTTGTTTTCTCTTTCTTAAACTGATGGGGTAATACCACACTCCATTCTGAAGTACGTCTGAGAAACTGCTCCCATGAAGTCACTCAAGCACTAAACCAGATCACTGCTGCAGTGCAGTCCAATTTCGCTAATGCACCTAACACCATGGGCAATTTAGCATGGCCAATTCACCTGACCTGCACATCTTTGGACCGTGGGAGGAAACCAGAGCACTCGGAGGAAACCCACACAGACACTGGGAGAATGTGCAAACTCCACACTGACAGTTGCCCGAGGCTGGAATCGAACCTGGGTCCCTGGTGCTGTAAGGCAGCAGGGCTAACCACTGAGCCACCATGCCGCCCCATCTCAAACAGTAATTATCACTAATCACATCTCCAGTGGAGTTTGATGCTGGAAGGGGTAATATCTAGTATTGGGTTGGGATATCTGGTTGGCATGGATGGGTTGGACCAAAGGGTCTGTTTCCAAGCTGTACATCTCTATGACTCTATGTGATCGAGCTGAATTAAAACACTCAATCGATTGCTGTGGCCTGAGCAGTGATGTGCTTTTCTAAGGATGTTTGTTCATCTGCTTCATAATACTAGCCTTTTACCTACTCCCTGTCAGGATATCCATCAGGTTGAGACTTGGATTTACCTAGTTATTGGATGATGCAAAGAGATGGGGCTCTGTAACCAACTAGAAACTGAAATGGTGACCTGATTCATTGCACATATGCAAGACTTGTTTCAGCAAATAGACCAGGTAATTATTAGCAATGGGAGCTCTGACTGATTTTTAGACTAGACTAGAGACGAGAGGCCCATAACAGCACAAGTGAAAGTGGCAAACACAATGCACATTTTCTGACCTGGTATATGTCTTGAATATTGTATGTCCACTGAACCCGGACTGCACTTAAGATGTTGTGTACTATATAGTTAAGTATGCAAGAGTAGTGGTTCAGCAATATTTCAGTGTACCACTTAGAAATCACAGATGTGTTGTATTTGAGGAGGCAGCGGTGTGAAGGGGAAGTGGACGAGACTGGACTAGGCCTGGAAGTCAGCCAAGTGATTTTTGTCATCACTTTGGCTCAGCATGCAGCCTGGTGTATTTGCTTCACACTTCGTCTATGATTTATTGCCAGTGATCCTCAGGAATAAGGTGTTGAGTATAAATGAAAGAAGTGACATGATTGGAGAAAACAAAACTATTCATTTGTGGTGAAGATATTTAAGATTTAAGCTGTAGCAGAAAAGATTGCCACAGTAACACACCTATAAGAGGTGAGGCTATTTATTGATATGGATTTCATGTGGCTCATCTCATTTGAGTAGATTCTAACCTAATTACACATAGACGGGGATAACAGTACTTTCCTTGGCTTTCTGTTTACCCAGACCAGTTTTCTCCACCCTCACCCATTCTGCATTCACAGCTTGAGAGGTCTGCAACAGGTTGAAGGATTACAATTTGTTGGAATGTAACATTAAGAACAAAAATATCTTAAACCTTAATTTCAGCATTTGTAGTTTGTATTTTTGAAAACCTCCACCTCCCGTTCTTCTGTGTTCCTATCTCTGAGATGATGCACTACTCCCCATTTTAATCCTAAAAGTAAGCAGCCTTTCTGTAAGATTCCATCAGTGCTATTACCCAATCTATCATTGCAGAACTCTTTCTTGGGCTAAGATTCACTTTGGCTTAGGGTGTGGACAATTTTCATATAAGTGACTGAAACACACATGACTCTATTCAAATTATTTTGAAATCAGCCTTTAATTAGCATTCTAACAGATCCATTTGTTTCCCCAATCTCTTGAATTGTCCCTGTATGGGGAGAAAGTGAGGACTCCAGATGCTGGAGATCAGAGTCCAAAAAGTGTGATGCTAGGAAAGCACAGCTGGTCAGGCAGCATCTGAGGAGCAGGAGAGTCGATGTTTCAAGCATAAGCTCTTCAGGAATTTCTGCCTGACCGGTTGTGTTTTTCCAGAACCACACTTTTTGACTTATCCCTGTATTTGTCTGCACAGTTTTCTCTCTTGCACTTGCACAGCACACTTACAGGCCCTCTCCTATCTAAGGCTTAAATGGCTTGTGTTAGTCAAATAGTGTAAGCAGGACAGAGTTAAAAATAACACAACACCAGGTTATAGTTCAACAGGTTTATTTGGAAGCACTAGCTTTCAGACCCCTGCTCCTTCATTAGGTGGGAAGGAGCAGTGCTCTGAAAGCTAGTGCTTCCAAATAAATCTGTGTACAATAATCTGGTGTTGTGATTTTTAACTTTGTACACCCCAGTCCACCACCGGCACCTCCAAATCATAAGCAGGACAGGTTTGAGTGCAGTGAACATCTGTAAAGATTACAGGCAAACTGTCCCAATTTGGTTGAGTCCTCCTCATTTGAACATCACATTTAGCATTTTTATTTCAAATTTCCCGAGCTTGCTGGGCTTTTTTTCCTTTTTATTTTGTTTACAACGTCACAAATCTCACTCCTGCCATTGTAATGATGTCAAAAGCTTCATTGTAAAGAGTTAGGTGCAAGTAGTGACTTGTACTCACCCTCTAAAATGTAGCATGATGCTCCGTGAAATTGGATATCTTGTTATATTCTGAGCTTTTAAGGAAAGATTGTTATTGTAAATAGGTTTTACTGGGATGGGGGTCTTGGTAATTACCAGAGGTTCCCCCCGGATGTTGTCATCTCAGTGGTTGGGGAGGGGGGGCTCCCAGAGGAAGGAGCAAAGTGAATTTGACAGGATCGCAACACTCGAAATGCCACATAGTTAAGATTATGGGCTAGGCTTTCTGATTGTAATGTCAATAGGAATGCATTTTAAATGAGCTCATATTGTATTGCCATTGGAGAACCTAGTGCTTTGCCTTTAAAATGGGCCTCTGGGTTCATGAGATTGTGCTAGGCACTGGGGAACGGATAAGGGCAATGTGTCAAGCATCTAATCAGCAAATTGCCCAATCAAATCACTTTCCTTTATCACATTACAGTTTGTCGAGGTCTGGCCTTTTTGCATGGATGTATTTTTTGTCATGTTGCCATGTATGATGCAAATATATTTAGGTCAGCAATTTAAGCAAATAGTTTTACCTATTCAACTCTCTGTAATGTTACTCACTATAGAGAGTTTTGCTGCCATCATCCTTTTTCAGGGTAGGGATCTACTGCATCTGTTTGGGCTGGACTGTTAGAGGAAAACCACTTATTAGTCGAAAGAAACACTTGGCTTAAACAGTTATAACTTATTGTATGATAGCAACAATGTACAAGTTACATTAAGAGTATCTAGTATTGTTGTTGAGACTGTAAGGAAGGCCCAAATAGGAGGTGTTAGTCCTTCAGGATCCTGAACTGTTTTCCCACCTAGTCAGTGTGGTATCAACACAATGGGTGGTGTCTCAACCACCCTTTCAGGCCTTTATGTTAACAGTATTGTACCAATTGTTTGCCATGACTTGATTACTTCCAAGTGTTAGTTTATTTCAAATAGTAAAACACATTATAAATCATTTAGCAGACATTACAGTACTCAACTGATATCAGCTTGAAGACCCACCAGGCAGAATTGCAACTTTGCATTCGCACAGCACTTGGCGTCCTTAAAGGTGAACTCTTGCAGGATATCTCTGTAACACTTTATGGGCATATACAAGTTTACAGCTCAGAGGCTCCTTCATTTACCTCCTTGGGTTGGTGTAGAATCAATCAGTGCTGTGATCCTGCACAAGGAGGCATTGTTCACAGGAGAAGTGGGCAGGTCTTAGTACACAATCCCTTCTCATATCTGCAGAGAATTTCATTTGGGCTTCAGCAGGAATACCCCTGTCTGTACCGGGATAGCCTGGAAAGTCACAAACAGCTTGGAAAATTTCATCTCGTGAATTGGGATAAAGGTTTTTTTGTGCTCCCCCACCAGCCCCCTGAGCTATCTGGGGAAACAAAAGGTAAAGTGTAATTGTTAAGGTTAACATTTGCTTCCAAGTCAGAATTGAGCAGCAACCTACATTTTATTGAATTTCTTTGCATTTCTTATACTGATTTCTCTCCATGTACCACAGAAATCCATATGATTCCATGTTAACGCTCTCCTTCCCCAAAGGTTCAATGCCACAAGTGTCATCAAAACCACTGTCAGGATACTCGGAGAGCAGTTAGTCACAGTCCTGCTTTCAGTCACATTACTCTTCTTACGAATATCTTTAGCCATTTCCACTTGGCTATTCTGAAAGCTGCTGAAAATGCTCAGCTGGAATGAGCTGATTTGAGAGACTGAAATCCTTGACCTGCAGAGTTGCAAACAAGTACTTGTATAACCAGATCATAATTGGTGATGCTTAATGATGGGTGAGAGACTCCTGACTAAAAACAGTCATGGGACACCTGGTCTACTCTTGATCGAATTTTCCAAATCATCATTATCTGTAATGAGGTTTGCATTCTAAGCTTAACATACCTGCGCTTTAGAGAAACTCCATTAGCTTCAGGAATTGGAACGTCCTGTGGTATTGCTTGCCCTTTCTTATCCCAATTTAGACATTTGCCATTTGCTTGGAGAGGGGAGTTATTCTATCTTGTGGACTGTATTAAAAATAAACAGCTGAACTGACATTTATACAGAGTCTGTCACAATATCCCAAAGCACTTTGCAGTCAAAAATATATTTTTGAAGCAAATTCTCTGTTGGTGTGGGATAACCAGGCACCAATTTATGTATAGTAAGGGCCCACAACAAAAATAAATCCAATAATGGCATGTAAGTTGGCATTGTTTGAGGGATGAATAATTACCTTTAAAGAACTAATTTGCTCTTTGTCAAACATTGGTAGTGGATATTTTACATCTATCGAAAAGGGAAGTCAGGAGCTCACTTTAATCTCCCATTTGAAATGTGGCACCACAGGCATTGCAACACTCCAATGGTCCTCCACTGTGGTGTCAGTCTAGATTAGTCAACTCTCTGGAGTAATACCTGACTTGAATGTTCTGATTCCCATGCGAGAAAGTCAAGGAAGACAGCTGCTCAGAGTTGCACTGGTCATTCATTTTAGTTTGAAATCTTTTGTAGCTATTTAGATTGTTCACATTGTAAGTAATTATGTAGACTTTTGTTGCAGTGTAATAATAGGCGAATAAATCGAACAGGTCAATGCGCTGAAGTGATGTCCCAACAGCTGCTTTGTAATTACCACCAGGTCATGTGGTTTTACAGTTAAATATTTGTTCTCTTTCAAACATCCTCTAATTAAACTGCATGTCTTTCGAGGAGTTTAATGTTCTACCACCATTAAAATGGGTTTATAAATCCCCTGACAGTTAAAGAAAGTACAGTTAACCCCACAATTAGCTTTCTTCCTTTACTTCAATTGACTGTAAATTCTTGAATCATAATCTTTTAATTAAGCTATTTAATATAAATAACATTAACTTACTGTTTCCCTTAATTTCTTGCACCTCATCTTTTCTTCGTAGCTGAACTTGACATGGCATTCTTGAGTGTTAATGAAGACAGTGAGTAAGAAGTGGAGCTGTCCTTCCCAGTCAGTACAACATTGCCACACACGCTGTGCTGGGCAAAGAAATCAATGAACAAAAAGGCCTTTTTGGCACTGTGGGTTTATTGCTCTGTGGGAAGTATTTTCTCAGCCACTTTCCTCCTTAATAAGTGACTGACTGAGGAATAAACTGCTACAATGATACTCACTATTGTACACTGTTTCTGTTAATTGTAGTACAGCTCATGTTGCTTATTTTGCGATTAGGCAAAGGACAGAATGTTTGATAGCATGCCCCAATAATCTGCTGATGATCAACTAAAATTGACGTTATTTGGACACAACAAAGGTTAAGCAAAATTAACAACCCACTGCCACTTGCAGTGTGATCAGATCATCCATTATTTGAGTGGGAGGTGGTGGCATAGCAGTAAAAATACTGGACACGGTCACTAGGGGGACCCAAGTCAGAAAAAAGGCAGTGCAGAGGCTATGAGGGGGTGGTGTGTGTGGACAATGTGGGGGTGGTACTGTGGGAGTTGAGTTGGGACTGGCAGTACCAACTGAGGGACGATGTTGCATGCGATTAGATTAGATTAGATTATATTATAGTGTGAAAACAGGCCCTTCGGCCCAACAAGTCCACACCGACCCGCCGAAGCGAAACCCACCCATACTCCTACATTTACCCCTTACCTAACACTACGGGCAATTTAGTATGGCCAATTCACCTGACCCTGCACATCTTTTGTATGGTGAGAGGAAACCGGAGCACCCGGAGGAAACCCACGCAGACACTGGGAGAACGTGCAAACTCCACACAGTCAGTCGCCTGAGGCGGGAATTGAACCCGGGTCTCTGGCGCTGTGAGGCAGCAGTGCTAACCACTGTGCCACCATGCCGCCCTCAGATTAAGAGTGGTACAGCATGGGCCTTGGTGAGACATGAGTGCAGTTGCAGAGATTGAGTGATGATGTGGAGGTTCCAAGTTGGACTGGGGTGGACAAAGTCAGAAGGCACACGACACCATGTTACAGTCCAAAAAATGTATTTGAAATCGCAAACTTTCAGAGCGCTACTCCTTCATTAGGAGAAAGTCATTCACCTTTCTCCCCCACACTGTTGGGTGTTTCTGCAGAAGGTGGAGATCACTCTGACCTGGTTGGCAACCTCGGACCGGGCTGGCGAGGCTTGATGGCGTGGCCTCTTCTGGCAGACCTCTGGAAAGAGTTTAGCCCTCCTCTGTGCCACCATCAGGTCCTCCACATTCCTATCCATAAAGTTGAGTACCAATTTCTCCTTCTCTGCCATGCCTGGACCAAAACTCAGTTCCTGACTGCCAGTGCTTGATTGAGCGCTCAATGGCCCTATAAATGTGGCACCAGCATAAGGAATCCCACTAGATCCTGGGATATCATGGCAGTATTAGTACTTCTTGCTACTGCAAGTGAGAGAATTAGGATAGCATTGAATGAGAGCAGCACTGTAGAAGCATGGTAGACGATTAATGAAGTGAGTTTAGGACGATAACATGAGAAAACATTACATTACAGCGCAGTACATGCCCTTCGGCCCTTGAGGTTGCGCCGACCTGTGGAATCAATCTGAATCAAATCTATCCTATTTTCATCCATATGTTTATCCAATGACCATTTAAATACCTTTAAAGTTGGCAAGTCTACTGTTGCAGGCATGGCATTCCATGCCCTTACTATTCTCGTCTATCAAGAGAGCAACCCTCTGCCAGAAATGGTAAGAATCAATGTTCTGGTAACATCCGGCCAAATAATTTTTGCTGTGTTGCCGAGCTATATTTTGGAGTTTCACAGAAAATGATGAAGACAGCACACTGGACATGCGTAACTGGTTTGTCCCTATTTATAATAAAATACTGTGAATGATGAAAAGAGCTGATGAAAGATCATCAACATGAAGCCTTAACTGTTGTTTCTCTCTGAAGAGATACTGTCTGTCCTGCTGTGTACTTCTAGCATTTTAACTATTTTAATAAATAATTAGTAATCAACTACAACCACCAAGTTCAGGCTCTTGCAAACAATCTGGCAAAAGAAACATGTTTAGATACGACTTCCATTAGTTTTAGTAACGTATGTGACACCACAGCACCAGCTCTCAAATGTGGTTAGAGTGTCATCTTTCCTGAGTGGGATATCGTAACAATGTCATGCTTAATTGATATTTTTAATCAGCCTGTTCAGACACGTTATAACACACATCTGGGGTAAGTTGAGAAGCGAGGTGAATTAGTTTGTGCCAGAGAGAAGTGCACTGATTTAGAACTGTAAAATGCACAAAAATGTAAGTAAAGGAGTTTTGAAGATACCTATTGGAGTCTGAACACAGCCACTCAGAGGTAGACAGGAACCTTCCTGATTCAGAACAGGCCTCAGTTTACCTGAGGGTCTATCCACATATTTTTCTAAGTGTGACCAAACCACAAACCAGGGACTGCTGTGATTTGGGGCTGTAATATTTCAGGTGAAACAGAGGCCTCACCTACCCTTTCATGCAGTTCTCTGCGATCCCATTTCGAAGTAAAGCAACAATGCTGTCGGTGGTGCTGGCCAATATTTATCCTTCAATCAATATGACTGGAAAAACATTATCCAGTCTTTGTAGTGCAGTTTATGGAGACCTGCTTCCTATAAATTGACTGCTGTGTTTCCAATGTTACAACGGTGATTACACTTTGTAAAAAATACTTAATTGATTGTAAATACATTTAGCCATCCTGGAGTCATGAACGGCACTAGATAAGGGTAAGTCTTTGTTGAACAAAGTTTAATACTGAACAGAAAAATAATGTTCCTGTAAAGCTCCTGGGGACATTTTACTACAGTCAAGATCCAATTTAAAGGCTCTATGCAAGTTGTCAGTAGTGAAAAAATACTTCAGGCTATCATCTCCAACTCCCTATTGGTTTTGAACATGTCACAAATTGACACCTTTTGGACTGCATAGGCAGAGTGTTTGTTGCTAACACAATGCTACTTAACAGTTTCTGTGTAGGGGGTGCCAAATGCCATGAAAACAGGGCATCGTTTTGTCATGGGGGTGGTGGTGGTGGACTGATGTCATTATTGTGTACAGGATAGCATTGTCACGTGTACAATCATGTCATCGCATTTGGAGATTCATGCAGTTTGAGGAACACCAGAGGGTGTGGTTTGGGAAAAGGTATGGAGTAACATCTGTTGCATTCTCTTTGCTTGGATGCTGCTGCAGAAGGAAAAGGGATGTGTGTGTGTAGCCCAGAGCTTCTCTGAACGTAGTGGTGTAAGGGTCAAACGCCCCGGACAAAGGCAGCTGGTAATGGACAAGGGCTAAAAACAGGCGATTCGGTTCAAAGCGAGATGTTTGGCTGCAATATTCCTGCAATGTAACAAATGTTGAAATCAGAAGACAAGCAAATACGAGAACTAGCAGCTGAGAGGTATTCTGGGGACACAGTAGAATATAATCATGTATTGTAACAGTGTTAGCCAAAGATCTATTAAGTTCCTTTGCTATTACTTCATTCTTAATCAGCTACTAATGCACTTAATTTTATATTTTGCTAAACACTATGGCATTTGCTAACATGTCTATTCTTCCCCCTTTTGACTGAATAGGGATTAAACTGTCTGACCTTCAAGGGTTAGTTCACAAAATCTAAATGTGAGAATAACCAAGTGTTTGAAAGTGGCTTGCCAAACAATGCTCTTTTCCACATTGTTGGTTTAGCTCTGAATCCATTGACTGACTTTGTTTATAAGATTTCATCGACATACAAGTTAAATTGATTTGGGCTTTAAGGCTCATTGAAAATATGTTCCACATGTTGTCAAATGTCAGGCAGACATTTTCCAGATCCCCTTAAAACTAAGAGCCATAACTTTTGTTCTTTGGTCACCACTAAAGTATAGTTTTCAGATTTACATGGAACACTGATTCATCATAAACTTTAAAATCTGGAGTGTTTTATTCTGTTTTGTTTGTGGATGATTAGCTCATTGTGTATAGTGCTTGTTTGCTCGATGATGAAGAGGTAATGAGCTGCTGCTGTAATTCATCTGGCACAGTTAGGATTTATTATTTATAAAATGGTTGCCTTGCTTAGGATCCTGTTTTAATATTGCATAGGATGGTGTGTTTACAATTAACCCCATAATGGGTAAAATTTTGAGTTGCAGAGTATAGGGTGTGAATGAAATGATGCTACACATTGTAAGTGCTGGAAAATGGCATCCTCGAGAAGTCCATGAAAGGACATCATTGAAGAGTTGGTCATTGCCAATTGTTCTTTGTCAGGCACGTATACACAGCCTTTAGAAACCTTTCGAAGAGAGCAAAAGAAAGAAAACTTGTTTTTAAAAGGATAAGGTACGAAAGATCTTTTGATAACCAAGCCTTTATTCTCAGGGAGTGTAGCAAGCTGATAATATCTGCCTCCCTCCTGCTAGGAAATTATCTGTGGACACATGGAAACAGAGTAGGTCATTCAACCCTTTGAACCTGTTTCACCATTCAGTCTGATCATGATTGATCATTGAGCTCAATACCCTGATTTCCCCTCCAGCCACCGCCCCCAAAAAAGAATCCCTTGAATCCTATAAATCACATCACCATGAGAGATTAACAGCACATGAGCTGGAATTTGTTGCCTGCACCATGTTGGCTTCCCTTCTGAGAGAAATTGTTCCAGGTCATGGGGCTCTGCGGGAAACATTTGTAATGAGCTGATCTTTGAAATGCTATGTAGGCAAACTGCAGATATTAGGCAAAAGTGAGGACTGCAGATGGTGAAAACCAGAGTTTAGATCAGAGTGGTGCTGGAAAAGCACAACACGTCAGGCAGCATCCGAGAAGCAGGAAAATTGACGTTTTGGGCAAAGGCCTGATGAAGGGTTTTTGCCTGAAACGTCTATTTTCCTGCTCCTCGGATGCTGCCTGACCTGTTGTACTTTTCCAGCACCACTCTGATCTAAAAACTGCAAATATTGTCTTGCTGTTTGGACACCATAGAATTTTGTGGTTGTGCAGTGCTTTATTTGAGGGTCAAACATTAGCTTTAAGGAAGTGTGGAATCACCTTGGATTATATTTTTTCAACAATTTAATGTGAAGTATATTTGAAGGAACCGTGATATTTTGACTGGTAGTAAAGATTTTTAATCCATTAGTTTGAAATTCCACCACATAACTTTCTAGCGGCCATGAATGTTCATTCTAGCAAACCCTCCACCTCAATCAACAGCCACTCTGGTCAATACACAGTCCTTGGGAGAAACTGATAGATTAGATTAGATTACTTACAGTATGGAAACAGGCCCTTCGGCCCAACAAGTCCACACTGACCCGCCGAAGCGCAACCCACCCATACCCCTACATTTACCCCTTCTTACCTAACACTACGGGCAATTTAGCATAGCCAATTCACCTGACCTGCACATCTTTTGGACTGTGGGAGGAAACCGGAGCACCCGGAGGAAACCCACGCTGGCACGGGGAGAATGTGCAAACTCCACACAGTCAATTGCCTGAGTCGGGAATTGAACCCGGGTCTCTGGCGCTGTGAGGCAGCGATTGAGGCTGTTGATTGAGGCTGTTGATTGTTGCTAACCACTGTGCCACCGTGCCGCCCATGTTATCGCTTTTACCAGCTTCAAAGTACTGTATATTTCTGTAACATGCAATAATGCAGGCTGACAAGCCAAAACTTTAGTTATGTATTAAAGGGGTTTTGTGATGGTTATTTTTGGTTTGACAGCTAACAACTTCCATAACAGAATCATACACTCTCAGAGAATTACTTACATCTGGAAACAAATAAAATGCATGCGTGAAGATTTTGGGTTGAGCTTCTGAGGTTATCAAAGTTTGTGAGAAGATTTGTAGCTCGGGATGACAGAAACGCTTCACAGGAGGCTCCCAAGCACTGAGGATGTCACCTGGACAGGGGACGAAACGTCTGCAACACAAATTCCCAGCTCGGCGAACAGAACCACAACAACTTCTGAGGTTATTTTTTAGAAATAATCCAGCAATGAAAGAATTAACTGTAATTGAAATCAGCAGAACCCTTTCATCTCCCAGATATGGAGAATGAAATTGGATTAGCGCTCAATCTTGGTCAATCAATTTGTCATACTGGACTTTGGTCTACAAAAAGACAGAAATAAAGAGAAATTAAATAATGTTACTGTATGAGGAGAAAATGAATTGATTGCAAAGGAGCTGCCCTTCCTCTAATTGTTTCCTCTTCTACCGCTCCCAAATTTGTATTAGAAGCTGATTTAATGGTCACCTGCAATGCTTTGTCCAAATGGACTATGCCTTGTGCCCAAAGCCTGGCTGCAATCTTTAAACCCCATATTCCAGAGGACATTAAGTACTACAGTGCCAATTAAATCGCACAATGATAGCTGAGTCATTAGGCTCATTCAAAAATCTATTCCTGTAGTATTCTCACCATTGCAGTTCCTTTAAGACAGAATATACCTGGTACAAGCCTCTTAAAATAAATGACATTCTTTAATTGTGAGATTATATCTAATGTAAGCACCTGATCATCAGCCGGCTGGATCACATTATTCTATTAAACCATCTAGCAGTAATGATTGATGAAGTACAATTTTGTTTCATTACTGTACTCTTAACTAATTGGAAGATTAATCTTGCCCATGTCTGTAGATAATATAACTGCTATTTGTTCTGAACTTTTCTGCTGTGCACTCTATTGATGATTATTCATTTATTATAAATCATTAGATTCCTGTAGAATTACTCAGGCACCTGCCCCGAATAAGTAAATTAAGTGATTGCCCAGTGAGCCTGCTATCTCCATTCATCAAATTAATGATACAGGTCAGTGTGATTACTTGGGATCAGGCATAGGTATGTGTGGAACAGTCACAATACTATTGATAGATGTTGTAGCTGCTGAATTCTAGCTAATAGTGAATGAACTCAAGTGGTTGAGTGTTTAAATTGGTCACTTTTGTGTCGTTTGGCACAAAGCATGCATTTTATACATGTGATATATTTATTGTGAGTGCCAGGGCTGAAACTATTTTCTGGATTGAGGATTAGAATAACAGTGTTTTATGAGCCAGGGATCTGAAGAGTGACAATATGCTACGATTGGCTTCTCCCTGAGCGTTACATGCTTGAAGGGTTGTTGGAGCTTCGAAGATATTACAATCACAATCACTGGAGCCTTTTTCCAGGCACATCCTATCCCTGAAGTGGATGTGAATTCAACTGCCTGTGAAAAGCAAAGGTAGATCTTTCATTTATATAGTTCATTTCATGTCCTTGGGATGTATTAAAGTGCTTTATGACCAATGGGATATCTGCTGAAATGTTGTCAATGTCAGTGCCGCCTCCAAATTTTTTTTGTTGTGTGTGAACGTGCATTTCAATGCGTACATGGTATCTTTTAAAGGGGTTTGTTTGCACATGACCTGTGCGGTGCATGACAGGCTGAGGTGTGGTTTATGGGGAGCATTGGTTATTATCTTAATGTGGGAAAAATGCCAGTCAGTTTGTGCTTATCAAGGTACTGCAGCAATAATGTAGTAGAGACCAGAAAGTCTGTTTTAGTGATGAAGGATAAACATTTTCCAAAACAGCACAGATTTTCTGAAGCAGAGTGCTGTGTTGTCAGATTGGACATACGTATCTTTTATAGAAACTGAGTGAAAATAAAAGAAAATAATGAAGTTCTAAAGTGGTGGTGAAGAAAGAGTAGTTACTGTCCTCATGCAGACAATATGGCAGCCAATTTGCACACTGTGAAAGATAATCTATTCTTTGTGATGTCACCCAAGGATACTGCCCAGCTCTTGTTTGAAATAATGTAGTGAGATCTTCTGTGTCCACTTGTCAGC
The DNA here is from genome assembly GCF_004010195.1 of Chiloscyllium plagiosum. NCBI lineage: Eukaryota > Metazoa > Chordata > Chondrichthyes > Orectolobiformes > Hemiscylliidae > Chiloscyllium > Chiloscyllium plagiosum. The sequence continues at coordinate 29,291,465 of NC_057737.1, forward strand.
AAATGCTTGCTTGCTTGTCAGCATATGGCATCTTCACCAGTTGGATACTGCACTGGAATGTCAGCAGAGATGTTTGTACTGTACTTAAGTCCTGGAGCAGAACTTGAACTCAATGATACATTGACTCAAAGCAAGAATGCTGTCAACTGAGCCCTGCTTGACATAATGGATGTTCACATAATTGAATCAAAAGAAATTCTCTCAAGGAGAGGTCATGCCTGACAAATCTGTTGAGATTCTTTGAAGAAGTAATGAGTTAGACAAAGGAGAGCCAGTGGATGTTATTTATTTGGATTTCCATAAGGCCTTTGACAAGATGCCACTTAGGAGTAGCTAAATAAGGTAAGAGCCCATGGTGTTAGGGGCAAGGTTCTGGCATAGATCGAGGATTGCCTGACTAGCAGAAGGCAGATTAAGGAGTCTTTTCAAGATAGTGGCCGGTGACTAGCAGAGTTCCACATCAGTCAGTGCAGAGGAACCTCGATTATCCGAAGGACATGGGTGGGGAGTATTTCGGTCGGTTAATCAAATTCCGGATAATCAAATGCCAGATAACATAGTTTAGCCAAGTGTCGTAACCCTGCGATCTTGCTGAATAATCCGACATTCGGATAATCGAATTTTAGATAATCAAGGTTCCTCTGTATTGGGACTACACCAGTTCACATTATACATTAATGAACAGGACAAAGGAACTGATGACATTGTTGCTAAGTTTGCAGATGACACAAGTATAGGTGGAGGTAATGTTGAGGAAGTGGGGAGGCTGCAGAAGATCTTGGACAAGCTAGGAGAGTAGGCAAAGAAGTGGCAGATGGAATGTAATGTGGGAAAGTGTGAGATGATGCACTTTGGTGGGAAGAACAAAGGGGTAGACTATTTTCTAAATGGGGAAAGGCTTTGGAAATCTGAAAGGAAGGAACATGGGAGTCTACTCAGGCCTCTCAGTATTCTGTATTTGGAGGAAATATTTCCACTAGCAGAAGAGATAACGATCCAAGGGCACAGCCTCGGGGTGAACTGAGATGCAAAGGAATTTCGTCTGATAGAGATTGTTGAATCAGTGGAACTTGTTGCTGCAGAGGACTTTGGAGGCCAAGTTATTGAGTGTATTAAGACAGTGATAGGTTCTTGATTCTAAGGGAATCAAGGGTTATGGGAAGGAATCATGAGAATGGAGTTGAGAAACATATCAGCTTTGATTGAATAGTGGAGAAGAATTGATCGGCTGAATGGCCTAATTTTGCTCCTATATGTTATGATCTAAGACATGCAATTTTTTTGGACTACCATTGTAATGTCATTATTCCAAAGGGTGAAGTCCCTCCCATCTTCTGAAAGTATTCAGTGAAACAGAATTGTACTTTGGTGTGATGGGTAATGGTGAGATAGCTGATGCTGTTATTGTGATGTGATACTTATGTTAGCTCCAGTTACATACAAATAAGATGTGGGTCACATAGTACTGAAGAATTCAATTAACTTATATTATTGCCTCTGATGTTTACCTGTGCACTGGGGCACTCTCACAGCAAAAGGATTTACTGCAATGGCAACTGAGACCTTTATCCCATTAGATCAGATGCCGTAATGCAGTGGTAACACATGAGCATGTTACTGAAAGGTATATCACGTATCTGCCATAAGGAATGCACTGCTTCTTTATCCTTCTCCACCCTGCTGTACATGCATAACAACCTCTCTATATTACAATGTCCTCTTTTACTGCTGTTTATCAGGCTTTGTTCAAGGTAACTACTTGCTGGACCATTGCTTTTAGCACACTATACGGCAGCAACTCTCAGACCTAACATTCATTGAAATCACTGGTTAATTGTCTAGCAATACTTATGCCAACCCCTGGACTTGCAGAGGCTCACTGACCAGCAAAGGGATCTCATGCTAACTAGTTGTGTAGGTTTGGTGCTGAGCAGTGCTACACAGATTCATGAAAGACAAATCATGAATGACAGTGTTGCCTTCCAAGGAGTGTTGATAAAGTTGAGCACGGGACACACTGAAATGATTAGTTTAATGCCAAAAGAGATGGAAAATAAAAGTATGAACTGCAAGCCATTCTTTATTAGTTTATTGGAGAGTCGGGAACAAGACCTTGTAATATGGGCTCACTGAAATGGGTGAAAGTTATCATGGCGTATAAGCTGAGTCTGTTTATCAAGAGTACCAATTTTGACTAAGAATTGAATATAGTGCATCTGCAGTAGTTTTATGAATAGTCTGTACAACTATCAGGATTATCCCCAGAAATATTTCAAGGCCAGTGTATTTCACTGTATATTGAATGTATTTTTATCAGCAACAAGTATAAAGTACATGAAAGGTAATTTTTGAGATTCCATCATTTTGATAGAGAACCGACGCTCCTCAAGAACGTGAGTTGGAGAGAGGGCTATTACTGTTTAGCCTCAGAGCCTCAATTCCTCCACCTGCACTCCCTTTTGAAGCACAAGATTACTCCTAATGTTTCATCATTCATTCATGCCTCAGCCTCCAAAAGTAAAGTGTAGACATAGTCAGATAGCATCTGCTTCATTTCTTCACTGAGCATCGTCATACGTCACCAGTGAACCAAGTCCATCAGACATTTTAACTGAAGTGTAACCCCTCACAGTAAAACCTAAGAAATTGTGCATGCTTTCATTTTGAATTGAAGCATTGTGTGAATGGCACTGAGTCAATTCTGCTCATTATAGTGCCACCCAATGGTGAGATTTAAGCACAACAGTGTACTGCAATAGAATTAATGGACTTGATTCTCTGATGCTTCAGGTTTTAGATCTCAGACTGGTAAAAAGATAGAAGGTCTTTTTCCTACTTTCCGTAATGAATCTTTTGAACAAGGGTTCTATTTTATTCTGATGTATGTGTCCTAGCTTTGATATTTTTCTTTTGAACATCCTGTTTTCCTGACCTGACCCAGTAGAGGCTTCGGGTCAATTTAGAAATTAAATTGTCATCTGTGTACTCCACAGTTAAATTGTTGAAATCCTTTTCAAAAATATAAATTGATAAATATAGGCGTGTTGCAATGATATTGCTTTTGGCATGTAAACAGTGTTGAATGTGATAAAATTCTTGATGCCGTAGATTTTCTGGATATTCAGAGAGAAGCAAATGGTGGTTTTATTCATAATGTGGGAGTGAAGGTGAAGCTATAAACAAAAGAATAAGCTTCTGCATTTTATGGGAACATATTTCTAAATAAATAAAAAAGAGAATTGATTCTAACTCAGAAAACATTTCTTGGGAGAAAATGTACCATACGTATCATTGATCACCCTAGTATCCATATATAACTTATTAGGTTCCAAATCGGTTACTGCTGTTACATAGACAAAAACGACAGCCATTTTGCACACTAAATGATCGCTGAGAAAGCAATGAGATGAGTGACTAGTTTATCTATTCTTAGTAATATTGCTTTAGAGAAAAATCATGATTGGGACACGGGGAGTATTTCTGCCTGTGTTTTTTTTGAATAGTAGCCAGGAGTTAGGAAGGTGTTGGTGTCACCAAATAATGCCAGCATCCATGGCAACATCCCATTAGTAGTAAGCTTAATTCTCAGCCTATAATCTGTGCTGATGTGAACCTGACCTCTAACCCTTTGAACTCAGAGGTGAAAGTGCCACCAACTAAGCTGAAGTCAACCATTCAAACTCAGGATGTGTTTACTGTACTGACTTATTACATGATGAAAAATTATGTTATCACAATTTCTGTCTAAAGTTTGTATCTCTGGCATGGTACCAATTTAAATAGAAAAATCATATCAACCAGTGTTAGTCCGAGGGAGCGGTGCAGGGGTCATGTGGGCAACAGCTGAACATTTTCTCCAGGAATGATTTCAAAATTGAGTGAAAAGTGTATTCCAGCACCAGGGGACAGAGTAAAGTAGGAATTTAGTGAGTGGCATGGGATGGTTCTAGAATCATTGCAACTTAAACCCCCCTCTGTGCTCATCTAATACCAGCTTCTTGTCCATTCTTAATTTTAGTTTCCCTGCCATTTCCTCCATTAAACAGTCCTTAAAACCAACCGCTTTGACCAAGCTTTTGGTCACCTATTGGCAATTATTTAATGTTGCTTGTCATTAAATCTTGCTTGATGTTGAGATACTCGACAATATTCTAGGTTATATATATATAATATTTACCCATAATTATATGGAGGCCAGTTGGCTCAGTTGACTAGATGATTATAGTGTGATGCAATATAAAGCCAACATTGTGGATTTAAATCCAATCCTGACTGTGGTGGTTCGTGGAGGCCTGCCAGTGTTGGTAGAATGGTTACTCCAAAGCTACAGCATATATGCAATTCTTAAATAATTGTCTGTCTCTAATGGAGAAAAATGCCTGTGGTCCTTTGTGGACTCTGAGTCCTTAACGTATATGTCAATGCAAGTTGTTGCTCCTCTAGCTGAGGGAAATTAACCAGCAGTTTTCCATCAGGTTGGAAATTCCCATGCCCTACACCTCAACATCTTAGAATCCCCACCCAAGATGTTTATGTATGTGATAACCCAATGAAGGGTAACACTGGGCTCCTCCTTTTGAAGGATGATTACTTCGGGAAGTTAGCGATGGAGCTTTACTCTTGCATTGGTAAATACCTCCAGTTCAAGACATGACTGCACGCTGAAAGGATTGACATCATCACTGGCAACAAGCCAGGAAAGAACAGTACATTTTAATGACATAGTACGTATTACTACTAGCGTAAATCTGTCATGAAAAATCGGAATTGTTGTTGATGTGTTGATCCGTGGACTGTTTATTTCTGAGTTCCAAGAGGTATCTCTTGTATATATTGTCAGTTGTTAATTAAATGCAGCAGATTGATTGTTTGCACGTATTGATAATAGCTTGTGTGCAGATTAGAAGCTTGAACCTTGTGTTGAACAGTATAACTTTTATATCCTCGTCATTTTAAATTAACACTGGCAGAAGTAAGCTTGTTAATTGTCAGTACAAAGTACTGAAGATTGCCTTACTTCGCCTAATTAATTACCTTGTCTAGAGTGGAATGTTAATTCAGATAAATGATTGAGCCACTTAATACTTTGAAAGCTTCCTTCAAGTACTCTGTGAGCTTACTGCCCTTAAGATACAAATTAATGATTCTTATCAGAGACTGTGTTGGCACCAGGAAGACAGTAAAATGAAACAGACAGTCAGCTTTCAGTGTCATTCAAATGGCATTTTCATTTTAATGGCAGCAAATAGGCTCCTCTGGTTTGAAAGTCATTTGATAATAAACAGATTGTTATTAGTATACATAATACATGATGGAGTTTGCCTGGATGGCTAACTTTAATGTGTTACTTCTCTCTGAAGAGAGCTCTTTATTGCAGGCAACATCCTCATGATTTTAGGCTGAAGACTTTGGACTTGTCGCCCTGTTTTGAAAGTTCAGACTAATCATAGAATCATAAAATCCCTACAGTGTGGAGGCAGGCCATTTCACCCATCAAGTCCACACCGACCCTCCACAGAGCATCCCATAATGGAGGCCTGTTGCTGCAATTCAGTGGTTCTTTTGTATGTTACCTCATGCATTTCTGATAATCCAGACTGTTTCTCCTTGTCTGAATTCTACTTACTTTGTCATCTCCCTTTACCTTTTTGGATGCACTTCACTTCTGTCCAAAGCATAGAATGTTAGAATGGTTAGAATAATGAGGGAGATGATACAACCTGACATGCCTGTCCCTGCTGTCTGCAAGAACCACTTCCTCGTCCACAACTCCTTTGCTGTTTCCCTTTCATTCAGAAATTCTTTTTCTATTCAGGTACCTAAAGGTGTTTTTTTTTCTTTCCCTTTTTTGAAACCCTCAGAATCTGCATCTACCACAATCTCAGGTAGTGTATTCCAGATCCTAACTGCCATCTCCTCAGGTCTCCAGTGTCACAGTGACCAATTTAATTCACTCCACGTGATATCAAGACATGGATGAAGGCACAGGATATTGCAAAAGCTATGGACCCTGACAGTTGTACTGATGGCCTGATCTTCAGGGCTAACGTGCCCCAAGCCAAGTTGTTTTGCTACAGCTACAACAGTGGCATCTACCCAGCAATGTTGAAAATTGCCCTGGTAGGACATGCCCAGAAAACACAGGACAAATTCAACCCGAGGAAGTACTAGCTCATCAGCCTGCTCTCGATCATCGATAGGGTTGTAAGGGGATTATCAACAGTGCTACCTAGTGTCACTTGCAAAGGAATAACCTGCTCACTGATGGTCACTTTGGCCCCAACTGATCCACTTTGCCCCCAACCTCATTACAATATTAGTCCAAACGTGTAAAAGAGCAGAATTCCAGCGGTGAGGTGAGGGTGACTGCTCTTGACCTCAAGACTCCATTAGGCTGAGTGGGGCATTAAAGAGCACTAACAGAGCTAGAATCAATGGGAGTCAGGGGAAACCTCTGCTGATTGGAGGTGCACCTTGCACAAAGAAAGATGGTTGTGGTTTTTGGTGGTCATTCATCACAGCCATAGGACATCAGATGAATGTCTTTCCCTCATGAGGTCAGAGGTGGGGATGTTCAGTAACAATTGCTCAAAATTCTGTACAATTCACAACTCCTGAGATACTGAAGCTACCTTTTCCCAAAAGCAGCATGACCCGGATGATATCCAGGTTTGGTTGATGAATGGAAAGTAACATTTGCATTATACAAGTGCTATGCGATGACAATCTCGAACAAGGGAGAATCTAATCATTACCTCCTTGATATTGAATTGCAACACCATAGCTGAATCCCCCACTATCAACATCCCGGGGGCTACCATTGATCACAAAATTGGAACTTTACTGTAGCGTGGGTCATGTTTGTGAACAGAACGGTGGTTTTTCCCACAGTGGTCACCCAATCTGTGTTTGGCCTTCCAATGTTGCATTTCCTACACTTGGGGCCTACGGGTTAAGGCCTCCCTGTACACTGATGACTTTGCCGTTTTCTGCTCGGATCCGCTGTCCGTGCACAGACTCATGTGCATATGTGACCAGTTCGAACGGGCCTCGGGGTCCAAGGTAAACCGAGGCAAGAGCGAGGCCATACTCTTCGGGAACTGGGCCGAGCAATCCTCGATCCCCTTCACCGTCAGGACCGACCACCTCAAGGTGCTGGGTATTTGGTTCAGGGGGGCTGGGGCGTGCGCCAAGTTTTGGGAGGTGCGTATCAGCAAAGTGAGGCAGAAACTGGGCAGATGGAAGCTACGGTTGCCCTACATCCCGGGAAAAAAACTTGGTCATCAGGTGTGAGGCACTGTCATTGCTGTTATACGTAGCACAGGTCTGGCCTATTCCCAGAACCTGTGCCGCTGCAGTCACTCGGGCCATCTTCCAATCTATATGGAGATCAAAGATGGACCGAGTCCGAAAGGACTCAATGTATAAAGATCCTGGGTAGTGGGGGAAAAAATACACCCAATGCCACACCTTTGTGTGTGGCTACATCAAGCTGTGCGTGGATCCCCGGTATGCAAACACCAAGTGTCACTACGTACTGAGGTTCTACCTGTCCCCGCTGTTGCGAAGGATGGGCCTGGCCTCGCTGCCGCGGAACACTCCGAGTAGTTGGACTGTTCCAAGTCACCTATCCTTCGTGGAGAAGTTTATGAAGAAAAAACACCTTTGACCACAAGTCCATCAGGAAGTGGTCCATCATAGTGTCCTTGAGACCTTTTGGGAAAAGGAGAGGGCAGATCCTATCGAGCGGTTCCCTGAGCAGACTGTCAAAGTCATTTGGCAGAATGCCTCATCGCCAGAACTTTCCAACAAGCACCAAGACATGGCTTGGCTGGTGGTGAGAAGGGCTCTGCCTGTGAGATCCTTTATGCACACCCGGACTCTCTCCCGCACTGCACGCTGCCCTCGAAGCGGCTGCGGGGGGGACGAGACTGTCATACACCTCCTTCTGGAATGTGCCTACGCAGAGGAAGTGTGGAGAGGAATGCAGTGGTGTTTGTCGAGGTTCGTCCCGAGCAGCGCCGTGACGTGGGACTCCGTGCTCTACGGCCTATTCCCCGGGACGCACACCGAGATGAACATCAACTGTGCCTGGAGGATCATCAACTCGGTGAAGGACGCTCTCTGGGTGGTCCAAAACCTGTTGATCTTCCAGCTGAAGGAGTTGACCCTGACTGAATGTTGCAGACTGGCACATTCCAAGGTCCAGGACTACGTGTTGAAGGATGTGCTGAAGCTTGGGGCAGCTGCCACCAAGGCGCGGTGGGGAAAGACCACCGTGTAACATCTGCCTGCCTAAGAAGAACAGGGGGCCCGCGCAGTCTTTTGGGCTCTGCTGACGCCTCAGCTAAATATATGGACATATGATTGATAAACGTACAGACCTGTATATACAAATAATAAATTCTGATTTCTGTATGCAAATGTTTATGTATGTATGGCATGACCAACTGTACAGACCATCAAATTATTTTATGAATAAAGTATATTTTTGAAATTAAAAAAAAATCTCCTACATTAGTACAGAAAGGTGCTGTAGAGAAGGGAAGGAAGGGAGTGTTAGGTTGACTGGGGAGTGGACTTGAGTGTCTTAAATGGAAGGGTCCCTATGGAACGTTAGAAGAAAAAAGGGCAAGGGAAGATGGGTTTGGTGGTCACATCACAGTGAAGCTGCTAGAAATTGTGGAGGATGGTCTATTGAATATGAAGGTTGGTGTGGAGTTTGAAAAGCATGTGGGGAACCCTATCATGGATATCCTAAAGTTGTGCTTAAATGAGTGTCCACAGTCCTTAGTCCTTCCACCAATGGGAGATTCTCTCCGCCTACTTTCTCCAGACTTGACTTTGTTTTGTGAACACTTGTGTCAAATCTTCTCTTAACCGTCTCTTTTCTCAAGCAAACAATTCACACTTCTTCAATCTACTCATGTTATGGAACCCCTCCTCTCTGCAACCTCTCTGATAAATCTTTTTTACAATCTTTCCAATGTCTTCACATTCTTCCGAAGGTGTGATGCACAGAATTGAATAAAATGCTCCTGTGAGGATGAAACAGATTTTTATAAATGCTCATCAAATTTTCCTTTGTACTCCTTTATAAAACCGAGAACCCCACAGCTTTTTATTACACGTTGTGATCTGTCTTGCCATCTTCAATGATTTCTGCAGGTATACACCCAGGATCCCTCTGTTGCTGAAGCTCCTTTAAAGTTAGGGCTCGGGTTTATTTTGTGTTGTCTTGCTTCATTCCTCCTGCTAATATGGATAACTTTACACTTCATTCAGTTTAATCTGCCTTGTTTCTGCTCATTCACCAACCTGTCATGACTCCTTGAAATCTAACGTATCCTTCTCACGTCATCTGCAAAGTTTGAAATTGCGAACCCCAAGTCTGGGTGGCTAATACACCATTAAGTCTAAATCAACAGTCCTGGAACTGAATTTTGTGGAACCTTGCTGTGTCCTTCCAATCTGAAAAATGACCATTTCCCATGTATTGTTCCCCACTTCACGATAGTCACTGGTGCCACATTCCTCCTCCTTCCATGGATTTAACATTTGCTAGCTGATGTGACTCTTTATCAAATGTCTTTTTCAAGTACATGTGTACCACATCAGTCGCATTACCTTCATAGCTATTTCTGTAGCCTCATTGAAAATTTCAAATCAATTCAGTTTAACACAGTTTTCCTTTAGCAATTCCATGCTGGCTTTCCCGAACGATCTGCACATTTGCCCAAGTGAAACCTTTGTCAGGGATTATTATCACTGCTAGGTTTCACACCATCAAGGCTGACCTTAGCCAGCATGTGGTTGCTGGGTTTATCCTTAAACCTTTCTTGGACAAGAGTATAATATTTGCAAATCTTCAAGCACGTGGTACCATTCCAATACCTAATGAGGATTGGAGTATTATGGCCAGTACATCAGCAATTTGCACTCTTGCATTCTTCAGTATCCTCAAATACACCTTATCTGATCCTGGTGACTAAGTCATCTGTAGGACACTGCCCCTAATCTCCATTGTATGGAGTTGGTCATTACTGAAGAACAATTTTGAAAACTCTGGTCAATAATTTACCTTGTTGCTGGGAACCCCATGTCCACCTTGCCTGCCACCATCCCCTACCTGAATGCTTTTTCTATTCGCGCTTGAATTCTTAGTGAATCCAGCAGATTTCCCACTTTTACTGATCAGTGAGTGAGCTTCCTGTCTGAGCAGGCAGACTATTGATATTGAACATAGAACATAAAACAGTACACACAGTACAGGCCCTACAACCCATGATGCTGTGCCGAGCATTTATCTTAATCTAAGATCAACCTAACCTACACACCCCACAATTTTATCGTCCATGTGCTGAATGCAGCAGTCGCTTAAATATCCCTAATGTCTCTGACTCTACTACCACCGCTGGCAGTGCATTCCATGCAGCCACCACTCTCTGCCTAAAGAATCTATCTCTGACATCTCCTGTATATCACCTTCCTCCAATCACCTTAAAATTATGACCCCACCCCCCACCACCATCCTGTGACAGCCATTTCTGCCCTGGGGAAGTCTCTGGCTATGTACACTATATCTGTGCCTGTCATTACACACATCTATCAAGTCACCTCTCTTCCTTCTTTCTCATGTGAAAAGCCTAGCTCACTCAACCCTCTCTTAAGCATCTACATCCTTCTTATAATGAGGCAACCAAAACTGGACATAGAATTCCAAGTGTGTTCTAACCAGGGTTTTATAAAGGTGCAGCAAAACCTCCCAGCTCTTAAACTAAATCCCCCTGTTAATGAAAGCCAAAACACCATACGCCTTCTGAACAACCATATCAACTTGGGTGGCAACTTTGAGGGATCTATGTACATGGACCCCAAGATCCCGCTGTTCCTCCACGCCAAGAATCCTATCTTTAACCCTGTATTCAACATTCAAATTCGACCTTCCAAAATGAATCACTTTACATTTATCCAGGTTGAACTCCATCTGCTGCTTCTCAGGTCAGCTCTGCATCCTGTCAATGTCTTGTAGCCTGCAACAGCCCTCGACAATATCTACAGCACCACCAACCTTTGTGTCTTCGGCAAACTTACTCCACCCACCCTTCCACTTCTTCACCTAAGTCATTTATAATAACTACGAAGAACAGAGGCCCAAGAACAGATCCCTGTGGGACACCACTGGTCATTGACCTCCAGGCAGAATACTTTCCATTCATAACCACTGACTGTCTTCTTTCGGCCAGCCAAATTTCCCTGTATCCCATACCTCCTAACTTTCTGAATGAGCCTACTGTGGGGAACTTTATCAAATGCCTTGCTGAAATCCATATACACCATATCCACTGCTCAACCTTCCTCAACCTGTCTCATCACGTCCTCAAAGAACTCAAGGTTTGTGAGGCATGACCTGCCTCTCTCAAAGCCATGCTTACTATTTTTAATCAAACTATGTTTTTCCAAATAGTCACAAATCCTATCTCTCAGAATCCTTTCCAGTACCTTGCTTACTACAGGTGTAACACTGCTTGGTCTGTAATTCCCAGGAATTTCCCTATTCCCTTTCTTGAACAGAGGAACAACATTCGCCTACCTCCAATCAGCTGGTACAATTCCTGTAGAGAGTGAGGATGCAGAGATCATCGCCAGAGGCGCAGCAGTCTCATTCCTCACTTCCCGTAGTAACCTTGGATATATCTGGTCCGGCCCTGGGGACTTAATTCTGGGAAGCATCAAGATAGATTTCCAACACATCCACTTCCTTAATATCAATCTATTCAAGCCTATTAATCTGGTCCACGGTGTTCTCACTATAAAAAAGGTCCCTTTCTCTCACGAATACTGAAGCAAAAACCTCATTTAGGGTGTCCCCTATCTCTTCAGATTCCAGGCACACGTTCCCTCCACTATCCCTGATTGGCCACCACCCTCTCTCTGATCATTCTCTTATTTCTCATGCCTTTGGATTTTCTCTAATACTTTCTGCCAAGGCTTTCTTGTGCCCCCCTCCTTGCTCTCCTCAGTCCATTTTTGAGTTCTTTGCTAGCTACTCTAATCCTCTAAAGCTGTGCCAGATCCTTGCTTCCTCAACCTTAAGTAAGCTTCCTTCTTCCTTTTGACAAAAAACTTCTCTGCTCTTGTCATCTAAGGCTCCTTCACCTTACCATTCCTTGGCTGTCTCAGTATGACAAAATTATCCTACACTCGTAACAAGTATTCCTTAAACAGCCTCCACATTGCTGTTGTGCATTTCCCGTAGGACAATTGTTCCCCATTTATACTCAACAGCTCCTGTCTAATAGCAGTACAATTTTCCCTCCCCCAATTAAATACCTTCCCATACTGTCTGCTCCTATCTCTCTCCATGGCTATGGTGATGATTGTAATGCTCCCTGATTGCACAGTCCCTACTTCATGCAAACATTGTCAGTGGATGCCTACCTTCAGCCCATTCAGAGTACTCTTAATTGAGCTTCAGTCTAGATTGCTTTACGTTAGGTGGCCAACAAGATCAATAAATTAGGGCAGGAACTGGTTAAAAGCCGATATTTCAGAATACCGGTGAGTGCCAGTACACGTGTAGTGGGCTGAACAGCTCCTTCTGTGCTTTAATTTCTGTAATTCTGTGCAGCCGTGTTCACTTAATGCTGCCTGTTGATGTCTGCAATAAGAAGCATGCTGAGCCACAGATCTACTCACTCCAAACCCATTACTTATTGATGAAACTAATCTTTACTTCCATTAAGTTATAGTAACAATCACACTGCTTCAAAGTAATTCATTTCATGCAAAGCACATTTCTGAGAGATGTGATGAGCATTTGTGGAAGTGAAGTTTTTTCTGTCTTGTGGAGTGTGGTTACCTGGAGTTGTATGTGTGTGTCAAAGAGTAAATGGTACTGTTCAGTTTCCCAGTGTGGAGTAATTCTAGGGTTTTAATTTCCTCTGACGATACACTGATTAATGCATTTGCATAAAGCTCTTATGTGCACTATTTAACACATTCACTGGTAGAGGAAATTAAGTCTAGGAATTTCACAAATGAGATCCCAATTTGTAGATCAGAAGTAATAGTCAGTCATAGATATTAAACATGTATTTATAAACATAAGGCAGACAGGCAACTTTTAATGCACCCCACCATATACCTTTTTCTATCAGTCAGTTTGCACTTCAGCGATGAATAACCTGGATGGAAGAATTATTACAGAACAATGGTTCCACTACACAGTCATTGTTTCTTTCCTGATATTGTAACTGCATTTATTTATATCACCTTCAGTTTGCACCCCATCTTATATCTGCATGTTAGTAAGGATACATATAGTATTTGAGCTCTGCCTAGCTAAGGCGAATTGTTAATCTTTTGGACCTTTCTGTTGACTGGGGTAATGCACTTCAGATGAATGTGGGTAGTATCCGTGCCTCAGCCTGGAGACACTGGTGTTAAGGTGGTGGTGGATGAGCCTTTTTACCTTAGACGTACAGTATAAGGGGGGAATTTCCAGTGACATACCTTGAATTCAGCAAGTGGAGCTACTTGGAACAACACCATAGGCGAAAGTGAGGACGCCAGATGCTGGAGATTAGAGTCGAGAGTGCAGTGCTGGGAAAACGCAGCAGGTCAGGCATCCTCCACCATTTCCGCCATCTACAAAATGGACCCCAACATCAATCCACTTCCCTCCATGACTCTCTTGTTAGGTCCACGCCACCCACCCTCCCCTCCCAGCCCATTCCCCTGCCACCGCAGGAATTGCAAAACCTGCACCCACACCTCCCCTCTCACCTCTGCCAAGGCCCCAAAAGGAGCCTTCCACATCCAGCAAAGTTTTACCTGCACATCCATCAATGTCATTTACTGTATATGTCGCTCCTGATGTGGTCTCCTCTACGTTGGGGAGACAGGATGCCTCGTCGCAGAGCACTTTAGAGAACATCTCCGGGACACCCAACCCCACTGCCCTGTGGTTGAACACTTCAATTTCCCCCTCCCACTCCGCCGAGGACATGCAGGTCCTGGGCCTCCTCCATTCCACTCCGTCATCACCCGACGCCTGGAGGAAGAACGCCGCAATCTCCCCTCTCGGGACCCTCCAACCCCAAGGCATCAATATGGATTTCACCAGTTTCCCCATTTCCCCTCCCCCCACCTTATCCCAGATCCAACCTTCTAACTCAACACCACCCTCATGACCTCTCCTTCCTGTCCATCTTCCTTCCGACCTATCCGTTCCACCCTCCTCTCCGACCTATCACCATTACCCCCACCTCCATCCACCTATCGCACTCTCAGCTTCCTTCTCCCCAGACTCTCACCCCCTCCATAGCTCACAGCTTCATTCCTAATGAAGGACTTTTGCCCGAAATATTGATTCTCCTGCTCCTCGGATGCTGCCTGATCTGCTGTGCTTTTCTAGCACCATGCTCTCAACTGGAATAGTACCATGGCCACTGAGCAGTTCAACATAAAGAGGAAAGAAAATAAATCATTTAAAATTTTGAGAAGCATTCTGTTTAGTGAACTCATTGAATAAACTTCGAAATGCAATTCAGTCCCTTGCAAGCACTAATGTTTGTTTATGTGTGCAGGGAGGTGACAATGTTAAACATACAAATACTGAGGAGGCTTGTGAAAAATTTAATTAAAGCCAATCCACCAGGTATTTATTCTCACATCATTTTCTCTGTGGCAGAGAGACTGTGCGACACCGATAGGTTGTATACTATGAAACTCCTTGGTGCGTTCCATCACTAAAACAAAGAACTGGAGATCTGAAACAAAAACAGAAAATGTTGGAGAAACTCAGCAGGTCTGGCAGCATATGTGGAGAGAAAGCAGAGTTGACAAAAAATTTTGAGTCTGGTGACTGTTCAGTTCTTGATGAGTTGATTTGTCTTGATTTATTTATTGTCATGTGTATTTTGTTTCAAAAAACAATTAAAAGTATTGCCATCTTAAAACACAGAAAAGTAAACCAAACTTGGAATATAAATGCAGAAGAATAAAGAAACAAAGAAGTGGTGTTCAGTATTAGAGTCCTTCCTGTTAAGTGCTCCGCCATTGGACATGGTCCTGGTGACCAAGTATGGGTCCCCTTTGCCACACTGCCGCTGCTGGAACAAAAGTTGCCACTCTTTGGCTATATCTTCCCTCTATCGAAGCCCTCACCAGTGCAGATGCCGGGTATTGCACCGGCTCAAGCTGGGCTCCACCACGACCATGAGTCTACTTCAGGTCAATGTAACCGCTGCCGATGTCGCAGGGTCTCGTATCGGGTTGAAACTCGCTCCGGCCACCACCTCCATGAATCTGCTCTGGATACAGGTGCTGTTGGGAACCCAAATTCACTTCCACCACAGCGGACATGAGTTGTAACTCGGACCACCTCATTACTGCAGAAGCGGCCGAGAACCAAAACTCTCTCCACTGACTGCAACCAGCCAGCACCTGGCCTACTCACCGACTGCAAACAGCCAGCACCCGGCCTACTAACTGACTGCAACCAGTCAGCGCCCGGCCTACTCACCAACTACCACCAGTCAGCAACCGGCATACACACTGACTACCACCAGTCAGCACCCGGCCTACTCACCGACTGCAACCAGTCAGCACCCAACCTACTCACCGACTGCAACCAGCCAGCGCCCGGCCAACACACCGACTGCAACCAGCCAACGCCTGGTCTACTCACCGACTGCCACCGGTCAGCGCCCGGCCTGCTCACCGACTGCCACCGGTCAGCGCCCGGCCTACTCACCGACTGCAACCAGCCAGCGCCTGGTCTACTCACCGACTGCAACCAGTCGGCGCCCGCCCTACTCACCGACTACCACCAGTTAGCGCCCGGCCTACTCACCGACTGCCATCAGTCAGCACCTGGCCTACTTGACCACGACCAAGCTCTTCAATGAGACATACATAAAATAAAAGAGATCAAAAAAAGAAAATAGGGGACAGAAAAGAAAAACAAGGAAAAGAAAACAGGTGGAAATTAGAAGCCCTACTCCACTGTCGTCATCATTTGTTTCAAATCTCCAGCACAGCCACTGGATTTGCAGTGTCATGGAACACAGGATAGGAGCTGGAGTAGGCTATGTGTCTTTTCAAGTCTGCTGTACTATTCAGCCAGATCATCAATCATCAGCTACCTCAGCTCCACATACCCACAGTATTCTCAAATCCCTTATCTCTCTCAGTATTCAGAAATCTGTCGACCTCTGTCTTAAATATACTCAATGACTGAGCAACCTTTTGAGGAAGAGAGTTCTCAATATTCCACCCTTTATTCTGAATCTGTGATCATACACTCTAGATTCAGTGATGGTGCTGTCATTGAAAGTCAAGGGGATGTGGATAGACATGTGAAGATGGCCATTGCCTAGCATTAGGGCGATTCCTATGTTTGTTGGCATTTATTGGCCTAGGGCTGATGTTTGTCCTGGGACCTGTACATGCTGGCTGCTTAATTATAGGAAAATTTGTAAATGACATTGAGTACTGTGCAATCATTAGTAAGTGTCCCTACTTTTGACCTTCCGTTGGTTAGAAGATTATTGATGAAGCAGCTGAAAATGTTTGGTCCAAGGACACTAGTTTAAGTAATTCCTGTAGAAATAGACATGAGGCTAAATTAATTGACATCCAACAACCACAGCTGACCTCCTTTGTGTTAGGTATGACTCTAGCTTGTGGAGCATTTCCCCTGATTCCCATTGACTCGATGATACTAAAGCGCCTATGTGCCACACGAGGTGAAATGCTGTCTTGATGCCAAGGGCAGCAATTCTTACCTTACCTTTTGACTTTGTATTGCTTGGACCAAGGCTGCATTGAGTTCTGGAGCTGAGCATTCCTGGAGAAAGGCATTGTGTACATCATTGAACAGGGTAACAGTGAATAAGTGTCACTCATAGTACTTTCAATTACACCTTCTGTCAATTTGTTGACAATCAAGAATAATCTGATGGGGTGATGGTTGAATTTATCTGCTTTTTATGGAAAGCACATACCTGGGCAATTTTCCATTTTGCCAGGTATTTGCCAGACTAATGCACTGATGCTTCTAATGTGAACTGATGTCAGTATTTTCCAGAAAGTGAATGTGTGTAATTTTGCATGAAATCACAAGTGTTGATGCATGTTACCTAAATGTTAAAGATAGATTGCTATTGACTTGCGATTCATGACAGTAACACAGTGCAGTATGTATGGCCACTTGGTCAGGCAGAAAAATCAATGTATCTGTGGCAAGTACTGTGAAACTTGGCTAACTCATAATCGCTTGAGAAAGCAATACAGAAGTACTGAGGTTGTATGAAAGGAACAGCAGACTCTTACACTGCTTGAATATAATAAAAGAAGTTTTTTGGTTTACTTGATCCAGTGAGGCCAGTGATGAGAATCATTAAAGTTTAGCTTTACCCTGACTTCATGCACGTTTTGATTTGGTGAATGGCTAAAATTGAATTTTTCTTGATGTTTCAAACTCTCTGCTGAATTGAAAATCAATTTGTGCCACATTTAACAGCTCTTTGCTTAATTTTGTCCTAGAAAAGCTACACGCTGGTTCTTAATCATAGGAAGATTTGTTAATGATGTAAACCTGAAAACTAGTGTCAAATTAATCTGAAATAGATATGTGTTGAAAAAAGTTAGATCATGCAATTCAACAAACTTAAATATCTTTGTAAATGACAATTTGAAATATAATTTGATTGGCCTTCTTTATTACACTTCAGGCGAACAAGTACTTGCAGCCTTCAGGTTTATCTAAATCTGGCTTCAGACAACCTCTGTCTCCATTCTTGTTTGTAGTCAGCCGATACTTAAGTTTGTTTCTTGAAAGAAACACTTGTAAATGGGCATGCCAGTGCTAGGGGGTTGATATTTTCCATTTCTTTATCCTTTGCTTGTTACTTCAGTCATGGCTGTATTTAAAAACTAGTTTTGACTGACTTTTAACTAAGTTTTGGAGGTATCATTTTCACTTTATGACTTCTCCCAGCATTTTTAGACCAAAACTGGAGGGTTACAGGGTTGTACTGGTTAAGAGGCAGAAGTCAGCAACAAAACTGACTTTAATGGTCTTCAGGTTACGTTTTTGGCATTGAGTGTAAGCGTTTAGGTTTCAGGGGTGTACATGTAGGATTTGTTGGCCGTTGCACATCTGTAACACAGAAATATGAAAAGTCCCACGTTGGATCTGAGGTGGCAAGTTCATTCTGTTGAGTGCCAGCAATGTGCCTCAATTCCAAACATTTTTGACAACCTGATATTTTCTTCCTCCCACCAGTGCCTGTCAATTAGTATCAAATTAGGAATAATTTTTTGACTAAGAATATGAGTTCATATTGCACTGTGGTGATTAAGTCATGCAATTCAAAAGGGAGTGAGGGAACAGGGTTTGTGCAGACAAGTTGTTAAGGTAGCAGCATAGTTTGAGAAACTGGTTAAAAAGGCATGCAAAATCTTTAAAAATGGAAGCGCTGAACATAAAAGCAAAGAAATTGTAATGAACCTTTATAAGTCAATGGTTCAGCTTCAACTGGAGTACTGTGTCCAATTCTCAGCAACAGAAGTGATGTGAATATGTCAGAGAGAATGACAAAAAGATTTACAAGAGTGGTTCCAGGGCTAAGATACTTCAGTTATGAAGATATATTGGAGAAGCTGTTTGTGTTCACCCTAGGGAAGTTCAAGGGAGATTTATTTGAGATGTTCACGATCATGAAGGGTCTGGTCTGAGCAGATGGAGTGAAACTGTTCCCATTGGCAGGTGTTCAAGTGAATGGCAAAAAATCTAAAGTCGACGTGAGAAAAATGTTTTCAGTGTGGCTTTTGATTAGGATTTGGGAGAATGCTGCTTGTGATTATGGTGGAGGCAGATTAAATCTTCACTTTTCAAAAAGGAATTGGTATTTCCTTCAAATGCTTAGCCATTTCTAGATTGCAGGAAAAGACTGATGGGAGTGGGATGATCTGAGTTGCCCTTGCAGAGAGCCAGCACTGGTGGTCCTCCCTTGTGTTGTAATCATTCAATAATTTGACGGTACTACGGAAAAAATGTGGGTTACTTTTATTCTTCCATGGGATGTTTTTGTTGCTTGTAAGGCCAGCATTTATTTCCCAAATCCAAATTGCTCTTGACAAGGTAGTGGTGTCCACAATGTTGGACTGTTATAGTCCACATGGTATAGGTATGCTCACAGTGCTCAATTACCTTTTTCAATTTGGTCTATTGCATTCGTTGCTCTCAATGTGGTCTCCTCTATATCTGGAGAGACAAAACGCCGACTCGGTGATCGCTTTGCTGAGCACCTTCGGTCTGTACACAATCAGGTCCTGGACCTTCCTGTGGCTTGCCACTTCAACACACAATCCTGCTCCCATGCCCACATGTCTGTCCGTGGCCTGCTGCAGTGTTCCAGTGAAGCTCAACGCAAACTGGAGGAACAGCATCTCATCTTCCAACCAGGCACGTTACAGCCTGCCGGTCTCAACATTGAATTCAACAACTTCAGATGATTATCCTCTCAACCCCTCTGTTTTCATTCTGCTCTGTAATTTTATTTTAT
>NC_057737.1:29311226-29380360 GCF_004010195.1 Chiloscyllium plagiosum
TGTTGAGACCGGCAGGCTGTAACGTGCCTAGTCGGGAGATGAGATGCTGTTCCTCCAGTTTGTGTTGAGCTTCACTGGAACATTGCAGCAGGCCAAGGACAGACATGTGGGTATGGAAGCAGGATTGTGTGTTGAAGTGGCAAGCCACGGGAAGGTCCGGGACCTGATTGCGTACAGACCGAAGGTGCTCCCACTCTCTCATCACCTTTTTCCTCTCCTCTTCCCCCTTTGCTACCCTTCTCCCCTGTTTTCCATTTTGCCTCTGCTTCACCCATCCCCTCATCCCCACATATGTTGTCACACAGCACTGGCTTCAGCCTTGGTCATTCACAGCTCCTAATCTCCCTATAATCTCTCTATGCACTGTCATGATCACCTCTTTATTGCTACCTTTGCTTCTGGAGCCATGACTCACCTTCTCTCAGTATAAATACCTCCCTACTTCTTCTTTTCTTTTAGCTTTGACAAAGGGTCAGTTCGCTTCAAAATGTCAGCTCTTTTCTCTCCTTACAGATGCTGCCAGACCTGCTGAGATTTTCCAGCATTTGAGATTTTCCAGCATTTTCTCTTTTGTTTTCAGATTCCAGCATCCGCAGTAATTTGCTTTTATTTTGCTCACAGTACTGTTGTTAAGGGAGGTTCAGGATTTTGACCCAGTGACAGTTAAGTTACTAGTCAATGATAACCCCAGAAATGCATAGAGTCTAATCCAGTGACTCTAATTAACTTGTAAATGAAGTTACCCTTCATTTGTGATTACTGCAAATATACACCAGTTGAAACGTCCAAAAGTAACACAATCCCAAGCTAGAGCAAATTATATTCAGGGAGACGGCCAGGAGCTTGAATAAAGAGATATCAATTAAAAACAATTTTAAAGGAGGAGAAATTTTACTGGAGAAATTGAAAAACTTACTTTGGAATTAGACAGCTGGAAGTATAAATGTGATTGGTGGATGATTGAGTAGATGAATTCACAAGCAGTCAGTGCAGAGTTCTGAGAGGATTTTAGGATGGAACATGTTATAGAGATGGAGAGGCCTATGCATTCCAACAATGTGATTAGATGTGTCTTGTTGTAAAACAATCTAGGCCCTTTCCATTACTTTCCCCCTTAGGTTTGCCTCTGCTTGTCAGAGAACACAGAATACCTACAGTGCAAACCATTTTGTCTATTGGGTTGACATCGACCCTCTGAAGGACATCCCACCCAAACCCATCCCCCCTCACCCTATTCCTGTAACCCTGCAGTTCCCATGGCTAAACCACCAAGCCTGCACATCGCTGGACACTATGGGCAATTTAGCATGGCCAATCCACCTTATCTGCACATCTTTTGACTGTGGGCAGAAACTGGAGCACCCTGACGAGGCTCACATAGACATGGGGAGAACGTGCAAACTCTACACAGACAGTTGCCCGAGGGTGGAATCCAACCTGGGTCCCTGATGCTGTGAGGCAACAGTGCTATCCACTGAGTCATCAGTGTGCTTATAATTATAGAGGATGCAGTTTGACATGCAGTGCCAAGCAGGCTTCAAGTGCCTCACCCATTGTAAAAAAAAAAGCTTTCCAGTTACAGAAAGCTGGGAATTGCTCCAGGCATTTACAGACTAAAAGACGACACCAGAACAGTTCAGCGATAATGTCTTTGCAGCAAGAGCCCGAGGGCCGCTGCTCTGAATGGTATTGCTCAGTTTTCAGGGAACCCAATTGCAAGTATGGCACTGAAACGCATAAACAGACAGCATTGATTTTTGTTATGTTCCCTTTAAGCACCGAGGTATAATAAACATATCAAAGGCCTTTCTGTGACCATGGCAACGGATGGTAATACTGCAAAATACTTGGAAGGAAAGCCTGCCAAATTGGAAACAGCGTTTGGTTAGGGTGGAAGTTAACTGGATTGTGGTAGTCGAGTGGGTATAGGAGAAATAGGGAGTCAAAATTCTGATAATGGTTCAGTCAGTTATGCAAAACAAAAGTTGTTCTCTGAAGATAAAGCTCAACTCAAAGGGCAAATCTGGTATTAGGCAAAGAATGCATTTGCGATGTTCAGTTGATGACATGAACCATAAGGGCAATTGGAAGCAGTGTATCAAAGTCAGGAACACTTAATGAAGTGTTTGTGGAGGCATAACTCTATATTGGTTCTTTATAATGCAGACAATTGGAAAGATTGAATTTAGGGGACCTTTTAGAGGCACTATTTTATTGATACAAATAATAATAACATGTATATGCCACTATTTTGTGTCATTATATTCTGCATCTATTTATGCATAATCAATGGCTAATAGACCAGTTGAAAAATTAATTTTGGCTCATAAACCGGAAGACTTTGAAATGCAAAAAAGGGTGAAGAGGCCTGAATTGCAAGAGAAAATTTTTCTCTTAAACATTGAGGGTTGAGGGGAATTTGATAGGTGTTCAGAATAAGCAGGTAAGTCAAAGTCACAGAGATCTCAAATTACTGGCCATGCCACCTTTGCGATTTGTCCTGTGCAGAATCAGAACGGCATAACATTGATGGAGCTATTTCTGTAAGTTTTCTTCTTACCATCAGTCCCTCTGATCTTGCTGATGCAGTTTGCCCTTCCTTGTAATCTGCCTACAGAGTCCCCAGCCACTTTGTTATGATGATAAGAGCGAGAGGCCCTGCAGCCACAAATCTCCTGATTTTGACACTAACAATGCACTAAGGATTACGTTCAAATAGGAAGTGTAAGGTACAGCTGCTCCCAGGATCAGCTAAGAGAGGCAGAAGTTAGAGTTTTCAAGGCCAAGGAGGTGGAGAGTTTGATTATTTGCTGCAGCTGAGATCATGTTTTCAAACTTTTGTGCTTTTTTTTGGTATTCTTAGGTGGCCTTGCTAATTTTGATAATGTGATATCACTGTTAGATTTGATTGCTTCGAGCCCACCCCTCCTCAAAGTGAGGCTGCTCAGGAAACGTTACAATATTTTGTTTGGATGTTACAGTAGGGGAGAAGTTAGGGCGTTCTGAATGGGAATTAGCAGTCCCCTGGAGATCTGTGCCTCATTCTGGAAGAGTGCAGTGTCATCCGTAGAATCCTGACAAGGTGAGAGCAGGCCATTCAGCCCATCAAGTCCATACTGACCCTCCAAAAAGCATCCCACCTAGACCCATTCCATCCCTGTAACCCTGCATTTCCCATGGATAATCGTTCTAGCCTGAATATCCCTGGACACCAAAGGCAATTTAGAATGGCCAGTCCATCTAACCTCCTTTTCCAGCACCACTCTAATCTAGACTCTGGTTTCCAGCAAGTTCAGTCATTGTTTTTACCTAGTCCATCTAACCTGCACACCTTTGGACCATGGGAGGAAACCTATGCAGACACGGAGAGCATATGCAAACTCCACATACAGCTGCTGAAGGCTAGAATTGAACCCAGCTTCCTGGTGCTGTGAGGCAGCAGTGCTAACCCGTTAAGCCACCCTGCTACCCCGTGAGGGTATGGGAAACAAATACACTTCATAAAAGAATGATAGTGGCAATGGTGACATTGATTGTTGAGATTCATGTTGACACAGTAACATATTGCTTAAGTACAGACATGATACCAATTGAACTAGTGATTGAATGATAAATGAGAACCAAACGCTGACACAGAACCATGTGATTCAGTGAAAGGAGACATGAGGGCTGAATGGAAATGAAAATTGATCATATTTTATAACAGGTAGCTGATCTGCTCTAATGTACGCAGACAGGAGGCTGGAAGGATACAGAAGGCCAGGCAGCATCAGGCGGTGGAGAAGTCAATATTTTGGGTGTAACCCTTTCTCAGGACTTATACCCGAAACATTGACTTCTCTACCTTCTGATGCTGCCTGGCTTGCATCGAGACAGGAATCTTGACTGATGCAAACATTGTGAAGCTTATTTGGTACTTTGAAAACTTTTTTGGATTAATTTGATGTAATCTCTGGTATTGAATGAATGTCATTGTCAAGAAACCAACATGTAAGCATATTGCCAAGCACTGGATCATCCTAGCAAATAACCACCAGGTCTCTGCTACACTTCTGATGACTGCTTGGATCTACACAACATTCTGAGACTTTTTTCCATGGGCTAGCATAAGCCTTTTGATAGTATTCTCTTGAATGATGTGTCCGAGTCCTTGCACATAGGAAGTAACACATTTGGTTGCAAGCAAGCATTCTTCCAGCCTCCTGTTTGTCTACTTTGGATTCCAGCATCTGCAGCTTTTTTGTGTCTAATCAAGATCTGCTCTGACCAAGCCATGAAGATAAAAATTATTCTCAAATTTATCTTACCATGCCTGACTTTGTGACTGATGTAGGTAGACCACATCGAGAAATGGAGGGGAGCAAAACGTTAACTATTACTTGGAGGCACAGCGTGCTAGCTTACTAATTGATAGTACTTCTGACAAGAAGCTGCATGAATGTACAATTCATGTCATTCGTATTGTCAGAAAACTGTCAAAGGCAGCTATGTAATAGATTCCATATCTAATTGAGGAGTGGAGTGAACATTTCTGAGACGTTGTTCATGGGAGCATGTTATAGCAGAAGTGAATTCATTTTAATTAAGAAAAATAAGCAGTTTTCTCCCTTCTGATGTCTTTCACTGGGTTACCTTTGATGCGAAGAATGAAGGTTGCAATGTTTGTAAGCCTGTCAAATTACTCTTGTAGCTGCCTATTTCTTCAGCTCAAACCATGGGAAGATCTGTAAAGGGAAAAAAAAGCTTAAAAGGCAGCAAATGCCAAGAGATAAACATCTCCTGCAGAGACAGGAATCTCGACTGATGCAAACATTGTGAAGCTTATTTGGTACTTTGAAATCTTTTTTGGATTAATCTAATTTGATGTAATCTCTGGTATTGAATGAACGTCATTGTCAAGAAACCAACATGTAAGCATATTGCCAAGCACTGGATCATCCTAGCAAATCACCACCAGGTCTCTGCTACACTTCTGATGGCTGCTCAGATTTACATAGCAGTCTGAGAATTTTTTCCATGGGCTAGCATAAACCTTTTGATGATTATTCTGTTTAATGATGTGTCCGAATCCTTGCACATAGGAAGTAACACATTTGATTGCAAGCAAGCATTTATTTACAAAGACAAAATACTGCAACTACCAGGAATTTGAAACATAAAAAGGAATCAGTAGATTCTGCTGGGTACCGCAGGGTTTTCACTTGCCATAAAGATCCTACCCTGATGTTAACTGAACTATTAGTGTGATGGCAAGTGGAGGCAAGATAGACAACCTTTATGTTCAAGGAGGAATATTTAAAGAAAGCATTAATTTATCCTGCTGCCAAAATCATATTCAGAGTGATCGAGCATCAGGCCACTGAGATTTCACAGAGAAAAATAAACTGAGCTTGATAGATTTTTGCTGATATTACAAGACAAGGAGAAAAGCAGACAAATGAAGATACGTTACGTATCTACTTGAAAGGAAAAATAGGTTTGTGGGCTGCATTTCCTCCAATTGTCCCTATTGTTAAAAATTGAGTCAAAATGTACACTTTCCACAGCTATCAATTATCATGTTTCTCCGCCATGATTTCCACCAGATTTGTTGTCACAATGTAGGTTTTTAATTGGTTCATTTTAAAAAGAGAATTAATGCAGTGGCTGCCACTGTATTGTGAAAGTGGAATACCTACAGTGTGGAAGCAGGCCATTCAGCCATTGAATCCACATCAAACCTCGGAAGAGCATCATACCCAGACCTACCCGTCCCTACCCTATCCCTTTAATCCTGCATTTCCCGTGGCTAATCAACTGAACCTACGTATCCCTGGACAGTACAGACAATTTAGCATTACCAATCCACATAACTTGCATATATTTGGACTGTGGGAGGAAACGGGAGCACACGGAAACCCACACAGATATTCAAACTCCACACAAACAATTGACTGAGGGTGGAATTGAACCTAGATCCCTGGCGCTGTGTGGTAGCAATGATAACCACTGCGCCACCTCTTTATAGTTATGTTTTCAAGCACACAGTGAAGCCTCTCATTCTATGTGAAATAATTAATGGGGTTTGGGAGATATTTATTTCTCAGTGGTTGAAAGTGGAAAAATTGTTTTCTGTTAATTTACCAATGGAGATTTGGATCATTCAAAGGTTGCATTTCTGCTCGTTTTCAGGTAAGACTCATTTCCAAATTGATATGAAATCAGTGGTACAGCATATCTCAAATGTGCTCTTGAGTTGATAACCTGGACAGTATAAGAAACTAATGGGTTTACCACTGACTCGAAGGATTTCTGGGTGAAGCCTCATTTCTGCAGGTAATCTAGCCTGACATTTCAGCGCTGCACTGAGGGAGTGTTGCATTGTTGAAGGAGTTGCCTTTCAAGTTAGACATTAACTGAGGCCCCTCAAATGTTAAAAAAGATTCTAAGCCATTATTTGATGTAGAGCTGGGAACTTTCCAAATATTCTGGCTAACAATTTTTCCCAATCTTGAAAACCTGGTGATTATGTCATTGTGGTTAATGGGACATTGCTGTGCATAAACTAGTTCCCATGATACCCAATGTGCGAATCATGGTTGGACTTCAAACGTACTTAATTGGCTGTAAAGTGCTTTGGGATAACCTGAGCCAATAAGAGGTGCAAACTCTTGTCCTATTCACACGATGATTCCTAACTGCAATTGTTAATGTGTAGTTGTTCTGTTAAGGGGTGAATTGGTGTCAGCTACGATGCCTGCATTGTTGAATAGTTTTTGACAGTCACAACCGTAATTCACATAAGGATAAAGTAAACATTTTAGGAGGCGGAACAGTGGGGGAGAAACATCAGAAAACAATGAGGCTTAATTGGGAAAGCAACTAATCAGAAATAGGAAGGAACACATTTCATTAAAATTGAATAAATTACATACAATGAGAAATTTATTTTGTGTATCCTGCATGCAGAGTGGTTAAAGTAATGATCCAGCAATAATATAGTGGATTGACATAATCTTATGACAATCACTTTCCTGCACAACTGCTAAGCATCATTGATGATCCGGTTTGATAAAAGAGAAAGGCAAAAAGAAACAGAATACCACTGACATTAAAAATTGCTGGATGGGTTGTGTTGATTCTATTGAGAGAAAAAGTAACATATTTCAAGTGTTCCTATGTGAGAACTGAACATCGCAGGTTCATAAAGCCACTGTGATTTGTTACTTGACGGCAAACACTACTTTAATGTGTACACATCAAATTGTTACTGTTACGAAAGGTGATTAGAAAAACCCTAAGGTCATGAATCAGAACATGAGGCATTTAGTAAATTTCATTATGTGGTCTAAGGTCCCTTGAGTTTGCTTTGGTATGGGATGTCCAGAGTACAGGGTATTTCCAAGGAATTACATAGGACAGTTGTTATGGCAGGAAACCTTACCATCTTTTAAATAGTATTGGATGAACAGTTGAAGTGTCATACTATTCATGGAATCCTGACAGTGTGGGAGCAGGCCATTTGACCCATTGAGTGCACACCATCCCTCCGAAGAGTATTCTACCCAGACCCACTCTCTACCCCATCCCCATAAATCTAATTTCCCATGGCTAATCCACCTAGCCTGTACCTCCCTGGACTATGGGCAATTTAGCATGGCCAGTCCGTCTGACCTGTATATCTTTGGAGTGTGGGAGGAAACCCATGCAGATATGGGGACAACATGCAAACTCCACACAGTCACCCAAAGCTATGGGCCAAATGCTGGAAAGTGGGATTAGTGTAAATTTAGAATCACTTTTTTGGTGCAGACTTGATGAGCCAAAGGGCCACTTCTGTACTGTATGATTCTATGAAAATTTGATGGTAAACCAGAATGGTGAGTGCACTATGGATGACCACTGACCTCGCGTTATGCAGGTGAAATATCTGGTTTCCATTTGCTATCTCGTGACCTGCAAAATGCAATGTGTGAACGTACGGCTGCTTCTGTGATCGAGAATATCGACATTTGCCAGCAGTTACAACCTGAAGATCACACACAAAGACCGATTATTTTGCAACTGCATCCTCACAGAACCAAGCATCGCCAGAGAAAGGGGTGATGGGAGGTTGATGGTGGAAATAATTTGTCACTTAAGGCTTGGAATTTTTTTTAATATAGTAGCCATTATACCCTCCAGTTTGTGATATAATCACCATCTGTACTGTAATTTAAGCAGAAAAAAGACTTGGCAGTTTGTTTATAGCTCCTAGTTAAAATGGCAGTGCTGAATTTAATTCAGATGCAAACAATTGCAGAGTGTATGACATGATGTATGAAATGCTTTCTTTGGCATTCACAATCGTTGCTTGAGCCTCATTCATCAGTCAGTCCAAATGTGCTGTTCAAATGGCATGTCTTTACCACTGAATTGTGCAACTATTGTCTACTCAGCATTTCAAGGTACCTTGCAAGATTAATATTCTCACGGCCATCCTGTTGTGGTTTGCTGACACTCACATTGACTGCTTGAGGCTGTCCTTATTTAAGGCTGGGAGAATGACATGAAGCAGTTTTGAACCTTAGCAGTGCAGAGCACAGGCAATATGTTCTTGTCTTCTTCGTCAGGGAGATCCTTTTTCTTTTCAGATGAAGATGCGTGGAGAGGTGACAGACTGGAACGAGTTAGATTGGGTTTTACTCAACTGTAAAAAGTGCACTTTCTGTTGGTGCTCCAGTGCAAATGATGACAGACACAGCCAATGCCTTTCTAAGAAAGCAGACGCAAGCAACTAAGGGAAAGATTATTTTTGCAAGAACTTGCTCCTGGGTGACTGATAGAAGGGGATTGGGGGGTGGGGAGGTTTGTTGCTGGTGAGGTCTGAGGAGTGGAAGAAGGGGTGAGGGTCTTGATGAGGCCTGGTCTGCTGGTTACATCTCTCACCACCACCACCACTGCCCACTCCTCCACCTTTCTCTCCCCATTGCTCAGGCTTGCCTGAACTTCTGCCACGCCTCTGAGAATGACCTCATGCCTCCATTTCTTTAGGGTCTGCAAGACACGTGTTGAGTACATAATGGTGTATTCCTGAAGATGGGCTCATGCCCGAAACGTTGATTCTCCTGCTCCTTGGATGCTGCCTGACCTGCTGCGCTTTTCCAGCAATACATTTTCGGTTCTGATCTCCATCATCTGCAGTCCTCACTTTCTCCTCCATAATGGTGTATTGGTAATGTCATTGGACTGTTAATCCCAAGGCCCAGTCTGATACTCTGGGAGCAAAAATTCACGATAGTAGTGCATTTGAATTAAGTTCATAAATCAGGAATCGAAACATTATCACATTCCCCATTACTAAGACTATAATAATTGATTGTCTTAATAACTCATGCAATTGACTGATGTCTTTGAGATTTGCTGTCTTTACCTGATCTGGTCCACATGGGACTCCAGGCTCACAGCAGTCTAATCTGTAACATCTCCCTCTTAAATTTTCATGCAAGCCACACCATTCAAGGGTGGTGTGGGATAGGCAAATGCACCTTGTCAGCAATATCCATATCTGATGAAAGAATGTTTTTAAAAAAGGAAAACTTGCTGTGCTATGCCTGACCCAAACCCCCTCCCCGGAGAATCTGGAATAGTTTATTGCGCTGTTAGGTCCTGACAACTCAAAAATTGCTTTCTTTCCCCCAAAACAAAGCAAAATTTATTGTTTAATTCAAATGAAGCATTTTAATGAAAATGACACTTGGATTATAATGGGATCTTGATCAGATCAGATGGGCCAATAGGCTGAGGAGTGGCAGATGGAGTTTAATTTAGATAAATGCGAGGTGCTGCATTTTGGGAAAGCAAATCTCAGTAGGACTCATACACTTAATGGTAAGGTCCGAGGGAGTGTTGCTGAACAAAGAGACGTTGGAGTGCAGGTTCATAGCTCCTTGAAAGTGGAGTCACAGGTAGATAGGATAGTGAAGAAGGCATTTGGTATGCTTTCCTTAATTGGTCAGAATATTGAGTACAGGAGTTGGGAGGTCATGTTGCGGCTGTACAGGACATTGGTTAGGCCACTTTTGGAATATTGTATGCTGTTCTGGTCTCCTTCCAACTGGAAGGATGTTGTGAAACTTGAAAGGATTCAGAAAACATTTACAAGAATGCTGCCAGGGTTGGAGGATTTGAGCTATGGGGAGAGGTTGAATAGGCTAGGGCTGATTTCCCTGGAGTGTTGGAGGCTGAGGGGTGACTTTATAGAGGTTTATAAAATCATGAGTGGCATGGATAGGGTAAATAGACAAGGTTTTTTTCTCTGGCGTGGAGAGAGTCCAGAACTAGAGGGCATAAGTTTAGGGTGAGAGGGGAAAGATATAAAAGAACCTAAGGGGCAACCTTTTCACACAGAGGGTGGTATGTGTATGGAATGAGCTGCCAGAGGATGTGGTGGAGGCTGGTACAATTGCAATATTTAAAAGGCTTCTGAATGGTATATGAATAGGAAGGGTTTGGAGGGATATGGGCCGGGTGCTGGTAGATGGGACTAGATTGGGTTAGGATATCTGGTCGGCAAAGATGAGTTGAACTGAAGGGCAGGTTTCCATGCTGTACATCTCTATGACTCTATGACACAAAAGACTTGTTCTGAAAGACAAAGTTTGCATCTGAATCATCAAATGATCAGTGTACATGTGGTAGCTGACCTCATATCTTTACATTACATCATTATGGGCACCACAGAGAAGTGGAAAAATCCAGAGCTAAGCACCTTGAGGTGGGAAGAGAAGCCAGCTACTGTACATGCTCTGACTATGATTGAATACGTAAGATTGGAATCAGGAGAGGGCAGTTCCACTGAACTAGACAATGCTAGAGAAGCATTGGAGGAGCATAGTATAATTGACTGTGTCACAGGTTATGGAAAGGTGAGGGAGGAAATGGAGAGATACCCTTCCTGGGTAAAAGTCAGATGATTTGATTAAGGACTTCACAGCGCTGTGGTGGAGGTAAAAATCTGAATGCAGACTCTTGGGAAACTTGGAAGGCACAGGAATGTACAGGTTACTGTAATTTTTCAAAACCGTTTTGACATCAGAGGTCTACCTAACATTACAGCTTCTCAACAATTGCTAACAAAATTTTGTTTTGGCTAGCTGATCAGAATTTTTGCATGTTCTTTAACATAAAATCTCCAAACATATTGTCCATTATAGAATATAATTCTCTTTTACTGAACAATCGTGTCCTTTAACGTCCAGTGAGTGAGCAATGTGACGCTACATGATACAAGATTCTTGCTTTCAAATGTATAGATATGGGACTTTCTCTCCTTTTAGGTGACTTAGAATTTAATCATAAGTAGTTTCCCTTCCTGACCACATCTTGTGAAAGCACCACAGTAGCAATGTGATTAGTCTGGAAGACTGCAATATAAATACTATCAGGATTGAGAAGAACTCATGTAATTTTCATGTCCAAATGCAGTAGGTTGGTATTAAGCAGCTTATGGCTTCAATAAACCTATTAGGCCTATAGCAACAGTTCAAAGACTATCACTTTTGAAACTCTCGAACTGGTTTATTAGATAATGATTTGCATTAACTTGCAGTAAAGTGGTGAGAAATGTAACACTTTCTCCTTTCTCGTGTGTCCAATATTAATATTCAGTACTCTGTGGTTGAATAGATGAAAGCTAAGACTTCCTCCATCTCAACAGCATGCCTTAATGCCAATCTCCGCAAAGAATTTTCTATCACTGAACAGCCCAGCAATTTCCATTTCCCTCTCTGACATGCCAGTGCCCTTCCAGGATAAAATTACCAACTTGTAACCGAGTTTTTGTTGTATTCTGCATGAATTCATTTCTGAGAGTATTCATTGATCCTGAAAGCCACTGTGTACATGATACCGGACAATAGCACAATGTTACTGAATTAGTATTGCACAGACCTAAAATAGTGCTCTGGAGACATGAGTTCAGATCAATCACGATCCTGAAACTGTCTTAGATTCCCTTCTTAACATTCTTGTGGATGTACCGACACCACAAGGACTGCAACAGTCCAAGGCTGTGACTCGCCACCACCTTCTCGAGGGGATTATGGACGGACTTGGCAGTGACAGTCTCATAAGAACAAATGAAAAACTGAGACATCACCAATACCTTTACAGTTCAGAAATATGACATTCAGCCCAAAAGGTTGAGATTATTTTTTAAAAACCTGTTAGGGGATATTATTATACAGCTCTGGAGCAGATAGAACTTGAACCCTGATCTTCTAGGCCAGAGGTGGTGACACTGCTACTGCACCACAAGAGCCCTTTGTCCAAAAGGTCTATGCTGGTGCAATGGCTGGAATTCAGGAATAAAAAGAGAAAACACGAGAAATACTGATCAGGTCTGGTAAAACCTGTGGGGAAAGAAAGAGTTAAAATTTCAGGTTGGTTATCCTTTGTCAAGTCAAAAGTTCTGAGAGATGTAAAAAAGATTTTAAAACGAGGTGGGAAGGAAGGAAAGAAGTGTTGCAAAAGTCTTTGCTGGGAGTGAAAAGCAAGAGCAGATGAATAGTGCATATCAGAAAGAGATGGTAACAAAATAATATATCAGGTCTTTCAACAACTGTGCTGCAAGGTTAACCATTACTGCAGTATAGTGGGGGCACCTGTGGACCACAGACCAAACAGTTAGGCAGATCCTTCTGTTATACTGCTGATCTCCATTTAGCACAGCAGGAGGCAGGTATCTGCCATCCAGAACTATTGATTTACAGTTTATAATTCAAGAGCTGAAAATGTGTTGCAGGAAAAACGCAGCAGGTCAGGCAGCATCCAGGGAACAGGAGAATCGACGTTTCGGGCATAAGCCCTCCTTCAGGAATGAGGAAAGTTTGTCCAGCAGGCTAAGATAAAAGGTAGGGAGGAGGGACTTGGGGGAGGGGCGTCGGAAATGTGATAGGTGGAAAGAGGTCAAGGTGAGGGTGATAGGTCAGACTGGGGTGGGGGCGGAGAGGTCGGGAAGAAGATTGCAGGTTAGGAAGGCGGTGCTGAGTTACACTATGGGCAATTTTGGCATAGCCAATTCACCTGACCGGCACATCTTTGGGCTGTGGGAGGAAACCAGAGCAAACCCGCGCAGACAGTCACCCAAGCCTGGGATTGAAACTGGGACCCTGGTGCTGTGAGGCAGCAGTGCTAACTACTGAGCCATCGTGATGATTGCCTACAGTATCCGCACATACAGCTAAGGATAGCACCAGGTCCAATTCAGGAGGATTTAGTTTGAGCAAATGGGTGAGGGATAGTATACAGTATTAACCAGCCAGGGAAATGAGTCATAGAACAATACAGCACAGAACAGACCCTTCGGCCCCCGATGTTGTGCCGAACTTCTAACCTAGATTAAGTACCCATCCATGTACCTGTCCAAATGCCGCTTAAAGGTCGCCAATGATTCCGACTTTACCACTCCCACGGGCAGCGCATTCCATGCCCCCACCACTCTCTGGGTAAAGAACCCACCCCTGACATCTCCTCTATACCTTCCACCCTTCACCTTAAATTTATGTCCCCTTGTAACACTCTGTTGTACCCGGGGAAAAAGTTTCTGACTGTCTACTCTATCTATTCCTCTGATCATCTTATAAACCTCTATCAAGTCACCCCTTATCCTTCGCCGTTCCAACGAGAAAAGGCCGAGAACTCTCAACCTATCCTCGTATGACTTCCTCTCCATTCCAGGCAACATCCTGGTAAATCTTCTCTGCACCCTCTCCAAAGCTTCCACATCTTTCCTATAGTGAGGCGACCAGAACTGCACACAGTATTCCAACTGTGGCCTAACCAAAGTCCTGTACAGCTGCTACATCACTTCACGACTCTTGAATTCAATCCCTCTGGTAATGAACGATAATACTCCATAGGCCTTCTTACAAACTCTATCCACCTGAGTGGCAACCTTCAAAGATCTATGTACATAGACCCCAAGATCCCTCTGTTCCTCCACCTGACTAAGAACCCTACCATTAACCCTGTATCGATGTAGCGGAGGAAAAGGTGGGGGGTGGGCCAGTGTAGTTGCGGAAGATGGACTGTTCCACATATCTTACGAAGAGGCAGGCATAGCTGGGGCCCATGCGGGTGCCCATGGCTACTCCTTTCGTTTGGAGGAAGTGGGAGGATTGGAAAGAGAAGTTGTTCAGGGTGAGGACCAGTTCAGTCAGTCGAAGGAGGGTGTCAGTGGAAGGGTACTGGTCGGTACGGCAGGAAAGGAAGAAGCGGAGGGCTTTGAGTCCTTCGTGATGGGGGATGGGGGATGGATAATTCAATACAAACTCCAGTCTGCTCTCTATATCTCTCTCTCTCTCTCTCTCTCTCTCTCTCTCTCTCTCTCCCATTCCACCCCAACTCCTCTTTCTGGAGGAAACTGGCCCTTTTTTCACATTAACCCACTATCAATTCACTTGTTTCACCATTAAAAGAATAATTAACAAGCACTACCCACCAGAGACAGTGTGACCAGAGCACTCAATTAAAATAAGCTTAGGGAGGGGAAATAATAAAGTCTGACAAAAGGACATATAGGTCCTTTTTTTGTTAATATGTTCTATCAATCAGTTCAGAGATATTATTATGCTATGACTGTGCCACAAAAAAACCCTCTCATACCAACCCTTTTGCTTCCCTTTACTTTGCTTTTTCTTTAATCCAGAGGCGCTCTTTCACTCCTCATCCTTTCTTTTCTTACTTCCTTTTTTCTATATTCAGAAGTGCACTTACCACAACTGAACATCTTTTGTTTCCAGTCACCTGTGGTATTTTTTCATCGATAAACTACCTAGACTGGTCCTTCACTATATGCTCCATTGATCTATTGTCTCTGGAACATGCCCTGGTTCACTGGGATATGACCCTACCCCTAACTATGTAGCCCGAGTTCAAGTCCAGAAGTGCATAATAACATTTCTGAGCAGTTTGATTAAAAACAAAAATCTGTCTTGGTTCATTTTTAAAGGGACCATCACTACAAAAATCATTTGCAGTTTTTTCCTATCAGTAATGTGAATAAATAATAACATTGATGAAATATTACATTCAATCTACTTTTGTGTGGAGACTTTCAAGAATCTTTATTGGGAGATCAAATGGTTGAATGAACAAGGAATCAAATGAACAAAATATGGTGGTGTAGATTTTCCAACTGCGATACCATTGATTGACCATATTTCCTCCATAGTTCAAAGACGAGGTGGCTTTGCAGTGCTAAATTGTCCCATAGTTTCTGTGGATGTGCAGGCTAGGTGGGTTAGCCATGGGAAATGCAGAGTTATGGGTATAGGGTAGGGGCTGTGGGTCTGGGAGGGATGCTGTTCTGAGGGTCAGTATGGACTCAATGGGCCGAATGACCTACTTCCAAATTGTAGGAATTCTGATTCTGTGGCTTACTTTGTTTTTTTTTTACCTTTAACAGAAGCAAAAGCATGTTCAATGTTTAGTTTTTTCACCTTGCAGATATTTGTAAGCATTTTGTAGCAATTCCAATTGAGAATCTATGTAATTAACGGTCTAGTCAGCTGAAATAAAATATTATGAATTTTTCATTTTGGCACTGATGAGGGCTGAAATTGTGGCATACCATTGACTTTTGTCTTTCGACTATTATCAGGAATCTGTTGCTCTTGTTCTGACTGTTGCCCAGTAACATTCGTGAAATGACTAAATACCTGAACTCTGGCTTATTGTCTCGTTCTGTCCATGGGTTTCTTTCTTCTGTGTCTTGTCATTGCTCTCTCAGGTCATGCACATTCTCCTGATGGCATCTTCAGGCTTTATTTTATTATTCTAATAAATCTGTTCTATGTGCCCTGTGCCAGGCATAAACTGGAAAAGCAGCAAATTATGCAAACACACACCAGGGATCATGTGGGCTATTGTTAGGCATTGTATCTGTACACAGCACACACTGACAGACTATTTTATCATCAGTACAGTCCTGGTATATGTCTCGCTGACTGCAGGATTCTTAAATGCACTTCCACTGAATGTTAAGCTCTTAAATTACATGTCCCCACTGGTACAGAGAATTAAGTGCCCTTTTTTTGTTGTGGAATTTATTCACCCCTAATCAAAAGGGCATATGCTTGCAATTTCCTGAGGACAGCTTTATTAAACCTGAATTCATCAATCGAAGAAACCACTAACTCACGATTCACCCTTGGCTGTTCTCCTTACATTGCCAAGGAGGAAAGAATCATTTAACAGGCATAGCTGATAATTTGCTATAAATCTATGCATTTTACATGAAATATTCCTGTGTAACAGTTTTGCAACAGTAAAATACATGTTGATCTGCTCAGAAAGTTTAAACAAAATGTGGTTTCCAAGTTTAAAAGGGGTTGGTTGTGGACTTCTATCTTTATTGCCTAGGCTAAGCATGGTGAGGAATATTGATGAGGAAGATGGTAGACATAGAGTCATACAATGTAAGCACGGAGACAGATGCTTCAGTCCAACTCATCCATGCTGACCAGATATCTGAAATGAATGTAGTCCCACCTGCCAGCATTTGGCCCATATCCCTTTAGACCCTTCCGATTTATGTCCCCATCCAGATGCCTTTTAAATGCTGTAATTGTACCAGCCTCCAACACCTCTTCTGCAAGCTCATTCCATTCACACACGACTCTCTGCATGAAAAGGTTGCCCCTTGGGTCCCTTTTAAATCTTTCCCCTGACGTGTTACAGACCATCCATTTATTGGAATGGAATCTAAATCAGGCAGTATCTGGTGTGTTCAGCCCTCATCAGAGCAAAGCAATGACCACACACTGCTTGTCACTGATTCCCAGCATAAGCCCTTCCAATTAAATGCTAGTTCCTAGAAATAAGATTGATATTTTCACCAATCTGTACCAAGTCAGCCTTACTGAGAAAACGCTGACTACTGTACCCTCCTTATTTTTGTACTGTGCAGCAATTTAAGTGAGTGAACCTGTTCAAGCTTTACTATGCTGCAAAATTTGTTTTAACTTAAAGAGGGCAATGCGTGCGCAGCCTGCATGGAAACCTTCAGATCACACAGCTTTGTCGGACATGTTGGCTGGGACCCTTTGACAGTCACACTTTAATGTGGGAGTGTCTCAGTAATGATACAGAAGGATTTTAAAAACCCTCCATTCATGTTATTTTCAAATCAAACTTAATCACAAAGAAATATTTGGTTTTCAATGTATTAATGGATTTTTTGACCCTGCATTTATCACTGTTAGACCATCTGACTGGTCAGGCTCTCAATACTTAGATGAAAAATAAAACAATTATTTATGCTTGCGATATAGAAATTGAATATTGCTGGTTTAAAAAAATGAGACATGCTGTCAAAGTTTTTCATCTCTCTTTCACTGCTCTACAACCTCAAACCCAGCCTCTTTGAGAATTGATGTTCTTGTGATTCTGTCCTAATGAATACAAGATGGAAAACTTCAACAAACATGTTCTTTCTCGGCAATACTTAAGAAAAGGATGGCTAAAGCATGAAATCTGAAAAGGTCATGAACCAGATTTTGCTGATAGTGTGGTTAATGGCAATGTATTATTTATGGTAAATGGTAAAGCAACTTCAGACAAGGAACAGATATATGGTTAAATAATTGCTGACATCTAAAGTTGCTATCCAAGCCATGAACTTGCATCTGTAGTTCCATGAAAATAATATTTGTCTCCATCACCATTGAAATATATTGAATGGGGTGAAGTTGCTCTATTGCATAGTAGAGCAAATATTAACTTGTCAGAAAATGTGAAGTCCTGTGTTCAAGTATTAGTACACTTTAATTATTGCCAATCAACCTTTCTAGCAATGAAAAATCTATTACAAATAGTGTAATTTCATTTTTTCAATCTTACTGTCATTGAAGATTTTAAAAAATATCACATCTTGTTTTCTTTTGTCTCCTTTTCTTCCTCTTCCTTAATCCAGTCTTTTCTTCTCTTTTTCAATACTTGACATGATACTTAATCCACCCACTGTAATTTCCATTTCCTGTCTGATCTTGCACTTTTCATTTCCTATTTTTTAAACCTGCTTGATTGAGGAAATCCATGGCCTGTTCAACCAGTCTCAGATTTCCTTTGAGCCATTTTCTGGAATTGCCCTCTTTCATGTTGTTATGTTAGTAGAGGATCCTCTGGAAGGGATGGAGTTAAGTAACAACTGCTTTTTTACTGGTAGTTGTAGATTAAGGTGTATGAGGTTATTTCTCAACCTATTATCCACCCAAGATTCTCTGTGTTCTCTATTAGCTGCCCTATACTTTGTACTAGAATGAGTCTCCTATGTAGGTTGCAGCTGCATCTATCAAGCTGTCTAACTAGATTGAATTATAATTGTTCCCAGCTGACAAACTTACTGATAAACCTCGTGCAGCTTGTTGGCCTGAACTTATTTCTGTGCAAATGGAGTTGTACGTGGGCTTTGGTCCCTGTTGGCTAAGCTTCTGTGTCGGCATTGGGAAATATGAACTCCTTTGGCAGCTGAGTGAAAGTATGTTTGTGCAGATGTACGCTGTTGGGGAAAGAGGAATGCAATGTAAATAAACTGTGGCATAATTTTGGCCAGTGTTCTGCCAGGGAATAAAATTGTTGCTGGAATATGACCAGAAACTTGAGGATTTCTACATTGATTGAAGCCATAGTCCTTCATATATGGAGTTGTTGCAATTGCAACAATGTTTTCACTATTAACATATTAACTACATTGATAATACTAGGTTTTTATGCAAAGAAAAACGCTGGTGATGATTTTTCAATTTGTTTTAACCATTCCTTTATAACTCTTTAAATTTATTTTCTCCTAATCCTCGATGGGGAAAGGAAACCAGTGTACGTTGCTGACCAACAGCATTAGTCCAAGTTACTTTGCTTTCTTTCCCTGATGTATTCTTAGTGCTAAATGATTCTCAGGGAGTTCTTGTGATTATGTGATGAAATATAAGTATTGTGAAAATTCTAAAAGAATTAGGAATTGAGTCTTCTGTTTTATTTAGCAGATGACTTAAAAAATGTATTAAGGTCTGAAACACCTGACTGAGTGCACAGTTTACCTCATGATTGTCAGCCTCTGGGATCATTGATTGTAGCAAGATACAGTTTAGAACAGTCTTTTGCAGACCATAAAAAAAAACCCCATCCTTATTAGTAGGTAAATTTGTAATATTTCTGCATGAAGCTATCTACATTTGGTACAAATGTTCTTGCAAAGATGCAAAAGTTTTAGGGGGACTGTTTGCATTGGTAGATTAAAATCTGCAGAGATTATCTCACTCCACCACATTGTCCCTCTGGGGGGGTCCTGCTCGCTACAATACGACAGTAGTCTGAAGTCTGTAGCTCCAGTAGTTGTGTAGACACTATCCAGCAGACCATGAAATAATGAGAGACAGAAGGCAGGAACACTGTGGTGTGGGGGAGGCTGGTGATAGGAAGGGAGGACACAGACAGGTAAACTCTCCAGTGAGAGGTAAGTATGCCTATTTTACTGATTGGTGTAAGTAAACTACTTTCTTAAAAGTTATATTAAAATACTCTTTATATACAGCACATATTATGTAGTCTGAGAATTTAGGTGGGAGGACTATGATTAACACATTTAAAAATGAATCTTCAACTAAAAATATTTGAAGACAGTTGTGTTAAGAGCATAATGTTGGAGATCTTAGAAGACAGGGTTGCTTTGAAAGAGGAAGTACACTTTTTTTGTTCAGAGGAAGCTTGTAATATACAACTTGGAGTCAATTTAATTTCCTGAAGTTGTTACGACTGTCGAAAAGACTCAGATCTGAAGTCAGACAAGTTGAATCCTGGTGTGCAGCTGTTCATAATTAGTGTTGTTTATACGAAGAGTTTAATTCTAATGCCATCCCCATTAATCTTTTTTTAGATTGATATGAAATGGTATTTAGTGCTAATTAACATCGAATTCATGTTCTTCTTTCTCAAAAGCTTTGCAATGGAGCCCCCTTAGTTGAAGCTCTTGCCAAAGAGGTCAGTCCCTGTCCCCAAATATTTCTTTCAACAATAGTATACTTTTGTTATTGCTGTCTTTGGTAACTCCAACTCTATTCTGGCTCGCTCCCCATCCTCTACTCTTCATAAATTTTCATTCATCTAAAACTGCTGTTGATATTGTTGTATCCTAGGTGAGCAGAAATTACATTGTTTTTCTTTTTCATTGGAAAAGAGTGCTGCATTGCCAATTGAATATATGCTTGACTGTGTACAGTTTGTCAGAATTAAGCCAGACAGATATTCTTGAGGCAAACACACAAAGAATTAGTTTCATTGCTAAAACCCATCCAGGGTTAGAAAAAAAATTAAGACACGTCCCACTTCTCGCCAATACACACGAGCATGCACACTCTCCAAGCATGCAAAAAAAACCTAGAGTTATGGATGTTAAACACTGCAAAGTGTGGGAGGAAAGATCAAAATCAATGAATCTTTATTGAAGATGTCCAGGCATTTTGCATCTCACTGACTTGATTACTTTTCAGATGCAGCTGGTATACTTCCTTTCGTCTTGAAATCTGTTGTAGAAAATCTAATGGTTTTTAGTTGAATATCTCTGTCTGCTTAGAGATGTAGACACATTTTTCTCAGCAAAGCAGGATTTACAGCATAGGTGGTATGCTGGAGAGTGAGTCTCAGTCTAGGGGCTGGGATGCTTTGTGTCCAGATCACAATTCAAGCATCCACACAAAAGATCCTTCCTTGGACTCTCCATGCCGATTGTATATTCCAAAGAATATTAAGGGATGGTTGATGTCTCGCACAACTTCCCTTTACCTATTATTTTTCCTCTGAGGTGGTTATATTTTAAATGTCTGAGCTATTTACTGAGACCATTCTTTGTTGGTGAGATAGACAGAGATTATCAACATCTCCACATTCTTCGAGCTCTAACCTGTGTCTTGTTCAATTCCTTCACCCATCATTGGAAGCCATACCTGCAGCAGGCCAGGCAGTGAGCTCTGAAATTCTTGACCCAAACTTCTGCATCTCTTTACCTGCCATTCTCATTCTCTTTTCCCCTGTAAGCCTCTTCATAAAAGCTATATTGATCCAGTTTTTATTTCTTTTGTCTTTATGTCGCCCTGATCAGCTCTGCACAATTTTTGACTGATTACTCTGCAGTGAAGCAACTTGGAAAAATTGTAAATGTACTTTACAAAAGTAAGTGGTTGTTTATTTCTATGGTGGTGATCTGTAGTTTATAAAACAGTTCGCTAGCTCTGCAGTGAGTTTGCACTGCTTTGCGGGAAGAACTGCTTTCTTCAGCTCTTTTTGGTTTGAGTCTGTTTTTCAGCAGTCGTGCAGGTTTGCTTCATTCGATGAATGCATGAAGATCAGTTCTAGTGCTCCACTTAACAGCTGTACTGTAAATTAGCAGCTTTTCAGGTACTTTATATGACATTTTTAGGCTTATTGAGATGATGGATGTGAGTAAATGGAGCTGGAGAATCTCACTACTGGATTGAGTAGTGAATTCTCCGATTCCATCTAATGGGCTCAGAACACAATAAAGTTCCCTGCGTTGCATTGCAACAAAGCACCTTGGTTTCCATCTGAAAAGAGAACCAAAAACAAAAATGGAAAAGAATGGAAATACTCAGTGTGAAGGGGAGGGACTTATGGAGAGAGAAACTGAGTTAAAATTTCACGCTGATGACTCAGTGTTAATTCTGTCTCTCTTTCGGGATACTGCCAGACCTGTTGAGTATTTCCAGTATCTGCTTTAATTTTAGGTTTCCAGATTTCCAGCATTCGCAATATTTTCTTACGTCAGACAACAAGCTGTTCTGTCAGTGTGATGCAGCTGAAATGGTCAAATGAGTTTGTGTGCAGTTACTGGTTTATACTGACCAAGTTTTGTAGAATTAGCAGCACAGAAACAGATCATTCACCTCATTTGATTTGTGAGAGTATTTCTGCTGCACAACAGCCTTCTCCTACCCTGCTCCATCTCACCCCCAGCATATCATTTCCTTCCTTTCACCCACACGTACCAATCTAGTCTCCCCTTCAATGGATCGAGGCTGATTGCCACAACTCTTCCAAGTGATTGTGAATTTTACATTCTGTGCTTCATACTATATTGATGCAAGGATGAGTAGTGACGTCGGGAAACTTCCCATCTTGTCGAAACCTGCCTCAGAAGAAAGTGCCCTCTGTCACACCTGATGTTTACTCTGGGCAACAGGTACAGAATAGAGTTGGGCATACCACTTTGTTTGCAAATCGGAGGTGACCACAAGAGCTGCTGTATAGACAGAGGTTTTTTGATAGACACTCGTCAGTTCTCTGGGGATTAATCTCAGTTATTCTCTTTTAATTTGGGCCATTTCTCCCCCTGGCTTTCACAGAATTTCACATCCTCACCCATTCCCCATGCCAGTGGTGAGCCTCTTGACTCTTTCTAACCCCCATCACCCCTTATAATCCCCAAGCCTTCTCATGTCAATTCATTGCCTCTCCTGACTATTCTATTCCCTTTCACCATCATTTGGTGATTTTGCCCAGTATCAACCACGGGAAGACCTCGAGAGCCATGTTATGAAATAAGACAAAGGTCTCCATATTTATTTAGCCCTTGGTATATTAAAAAGAAAGTTATACATTTCTTGTAGATTGTACACTCTGCTGCTACAGAGTGTCGGTGGTGGTGGGACTTAATATTTGCAGATGTGATGCCTGTCAAGCTGGTTGTTTTATCCTGACTGGTTTTGAGCATCCTGGAGTGTTGTTGGTAGTGTGCTTATCCAGGCAAGTGGGGGGGGGAGTATTCCAACATACTTCCATCTTGTAGATGATGGACAGGCTTTGGGAAGTCAAGAAATGAGTTACCTGCTACAAGATTCCTGTGCTGTGATTTACTCTTGTAGCTACATTATTTAAATGACAAATCCACTTCAAATTCTCGTCAATGATAAACTAAGGATGTTGATAATGGGAGATTCAGCAATGACAATGTCTTTGAATGTAAAGGGTGATGGTTAGTTTCTGGCTTGTTGAAGATGGCCATTGCTCGGCATGTGTATGGTGCAAATGTTACTTGCCATTTGTCAGCACAAAATTGGATATTGTCCATTCTTGCTGCATTTGGAGATGGACTGTGTTGCAGTAGAGTACCTGGGAGGGCTCCTGTAGAGTTAAACTGTTTGTACGGTTGTGTTTATGACAAAGTAAAAACATCAAGTCCTCAGAACAGAAGGTTGAGAGGAAACCAAAATACTGTCCTAAAGGTAGAACAATTTTCATAGCAGGAGTATGAAGCCAATTCAGGGCCAAACAATGGTTGCGAATCACTGCTTTAGTGGATGGTGTTGGAAACCGATTGAAACTTTTTTTTGATATTTGTGTTAAGATATTTCTAACTGTGTTCTGTATAGCTTTCCTTACTTTACTGTACTACACAAAAGAAAAGTTATGTTGTTCATCTGAAAAGATGAACAAAAAGATCATCTGCGGCCCCATTTGAATATACTTTGGTAACTGACTACTACCTTAAACAACTGCAAAAATTAAGCACGTGATCTATCAAGCCAGATTTTGTTTTGGCATCTAACTTATCTGGTAATACCATTAGCTGAGATCATAACAAAAACAACTATGTGTTAATAATGACATACCGATAGTCCTTGGGATATTGTCAACAAACAGCTGTTTTAATTTTTATCTAAGACTTGTTAGTTCTCACTCACACAAGTAGCTTTTTTTCCCTTTTGCTTTTGAAAGGTAGAGTCATAAAGATGTACAGCATGGAAACAGACCCTTCGGTCCAACTCTTCCATGCCGACCAGATATCAGAATTAATCTCATCCCATTTGCCAGCACTTGGCCCATGTCCCTCTAAACGCTTCTTATTCATATACCCATCCAGATGCCTTTTAAACATTGTAATTGTACCAGCCTCCATCACTTCCTCTAGCAGCTCATTCCATACACGCACCACCCTCTGCGTGAAAAAGTTGTCTCTTAGGTCTTTTTTATATCTTGCTCCTCTCAACTTAAATCTCTGCTGTCTAGTTTTGGACTCCATGACCCTGGGGAAGAGACCTTGGGTATTCACCCTATCCATGCTCCTAATTATTTTATAAACTTCTATAAGGTCACCCCGCATCCTCTGACACTCCGGGGAAAACGGCCCCAGCCTATTCAGCCTCTCCCTATAGCTCAAACTTTCCAACCCTAGCAACATCCTTGTAAATCTTTTCTGAACCCTTTCAGGTTTCACAATATTCTTCCTATAGTAGGAAGATCAGAATTGTGCGCACAATTTCAAATGTGGCCTAACCAATGTCCTGTACAATTGGAACATGACCTCCCAACTCCTATACTCAATGCTCTGACCAATAAAGGAAAGCATACCAAACATCATCTTCACTATCCTATCTACCTGCGACTTCACTTTCAAGGAACTATGAACCTGAATTCCAAGGTCTCTTTGTTCAACAACAATCCCCAGGACCTTACCATTAAGTGTATAAGTTCTGCTGTGATTTGCCTTTCCAAAATGCAGCACCTTACATTTATCTGAATTAAACTCCATCTGCCACTCCTTGGCCCATCTGATGAAGGTCCCTTGTACTTTGAGGAAACCTTCCTCGCTGTCCATTACACGTCCAGTTCTGGTGTCATTTAAATAATTTCATGGCTTGTAGGCCTTATCCACCTTTAATAAGCATTTACTTCAAGTCTTAAAAATGTGAGACTTCACATTGTGGGTTAAGGCTATTGCTACAGCCATAATAGTGTCACCAAATGATCTTGTTGAGTTCATAGGTGGGAGTCATGCCATGCCCTCTTTCCCCTCCCATTGAAAAGAAATCGATTGGTAATGAGGGCAGGATGTCTGAATATTGCCATCTATTGTTAAAGGTCTGTAGAATCTCCAAAATGTTTGGGAAATCCAGCTGCACAAGTTCAAATTACACAATTTAAAATTAGTTAGGTCAAGAAGGACTTTTTTTGGAAAAAAAAGTAGTCTTTGTTTTGGATAGTGGCTAATTCATGTGAAACTAATAGTTATCTGACAGTTAATAATCCTGATGTTTACTATGAATATTTGATTCAAGTGAATTTTGAAAACATGCTTAG
Organism: Chiloscyllium plagiosum; assembly: GCF_004010195.1. Lineage (NCBI taxonomy): Eukaryota > Metazoa > Chordata > Chondrichthyes > Orectolobiformes > Hemiscylliidae > Chiloscyllium > Chiloscyllium plagiosum. The sequence continues at coordinate 29,336,337 of NC_057737.1, forward strand.
TCTCAGAAAGTTAGCACATGATGTCAATTCAACAAAAAATGAAATTGGTAACATAAATAGTATCATTTTCCACACCGGTAATCATTGTGGAATGAGTGTGAGGTTGGTCATTTTGACTGAATTAAGAATAGTTTGTGGTTTATTGGCCTTATTTAGGCTTCACCTGGGAAATGTGTAAGGAATAATAACTGGAGGACTCTCAACCTTTTGGGTTTTAGATTGTAAATTATGTTATCTGTCCAGACTATTGATCTTCCTGTTAAAAAGTATTCTAATAAATTTAGAAAAGATATGAAGGGAACACAATTGTCTCTTAACTATCCAAACATATTGAGTTGGTTAGAAGAGTAAAAAAAAGTATGCTGGTGAAATAATTGGCATAATTGCAAATCTTATAAAAGCTGAAAAACCTCTCCCTCAAGTGGCCTGATTAGGTACTTAATGAGAATGTTTTCTTTGTAAGGCTTTGTTCATTCTTGTACGGCAGCCTATTTGCAGAATGGACATCTTGTTCTATAGAGGCCCAGGGGAATTGAAAAAAAAATAGCTGAGCTTACAAAGTAAATGTAACGGAAAAAATTATATTGTACACTGGGACGCTGTTCTGGAATGATCAGCTCAGGACACTGGCTTCATGAAAAATTTAAAAATCTGCAAGGGAGATAAGCTATGTCATTTTCTTGTTGTTATGATAAATGACCAGACCTTGCGTTAGGAGGGCAATTTTTTACTCTGGGCAACAGCACAGTAGGTCACCTGGAAGCTGCAGTGGAGTTTGATGGCTCTGCGTTATTAATGTATTGCTTGCCAACCAAGATCTTTTGAGGAATCATTTAAAGATAACTTTTACAACAGGCCTCTGATAGCAATGTAGAAAGAAGTATGGTAGCAGGTTAGTCGATCAGAGGGTGAATTGCAGTTGTGGCACTGAGAGATCCTCTGGGGTTGGGGTTCCTTAAGGTTTTCTTCTGTGGACTGGACAGATGTACCTTCTGGCCCAAAAGCAAACCTGTGAAAGAACTGATAAATTACCCTGCCCACACAATTTCCTGGTCAGCTGGAAATAGGGAATCTCTGCCTCTCCTCAAAGATACCAATTAAAATAGCAGTCAGACTCCAAGACATATCTGCTTTTTCAAGGATGCAGTCATAGAGATGTACAGCATAGAAACAAACCCTTTAGTCCAACTCGTCCATGCCAACCAGATATCCTAACCTAATCTAGTCCCATTTGCCAGTACTTGGCCGATATCCCTCTAAACCCTTTCTATTCACATACCCATCCAGATGCTTTTTAAATGTTGTAATTGTCCCAGCCTCCACCACTTTATCTAGCAGCTCATTCCATACAGGCACCACCCTCTGAGTGAAAAAGTTGCCCCTTCGGTCCCTTTTAAATTTTTTCCCTCTCACCTTAAATCTATGCCCTCTTGTTCTGGACTCCCCCACCCCAGGGAAAAGACCTTGTCTATTTAGCCTTTCCATGCCCCTCATAATTTTTATAAACCTCTATAAAGGTTTCTATTCTCTGTTTCCCCTTAGCCTCTGACGCTGCAGGGAAAACAGCCCCAGCCTATTCAGCCTCTCCCTGTAGCTTTAAATCCTCCAACCCTGGCAACATCCTTGTAAGTCTTTTCTGAACCCTTTCAAGTTTCACAACATCCTTCTGATAGGAGGGAGACCAGAATTGTATGCAATACTCCAAAAAATGGCCTAACCAAAGTCCTGTACAGCTGCAACATGACCTCCAACACCTGTACTCAATGCTCTATCCAATAAAGGAAAGCATATCCTATCATCCTGAGTCTCCACTTTCAAGGAATTATGAACCTGCACTCCAAGGTCTCTTTGTCCAGCAACACTCCCCAGGACCTTACCATTAAGTGTATAAATCCTGATCTGATTTGCTTTTCCGAAATGCAGCACCTCACGTTTATCTGAATTAAACTCCATCTGCCACTCCACAGCCCATTGGTCCATCTGATCAAGATCCCATTGTAATCTGAGGTAACCTTCTTTGCTGTCCACTACACCTCCAATTTTGGTGTCATCTGCAACCTTATTAACTATACCTCCTATGTTCACACCCAAATCATTTATATAAATGAAAAAAAGCAGTATATCTGGCTGAGTCCGAATGGATCTTTTTTTTTGTTATGTCTCCACACTTATCCATCCAGTATCTAGCAGGTTGTTGGGAATTTTCAAAAGACCCTAAGATCTTTAAAGCCATGTGGTTGCAAATAAGGTCATAGAGTCCTACAGCAGGGAAACAGGCCATTCGGCCCAAAATGCCCATCCATGCTAACCTCATATCCCTGCACTTGGCCGATATCGTTCTAAACCTTTACTATCATATATTTGTCCAAGTGCTTTTTAAATGTTGTTAATGTACCTGCCTCAACACCACTTCTGCTGACAGCTTATTCCATATGCGTACCACCCTCTGTGTAGAATGTTACTCCTCAGGTTCCCTTTTTTTCTTTGTCCTCTAACCTTAAACCAAGGGAAATGGTATTCATTTTTAAAGACAAAGCTTGTTGTCTTTATCACAATCAATTTAGCAAATGGACATGAGAGGCTGAACTTCCCATTTGGGATCAGGGTCCTCCTGTAAGGGTCAAATGCAGATTCTGAAGAACATCGCTGAAGAAAGGTTCTGTCTCATGGATCAGTTAATAGCCAGAGGTCACATCTTCACTGTCCCCTGAGGATGATGGGCCAGAGCCTGACTCTGGAGGCCTGGTGGGTGTTCTCTGGCAATGAAAGCCTCGACATGGAAGTACTCTCTCAATGCGCTTCACATTTATAGAAGTTGCCAGGTCGCTTTTTTTGGCACTCCTCCATAGTGCTGTGGTCATTTCTCATCTGTGTCAGGAATGGGTTTTTAGATGAGCAATCAGGAGTGCAGCCTCCATTCTTTGGTCACATTTTGACCATTGAACAGGCCTCACCTTGAGTGGCCAAGAGCAAAGGAGTTGGTCCACTCAGATATCTGTGGTGTGTGGGCTGCTTTTTTTGGAAATCCACTTGCTTTGAGGAATATGGCTAGGGTTTCTGGACTGTATAAGCGAACCGGATTGACTACTTCAGTTCCCATCTCAGCCACCCCACTAAATTCCTGGCCTAGGAAACGGTTTGATGTGGTGATCTTGTTGTTCCAGTAATTCTCTGACTCCAAGTTTCCCACCTTTTGTCTCATAATAATATATTTAAAAGTTCTAAAGTTAATAAAATGATCCAGCGCAGTTCACCACGCCATTTGCCGTCATGCAACTTCGGTGCAACTTCTGAAGTATTTTGAAATGTAGCGACCATTGTAATGTGGGAAACACAGTAGGCAATCCATACACAGCAAGCCCCCACAATATGATGACAGCCAGAGAGTCTATTTTACTTAAGTTTTTTTTGTGTGGGATAAATGTTCGCTTGGCGATGTCTTTGTCATCCCAGAAGATTTTTTGCATCTATCAGAAGTGCAGCAAATGGTTCACTCAAAGAATGTCACCTTTATTAGTCCAGCACTCCCTCAACACTACACTGGAATATCAACTCAGAATTTTTTGAACTGAACCCATAAGAAGTGTGACACTAACTGAGCTTGACTGGAATCTCTGGGTCAATTCACGTTGTCCATATTGATGCGAAGAAAATGGAAGTTCAGTCCCCTAGAAACCAGCACTGATGAAATATCTGTATTCTTTCTTACATGCTGTTACAAGTGATAGCCTTGGTTTAATGGTAGGGCACTCCTCTTGGAGTGTGAAGGTCGTGGTTCCACACAAACCTGAGAGACTCCAGTACTACTTCTAGGCTGGTAGATACAGTTACCGGCAGGGTGGGGGTGGGGGTGTTGTTGCATTGGTGCTCAGAGGTGCAATCATGGATGCACGTTAAGTCAAGGTCCCTTCTGTCTATTTAAGTGACTATAAAAGATTTCATTGTGCCTCCCGAAGAAGAGTGGGAGAGTTTGGTGCCTGAGCAAGCACTTTTAGCCAACACCACAAAAACACAGATTAACTGAACATTTAACCATCAACGGTTATGGGCCTTGTCTACTTTGTTTGCTTACAATGACTCACTTCCAAAGTACTTTGTTGGCTGTGAAGTGTTTTGGGATGTCCTTTGGATGCGAAAGCCGAATTTTCTTTCTTATTATTCGTACATTGTGATGCCAGCTGTCTTCCCTGACTATGCGTTTCACCACAAACAGCCAGCAACAAAATGCTACAAGACATTTAAAACCCAGCACGTGCATACCAAATAAAAAGGGTTTTGTTCCTTGAACTCTTGAGCCTGCACCAGTTCCCAGTGGAATACATTGCCGAGGGCATAAAGGTTACGTTGTTAGCATAACTGCATGTGCCTGATGCAGAGCTGCTTTTTTCCCCTCGTCTGTTGACACACCACATGATTTTTATTGAGTGCCACCACGACAGATGTTTTTGTACGCTGTGACCAATGTCTTCATGCTCCAGTGCTCTTCCAAAAAAAACAGTCGATTTTGTTGTGTTTTGTTGCGTTTGAATGCAAACTGAAAAATTGTACTAAACCAACTGAGACTGATGGAACAGTTTCTCTTTCCTCTGGGTATATGAGACTAAATCTCGCCCGTGAGAATTTTGGGCTCAGCCCTCTCACGTTTGTCAGCTTTAAGAACTCTGTAGGGAAATGTGTTTAGGCAATTTCAGCCCACTTCCCGGTGGGAGTGTCTCCACGACACAGAGATTGCACTTAATTTGTCACAAACTGAGCAGCCGAACCAGGCAGCTCATAACAATGTGCTTTGCGGAACAGAAATAACAGTGCAGGTTTGTGACTTTCTGTGTTTAAAGCTCAATGGGAAAATGAGTTCTGTCATTGGACTCTCTGAGCAGGGCATGGAACTAATTTGGCAGAATGTCTCAACAAAAGACCCAAGGTTTAACTTGGTGGTGGTGAGAAGGGTCCTCACTGCCAGATCCCTTGTGCACAGCCAGTGTCTTGCATCATTGCTGAATGAATGATTTGGGAGAAAAGTCAAGTTTGACTATGACACGTGTGCTGCATTCTCACTTAGGAAAGGCTGCTGGCTTATTGCCATGTGTTTTACATTTGTACAGGTGCAGGAAGACTCGTGAATCAGTCTTTAGTTCATAGGAAATGTGCATGGCTGACTTATTATCCATCTCCAATTGCTCTTGAGAAAGTGGTAGTGAGCTGCCTTCTTCAAACATTGCAGTCCATGTGGAGTAGGTGCATGCACAACATTATTTATTAAAGACTTCAATGATTTTGATCCAGCGACAGTGAAGGAACAGTGATATGTTTTCCAAGTCAGGGCAATGTGTGTGGCTTAGAGCCTGCAGATGTTAGTATTTCTAGGTGTCTGCTGCCTAGCTTGTAGGTAATAACGGTCACCTCTATAGGTATCCAGATATGCAAGGTGATCATAGAATCCCAGCAGCATGGAAGCAGGCCAATTGCCCCATTGTGTCCACATTGTCCCTCTGAAGAGCATCTAATCCAGACTCATTCCCCCACACCCCCATCCTATACCTGTAACCCTGCATTTAGCATGGTCAATCCACCTAACCTGCAGATCTTGGACTGTGGGAGGAAATTTACTCAGACACGGGGCGAATATGTGACTTCCACACAGATATTCGTCCAAGAGTGGAATTGAACCTGGGTCCCTAGCGCTGTGAAGCAGCGGTGCGAGCCATTGAACCAACATGTCACCCCATGTTATTGATGGGGCCTTGGCAAGTTGTTGTGGTGCATTTTGTAAGTGGTGTTGGTGGCAAAGTGAATAAATTGGCCATGTATTAGATGGGGTGCATATGAAGTGGGCTGCTTTGCCCTGGATGACATTGAACTTCTTGAGTATTGAAGGAGCTGAATTCATGCATGCAGATGTAGAGTACCCCCATATTCCTTCCTTGTGCTTGGTAGTTGGTGACAGACCTTGAGGAGCCAGGAGATTGATTACTTGCTGCAGATTTCCTGGGCTCTGACCTTCTTTTGTAGCCCAGACATTTATATGGCCAGTTCAATTGCTGGTCACAAGTTAAGCTTGGAATGTTGATTTTAAAGGATTAAACAATTCTGATGCCATTGAATATCAAGGGGTGATGGTTGGATTTATTTGGGGTGACCTGAGCAGAAGTGCTCTAGTTGGGCATGGTTCTCACCCCTGATCTCCCAGTAGCTCATTGTGTGAAGAGGCTGAAGAGAAAACAAAGAGGTTTTGCAGTGATGCACCGGATGGCATATAGCTCATTGTCAGTCATATCTGAGTAGTGGCCCCTTTGGTGAGGGTGGTCTCTGTCTGTCTTAAAAAAAAGAAACCCCTCTAGGAAAGCACGTAAGGCTAGATGAATAAAAGGCAAGAATGAAAAGTAGGGGTGGCACGGTGGCTCAGTGGTTAGCACTGCTGTCTCACAACACCAGGGACCTGTGTTCGATTCCAGCCTCGGGCAACTGTCTGTGTGGAGTTTGCACATTCTTCCCATGTCTGAGTGGATTTCCTCCAGGTGCTCCGGTTTCCTCCCACAGTTCAAAGATGTGCAGGTCATGTAAATTGGCCATGCTAAATTGACCATAGTGTTCAGGGATGTGCAGGCTCAGCGCATTAGTCAGGGGAAGTGTACAGTATGGCATATAGCTCAGTAGGGGAATAGGTCTGGGTGGGTTACTCTCCGGAGGTTCTTTGTGGACTTGTCGGGCCGAATGGCCTGTTTCCACACAGTGTAGGGATTCTATGAACTGTGTCAAATACAACTTTGATATATTTTGATATAGCTCCTGTCAAACTCTGAATTTGATAGTTTTAAGCATTATTCATTGTGTTTCATTCGTTTTTTACATTTTTCTATAATATTAAATATGCTTCATCAGATATTTACTGATAAAGAGATCAACTTTATCCTGCTGACTGTTGATTTGTATATCAGTTTGTCACTAAAGTTATCTTTATGGAAATACAGTGCAGTCATGTGTGTTTATTTGTTGAATAGTTATGATTACAATGCAATTAGTAGGCAGAATATCAACATCTGATAGTCAACAATCTAATTTGTTGAATGTTCTTTGTTTTGTAGAAAGACATTGCACTAAAACCGCACGAACGCCTGGAGAAACTTCAAAACCCTCTTGCAAAGAAAAAACGCAATGAACTGCAAAATGGCCTGAGTTTCCATGCCAACAAGAACAGACACAGCTACCGCAATGGAAGTTCTGACAGAGAAAATGACCCCAGCTTGAGTCACATTCATGGGAAACAGAAACGTTTCCAGAAGAGGCACAGACAGGTAGGATAGATTATCCTTTTTAATAGAACAGCTGGCTAGAACAGTGAACTCTATATGGGATACTCTTAACTGAATGTTTACAACACAAATTCTTGTTTCCTTCTGATTTTACTGACATATTTAATCAACAGCTTCATACATAGAAACTGCCCATATCTTATTTTATAAAAAGATGCTGGGGATCCTATGTGTTTTGAAGTCGATCTATTTTATCTTAAGAATTCTGTCATACTACCACCATGCAGAGTTAGTCTTCCCTCCAAAGTTGCCAAGGATTCAAAAGAAAATTGCCTGGACCAATGCCAATTCAGGTCTGTTCAGCATGAATGACAAACCTGTCAGTAATTCAGAAACCTCAATTTGAAGTTGTATTGATGATACAAGTGAGAGGTAAAGATGTTATTTTGATTTATTGTAAACTGAATAAGAGCTGCAACTTGGTCAATATCAGCTTTATCTCAACTAATTGTGTTTGCAAAGGATTTTCCTGTAGGTGGCACACTGTCACAGCACTAACTCGAGCTATTGACTGTACAGTATTCTCGCGGCCACTGCATCCTTGACCTTAAGCTAAGTGAAAGGTCGGCTCCATTGATTGAATTTCACTGACGATAAGGTACTTCAGATTTGTGTGTGACTTCTGGAAATATCAGTTACAGCAAGCATACTCACAATGATCATTTTTTCTCCACCTTAGCATTTGCTTAAGAGATCATGGAGTTTAGTGTGACAATGTCTGGGTGAAGTTGTAAGGACCGTACTTGTATTCCTCTTCTTCTAAAATTCAATGCGATTCAGTAAGAATCTACCTAATAGCGTACAGTTTTGGTTGAGAGAGGGACAAGACTGGCAACTTAACATTCTGGGATTTAAATGTTTCACGCGCGTTAGAGAAGGTGATAAGAGGTGGGGATTTGTGTTACTGATGAGAGAGAATATCACAGTTGTACTGAGAGAGGACATTTTGGATGGCTCACCCAGCAAGGCCATATGGGAAAAGCTCAGGAATACAAAGGATGCAGTAACTTTGTTGGATTGTATGACAGCCTCCCAAAAGCCAGTGAGAGATGAAGGAACAGATATTTAACAGGTATGAACACAATGCCAAGTATTCATTAAGGATCTCAGCAATTTCTTCTGGCTTCATGCACAAATTCCATCCTTTGTCTTTGAGTAGACCTCTCTTTTTCTCTACCTCGCCTCTTGCTCCTTATATGTATAAGTCGCCTTGCAATTTTCCTTAATCCTTTATGCCACAGACATTTCCTGGCCCTCTTTAGCCCTGTTGATTGCTTATTCAAGTTCTTTCCTGTTATCCTTGCATACTTCGAAGACTGTCTTTAGTTTCCTAAACCTTTATTATGCCTCCATTTCCCTTTTGACTAAGGTTTCAATTCCTCTCAAAGCTCCTGAATCTTACCATCCTTATCCTTCATTTTCACAGGAACATGCTGGTCCTGAATTTTAAAAAGATTCCCACACGTCAGGTATAGATTTACCCTCAAACAGCTGCTCCCAATCTAGATTCCCCTCGTCCTGCCTAATATTGTGGTACACAACACCAGATAATAATCCAACAGCTTTATTTAGAATCACAAACTTTCAGAGTGCTGCTCCTTCGAGAGATAAAGTCTTCATTTGATGAAAGAACAGCATTCTGAAAGCTTGTGATTTTTAAATAAACCTGTTGGACTATAACCTGGTGTCACATGATTTCTGACTTTGTCCGCACCAATCCAATACTGGCATCTCCATATCATAATATTATGGTAGTTAGCCTTTCCTCAATTTAATATTTTCACCCAAAAACTAGTCTTATCCTTATCCACGAGTACCTTAACACTTAAGTAACTATAGTCACTATATCCGAAATGCTCCCCCACTGAAACTTTGAACACCTGGCCGGGTTTATTCCCCAATACCGGGTCTAGTCTGGCCCCTTCCCGAGTTGAACTATTTACATTTTGTTTCAAAAAACCATCCTGACATACATAACAAATTCTTACCCATCCAAGCCCCTGGCATTAAGCACGTCCCAGTCAATACAGGACAAATTAAAATCACCCACCAGAACAACCCCGCTGATTTTACATTTTTTCATAATCGCAGGAGGACAACATGGTGGAAGGTTAGTCTTGAGAGGGTGTGTCAATATAAAAGAGGGTGGTTGGGTGTCTTAAAAAGTGTTAAAGTAGGTAAGTTTCCAGGATCTGATGGGATCAACCCAAATTGCTGAGGCAGGTGAGGAAATTGATAGGATCTTGTACGAAATCTTTGAAACCTGTTTAGTCACAGGTGAGGTCCCAGAGCACTGGGCAATACTTACCGTTGTCCCCAAAGAAGGGCAACAGGGATAGAATGGGAAATTACAGGCTTGTGAGCCTTATGTCAGTGGTAGCGAAATTATGGTGAAGATTCTCAGCATTTACTCACATTTGGAAAAATGTGGATTTATTAGCAGCATGGCTTGAAGTGAGGAAAGTCAAGTTTCACAAATTTGATTTGTGTTTTTTGAGAAAGTGACAAAGATGATTGATGAGGGCAGGGCTGTGTGTAAGGACTTTAATGTCAGCCTTTGACAAGCTTCTTCATAGCGGGCTGATACACAAGGTAAAGTCACACGGGATTCGTGGTGAACTAGTAAGATGGGTATAGAATTGACTTTGACCTTGAAGACAAAGTGGGGGTGGAAAGGTGTTTTACTGACTGGAGGTCTCTGACCAGTGACGCTCAGCAAGGAACCATGTTGTTTGTAATATATATCTATATAAATGATTTGGAGGAAAATATAGATGGTCTGATTAATAAGTTTGTGGATGACACACAATTAGGGATCTGCAGTTAGTGTGGAAGATTGCCAGAGGATACAGTAGACTGGAGACTTAGGCAGAGAAATGGCAAATGGAGTTTAATCCAGACTAATGCAAGGTGATGCATTTTGGTAGGTATAATGCAGGAGGAGACATACTGTAAATAGCAGAACTCTTAAAAGCATTAACATACAGAGGAATCTAGGCGTATAAGTCCCCAGTTCCCTGAAGGTCACAACACAAGTGGATACAGTGGTCATGCTTGCCTTCATTGGTTGGGCATAGAGTATAAAAATTGACAAGTCATGTTGCAGCTGTATAGAACTTTTACATTTGGAGTATTGTGTACAGTTCTAGTCACTACTCTACTGTAAAGATGTGGAGGCTTTGGAGAAGTACAAAAACTGTTTACCAGAATGCTGCCTGATCTGGAGGGTATCAGTAATGAGGAGAGATTGGACAGTGTTTTCACTTGAACATTGAAGGATGAGGGGCGACCTGGTAGAAGTTTACAAAATTGAGAGGCATTGGATGGTTGGAGTCTTTTTCCCAGGGAAGTAATGTCAGTTACTCAGGGACATATATTATGGTAAAATGGAGTAAGTTGAGAGGAAATGTGAAAGGCAATATTTTAGAGGGTGGGAAGTGCTGGAATGCACTTGCATAGGAGGTGGTGGAGGTGGATATAGTAGCGACTTTTAAGATGCATCTTGACAGATATGTGAATAGGCAGGGAATAGAGGGATATCGGCCGTAAAGAGGCTAAGGACTTTTACTTTAGAAAGTGTCGGAGAAATTTGCCCAATAAGTTAAAGATCACAAAACACAGCTCGACCAACCAACCCAACCCGGACCGACCAACCAACCCAACCCGGACCAACCAACCCAACCACCCCGTGGCTCAACACTTTAACTCCCCCTCCCACTCCACCAAGGACATGCAGGTCCTTGGATTCCTCCATCGCCAGACCATAGCAACACGACGGCTGGAGGAAGAGCACCTCATCTTCCGCCTAGGAACCCTCCAACCACAAGGGATGAACTCAGGTTTCTCCAGTTTCCTCACTTCCCCTCCCCCCACCTTGTCTCAGTCCCAACCCTCGAACTCAGCACTACCTTCCTAATCTGCAATCTTCTTCCTGACCTCTCTGCCCCCACCCCCACTCCGGCCTATCATCCTCACCTTATCACCCTCACCTTAACCTCCTTCCACCTATCGCATTTCCAACGCCCCTCCTCCCTACCTTTTATCTTAGCCTGCTTGGCACACTTACCTCATTCCTGAAGAAGGGCTCATGCCCGAAACGTCTCCTGCTCCTTGGATGCTGCCTGACCTGCTGCGCTTTTCCAGCAACACATTTTCAGCTATAACCTGGTGTTGTGTGATTTTTAACTTTGTACACCCCAGTCCAACACCAGCATCTCCAAATCATAAGAAATGGGAAACTACAATGTATCTGGAAATGGAGTAATCTAGTTGCAGGGATGCTAATTGGAAAACAGTTATCAGATGAATGTCCTGTTCCTTCACACAATGCAACATCCTGACAGTATCGATGGTTCCATTCCTCTTCACAGGTAGGTGTTAATGTCTCCTCTGAAATGGTGAGGTGCTTCCATTGTCCTGTTCCTGGAGCATGTCCTTGCTGTACCTCTCTGTTTGACCTGCTCTTTATGTGGCTTTGGTAATGCTGGGTTGTGAAACTGTCCTTGGGGCTTTGAGATATCTATGGTGTCTGTCATGTTCACAGGAGCTTAAAGTATATTCCCTTGTCTGCGTGCTGTCTGATTCGGCTCGTGAGCTGCTCCAGAATTTTGCTTTTGTGGGCCTATCGTGAGTTAGCAAATCCTTTCCCACAGAACGACATTACCTGTTGGCGCAGTCTTCTTGGGCTGAAGGGCCTGTTCCTGTGCTGTACAGCTGTTTGATCTTGTTTAGTTAGTGGCCAACAATACCAGTCATGCAAAACAGTCACTTCAACTGTGGGTGGAGAATGAGTAGGTGTGGCAGGGGTGGGGCGGGGGTGGGGGGGCATGGAATACAGTGAAGATCTTTTTCTGAGAACAAAGCACATTTGTCTGTATAAGTTTTGAATAAAAAGCAAGCCGATCTTTTGAGTGGAAATCTTTGTCTAAATTTATTGATATTACTTGGAGCAATCCTGATTCATTCCAGCTGAGCATGAATCACTGACCCAGTCAGTAATTCAGAAACCTCAGTTTGACATTGTATTGATGATACTGTGGGAGATAAAGTAGCCTTTGCTCATAGTAAAGCTTGTTCTATTTCTTAACATTTCTTTTGTCTCTTTTTGTTTTGATAGTGTGGGTAGAATGTCTCGCAGAGGTTTGCAATTCAAAAGCTGAATGTAGGTTTCCAGAATGATATCGTGATTTGGTGTTGATATGTTTATTACTTCCATGGCAGATTAATAGTAATGACATCAGAATGTCAATTCACATTTCTAGTCAAAGCCATAGCTTATTGTCATTCAGTTCCGGCACATTCTCTGCAATATTATTTAGTCCAAGGCTTATAATTGAGCAGTGAACAAATAGTGACAGCAAGCAGTTCAACTTGAAGGTAATGGACACACAGAACTAGATACTTGTTCATTTGAACTGTGTTCAATAAAGATGAAAGACTGAATTAATTGAGCTCACGTTATCTGTTTGAAAGCCACAGAAAGCAGATCATACTTAGAGGTAGGATAGAAGTAAGGTCTGGGATGAGCGTATTGTGAAAATGAACTGATGAGTACTTGAAGAGGCTGAAAAGTAAATAGAGCAAAACAAAGGATGACACAGTTCATATTGATCCTTGGAGGAGAGGGAATTGGACCTGTCCTTCAAGTGACACATCGTGGAAGTGTGAACTTTTCACTGTACTTTGATTTGTAGCTTTCCACTTTGAAAATAAACCTCATATTTTGTTCGCTTGTTTCATCTGTAAGTGTTCCTTTTGTCTACTGTAGCAACAAGTGCTGCTGGTTGTGTCATGTTCCATCCACTTCAAGTTAATTAAAGCAATTAAATAAGGCTATCTAAGCCTTTTCGAGATAGCTCTAGTGCTTAACATTTAAATAAAATCAGAATTTTAAAATCAGAGAATACTCCCCTCTCCCCCCCGCTGCTGTGAAGTTTAACTAATATATATTTGTGAAGGATTTTGAGGTTGATGGCCTGCATGTCATTGTTAGCTTTCTCTGATGTGAAATCAGCACAACTTTCCAATGGACTTGTTTTATTGATCTAGGCCTTACCCAGAGAGTAACAGCGAGGCTGGTGACTGTGTGATTTGTACATGCACAGTTAAAAGCATAAACTCAGAAGTTGCCACCTAAGATGCATGTTGCTCCATAAACTGCCAAAACAACATCTCACCATCCAACTCACATGAAGATCCTGTACTTTAATTAGATTAGATTAGATTGCTAACAGTGTGGAAACAGGCCCTTCGGCGCAACAAGTCCACACCGACCCGCCAAAGAGCAACCCACCCAGACCCATTCCCCTACATTTACCCCTTCACCTAACACTATGGGCAATTTAGCATTGCCAGTTCACCTAACCTGCATATCATTGGACTGTGGGAGGAAACTGGAGCACCCGGAGGAAACCCATGCAGACACTGGGCGAATGTGCAAACTCCACACACTCAGTTGCCCGAGACAGGAATTGAGCCCAGGTCCCTGTTGCTGTGAGGCAGCAGTGCTAACCACTGTGCCACCATGTCTACTCTGCTGTAGTTATGGGGATTAACATTGCTATATCTTAGAAAATAGTTAGAGCTTGACTATTTGTGTTTAATTGCTGATTTAATGGAAAGTCTAAAATATTTACCAAACAAAATCTTTGATGGTAAACATTAACTTTTATAAATGTGAGGATTCCGTTTTTCCACTTTTAATTTTTGAAACTCTTTGAAAACAAGTTTTACTTTTTTTAGTTCCATCTCATCTTTCACGTTGTGCTTGGTTTATTTTACTACTTCCAGCTGATTTGTCATTGCATTCGCTATTCTAACTTTCACACTCCAAACCCATGACCCCTTTCATCTGGAAGGAGAAGTGCAGCAGATATTTAGGGGTAACACCTGCAATGTTCCCCTCCAAGGCACTCACCATATTGAGTTGGAAGTATACCACCATTCCTTCACTGCTGCTGTGGGTGGCATAGTGGTTAGCACCAGAGACCTGGGTTCAATTCCTGCTTCCCGCAACTGCCTGTGTGGGGTTTGCACATTCTCCCCGTGTCTATGTGTGTTTCCTCTAGGTACTCCGGTTTCCTCCCACAGTCCAAAAATGTGCAGGTTAGGTGAATTGGCCATGCTAAATTACCCATAGTGTTAGGTGAAGGGATAAACGTAGGGGAATCGGTCTGGGTGGGTTGCTCTTTGGAGTGTCGGTGTGGACTTGTTAGGCCAAAGGGCCTGTTTCCACACTGTAAGTAATCTAATCTAATCTAAAAATCCACAGCATTGTGGGTGGACCTAGATTGCAGGAGTTGACGAAGGCAGCTCATTGACACTGTCTCATGGCCAACTAGGTCTGGGCAATAAATGCTGTCTCATGGCCAGCCAGCAACACTCGCATCCCATGAATGAATAATGATGAATGAATTGCTGGTTCAGGTTCTTTAATAATTGTTCAATCTGATTGATCACTAGTGTACACAGTTGCCAGCCCTGATCAAACAGTTTTTTGATGACAGGCAGAGGGTGCTGTGGGTGTTGGATGTTTAGTTGACAGCATGTTATCATCCAAAAGTCTGCAGTAACATTAGAACGTCAACAGGCAGGCACAAATTCAACCAAGAGCTGACTGGCATCATTTGTTCACCATTTGCAGCAAAGTTGCATTTTGTAGTCTTTGCATCAGTCTAATACGCTTCAGACACAAACAGAAATTGCTAGTTTTTGTTTCAAATTTCCAGCATCTGCAGTTCTTTATTTTTATTTTATTCATGTGCTTCAGTGTACATTTTGCTTCCAAGAATCACATCCATTTTGATGGAGGTAATGCCAACAGCATTTGGGAGATGGCCCTGTTGATTTGCCAGACCTATTGGGACTAACTACTCAGTCTGTATTTGAATTATTAGAGAATGATTTGTTTCTTGCTTAATGAATTGCTGTACTTGTGATAGCTTTCAACTGTCAACTTTTCAGGGGCAGCAGGAAAGAGGGGGTAAACGGTTTGGCTGAACACTCTAGTAATGTTATGTTGTTCATGCCTGGACATGCAGAAAAATAATATCCACAGAAGCTATGACAGAAACCTTGTGCGCACTTGAAAATTGTAAAGGAAGCACAATTCTTTGAAGGTTAATCTCCAAGCAATTGGCTTCTTTCCCAGCTAAGATAAATACAATACAAGCCAATTATGGGCACCCTGCTAGTGACAATGTTTCATTTAAAAAGAACACTTAATCAGACACTGAGTAAGTCCCCATGTATTCCACTATTGCTGAATATGAACAATTACATAATACAAACATTTTCTGTGGCTCTGTGGTGTTTGAAAACAATTGCTGCTGTTTGTTTAGTGCAGAAGTTAGTTAGTGCTGTGGCTTCTACAAGGACAGTGATGCCCAGTTTGCTTTATTTTGAATTTTTGTTTACTTTGAACATGTCGTAGTTTCGAATGTCTATCGAAAACATAACCTACTAGGGAGAAGGGGCAGGTAGCAGGATGGTGCAATGTGGGCTAAGACCATCTAATCCATTTCCTGAGGTATGGCAGGGTGATGGGTGAATTATTAAATTTGTTATTTACATTAGTCTTTAGTTGTCATAATAGCATCAGGACTGTCAAGTTGGACGTGATGACAAAATATTTATGCAAAATGAGACCATATAATGTTCAAGTAAATAAAGGTCGACACCTTGAACAGTTAAAGTGAGCTATATCTACAATGAGATCAGCTAAAAGATAATGGAAAGGTGCAGCATACTGTTTCTTTGACTAATGTTTATTGGACTGTAATTTATTACTGTCACGTGTTCTAAGGTATAGTGAAAAGTGTTGTCTTACATGCTGAACAGGCAGATTGCATCAGAATAACAGAACAGAGTGCTGGATACAATGTTGCTGCTGTCGAAAAGGGGCAGAGAGAGATCAACATTAACAAGGTCCATTCAAATGTCTGATAACAGTGTACATAAGATGTACACCAATCAGGGGGCTCAAAAAAGAGGTCTGGTCATTCTAGTGTTTAAGACTCCATGTCTGGTGACAATCTCATTCAGGGATAGAGCAAACAGACTGCCGAATGATTCATTTAAAAGGATAATTGACTATGGGGCAAAGCATACGATGTTCCCCTTGTACAAGCCTTCTGTTTTAGTTCACACAGAATGGTGCATTCACTCTGGGTCTCTTCGAATAAGAAAACACAGAGAATGGATGGGATTGGTGGGGTCATTAGTTGATGTTAAGAAGTTGATCAAAGGACTGGGTCATGTTTGTGCAGTTGCATTTTAAAAAAAACATTTAAGGGTGAGCGGGGCTCCGAGTTTGATTTGTCAGAATTAGATTTGAAAGTGATTCTCGGAGGAATAGTGGACCCGTTGAAGGCATGACTGGCTCAGGCTGAGAGTAATAATTCAATCTTCCTTACCAAGAGCGATTCCACTGAGGAGCAAGCTGCAGAGAAATAACTACAGCTCCATCACTTGAAATCTTCAAGACCCACTTTTAGGTTATTTCCATTTGTAAGTTTGTTATTATCATGACTACCACATCAATAGGTCACACCTGGTTCACCTGCTGCTAAGCACCTCAATGTCAGCCTGTGATACTGACACAACCAAGGCAGCAGCAGGGGCTGCAGTATAGGTTTGATCTGATCTGCAGAGACCACCTTATATCATTGTGGTTTCCTTCTGAGCCATTTATCCCACTTGTTTCCTCTCCCCCTTTGTTGACAGCATTAAAAATTATTTTTCCAGCCTCCTTTAGAGACTGTATGATATCATTCATGATAAGAGTGAACTAGTTCCTGAACTAGTTTCAATTGCTTGATACAGCTAGAGAGGAATTGCTCAGATTTTTTTGTTTCAGTCCTAAACGTACCTAGATTGCTGCCTGGTATTTTTCTGTCTTCCAGAGCATTTCATGTTTCAGTGCGGGATGGATGTGTGTTATGGTCAGCAAGGCATTGTTGTTTTGTGATGGACAGGCTGGTTTACCTGGTCGACCCTTCCCTGATTGAAATTGTTCCGAGTTTGATTTGCTGAGGAAAAACCATAAGTTGATCATTGAAAACAAACAAAACCTCTCTGAGGCAAACAGGAAAAAATGGAGGAGACAAGGAGGGGGGATTTGGTTGAGAAAAGAAAGGATTATAATTGTGTGCTTCCAGTCTTCTCACCTGTCCTTGAAGGCAAGACTGTCCTGGAAGCTGGCTGGAAGATGAAAGGTGAATAGACTGATGATGGGTGAAATGAGCAGGGACAATGGGCACCATGGCAGTAGTGACAGGTTGAAGAAATGGCGGACACTGACTTTGGTTTAAAGGGTTCAGAAAAGATTTACAAGGATGTTGCCTGGGTTGGAGGATTTGAGCTGTAGGGAGAGGCTGAACAGGCTGGGGCTGCTTTCCCTGGAGTGTTGGAGGCTGAGGGGTGACCTTATGGAGGGTTACAAAATTAAGAGGAGCATCAATAGGATAAATAGACAAATCTTTTCCCAGGGGTCGGGGAGTCCAGAACTAGAGGGCACAGGTTTAGGGTGAGGGTGGTATGTGTATGGAATGAGCTGCCAGAGGAAGTGGTGGAGGCTGGTACAATTGCAACATTTAAGAGGCATCTGGATGGGTATATGAATAGGAAGGGTTTGGAGGGATTTGGGCCAGGTGCTGGCAAGTGGGACTAGATTGGGTTGGGATATCTGGTCAGTGTGGACGGGTTGGACCAAAGGATCTGTTTCCATGCTGTACATCTCAATGACTCTACTATGTGCAGTGGTGCAGGATATCCATGTTGTGACTCTAGCAGGAAGGATCCCCCAATTCTTTCATAATTAGAATTGGCACCCTGAACTGATAGCCGTTTGCTCATTCTTGAATTTATAAATGGGATTTGGCATTCAATGGCAGATAAGCACACACAGTGCTGCTTCCTGTTCAGAATCTCGTTAATTGGTGAGTTCATACATGTGACAGCTGGTGTGCTTTTAAAATCTCTACAATGAGTACCCTCCTCCAAACTATCAAAAGGAAGGTCAGTGATTGCAAGAAAACGGAATGAATAAATGAAGGTACTGTAATTGTGTGGCATTTAATTAGTGTTTACCCAGTCTTCCCCACAATCATAGATAAGCACTCAGGATGGTTGCATAGAGTGGGAGGGGGTGCTCGGAGGAAAGTGAACAGATGGAAGCGATGGTGTTCACTGAGCTTTCCCAGCACGCTCTGACAGCATCAGTAACAAGCAATTTACAACGTGCTATTTACAGCTTGGGTTACAGTCCTCCATTGGTTCAGAGTGCTCTTTAGCAGCTGCTTTCATAATAACTTCTGCGAGCTGTTAATTGAACATGAAAATGTGTGTGGGAGGGGTTCCTCAATGGCAGCCGCATCTTGTGATAATGAAGAAGAAAAGACAGTGTGTATTATAATGGTAATGGAGGCTGATATCACATGCTTCTCTTTCATGATTGAACAACCACAACTGAGTGCTGCTGCCAGCTGCAGTAAAGCATGACACACCGCACAATTCTAGGAACTAGTGTACTGCATAGATTAGCTCACATCACGTAATCTGAAGTGTTGCAGCCAGGGGACTAATCATTCTGCTATGGAGCAATTAATGTTGCATTCATTTGTGGTCTCACCATGCGCAAGACGTTCGGTTGCCCTAGAATATGCTACATTTCCATTGGGGGATTGGCTTCACAGGGCCATTTCACAAATCAGTGGCAATTTTGACCTTCTGACTGTAGCCCTTATCCCAAAGTGGGGGTGGTGCTAGCCAAGCATTGCTGACCGCATGGGTGGCTGGAGATTTCATGCCAACTTTAAGATACCCAGTCTTTGCTAATGGCAAGGAAGTATCAGCTCACAAATAGTACTTTGTTGAGCTAGAGCAAAATCACAGCCTATTTACATTAATGGCACACGCAAACTCAAATTACAAACACTTCCAGAAGGGGAATTGAAAAAGTTTTTAGTTCTATGTCACTTCAGCAGTAAAGCTTACAATTACAATTTGAAAAGGTGACAGTTTTAGATTGCCAGAAATTGTTATAGACTTTTAAAGTTTTAAGCATTCTTCACTAGGTGTCTCCCAGTTCTGTTTGCCATACAATTCACAAAGAGCAGCAATATAGCACTGAATTAACATATTACACCATTGCACTGTTTCCTATATTAAAATTCTGACTGTACTTCAAATACACTTCATTGTTTGTGTCCGGAGGTGGTGAAAAGTAATACAATATGTCAATGCATGTTCTTTGTTAACTGGCCAAGCAGGCCAAAGGCCAAGTTTTACTTTCTTGCAATGGAAAAGTACTTATTATTTTAATCCAACCAGGTTTACTGTACTTCCCCATAAGCAATGACTGCAGAATGTTTAACTACAAACGCATTCTTCTGTTATAAAGTAATTTCCCCAATTATTTCGTAAGCCAGCAGTACTTAGCTCAGACATTTCAAGACATTGATCTGATAAATGTCACCTTTTTCCTGAAGATACTACCCTTTTACTAAGGCTCAGGGAACAGGAATGTTAATATTGAGAGTGGGGGAAGGGGACAGAAGCAAAAAGGACAGTAGACTCAGTGAGAGTGAGGGGTTGTCCTAGAGATGTACAGCATGGAAACAGACCCTTCGGTCCAACCCGTCCATGCCGACCAGATATCCCAACCCAATCTAGTCTCACCTGCCAGCACCCGGCCCATATCCCTCCAAACCCTTCATTTTCATATACCCATCCAAATGCCTCTTAAATGTTGCAATTGTACCAGCCCCCACCACATCCTCTGGCAGCTCATTCCATACACGTACCACCTTCTGCGTGAAAAAGTTGCCCCTTAGGTCTCTTTTATATCTTTCCCCTCTCACCCTAAACCTATGCTCTCTAGTTCTGGATTCCCCGACCCCAGGGAAAAGATTTTGCCTATTTATCCTATCCATGCCCCTCATAATTTTGTAAACCTCTATAAGGTCACCCCTCAGCCTCCAACGCTCCAGGGAAAACAGCCCCAGCCTATTCAGCCTCTCCCTGTAGCTCAGATCCTCCAACCCAGGCAACATCCTTGTAAATCTTTTCTGAACCCTTTCAAGTTTCACAACATCTTTCCGATAGGAAGGAGACGAGAATTGCACGCAATATTCCAACAGTGGCCTAACCAATGTCTTGTACAGTCACAACACAATCTCCCAACTCCTGAACTCAATACTCTGACCAATAAAGGAAAGCATACCAAACACTTCTTCACTATCCTATCTACCTGCGACTCCACTTTCAAGGAGCTATGAACCTGCACTCTGTAGGACTTTGGCTCAATCTACCAACTTACTTTCTTCTATGTGTGAGCCCAGTCCTGCGTGTTCTTTAAATGAAGCAATAGGAGAAGATATTCAGTCTCACACTCTTAGTTTATATAGCAGTAAGTGGACAAAGTATACAGAGCTCTGGGTCTAGACCTTTCTGTCCCTGACAAACCACAAAGTGTGTCAGTTCAAAAAAGTAAGACCTATTCCTGTCCCTGACCCAGTCTTTTATACAATAAAAAACGTCATGCAATCACTGAGGTAGGATTGTCTTCTGATTGGCTGTTGATCTGACTCCATTCTCTGCCTCCTCGCATTCCCGGATGTCCGACCCCACGTGACCTTCTTTTGCCCACGAAACGGAGCACCACGTGACCTCCTTCGGCCCGCGAAACGGAGCACCATATGACCTCCTCGCACTCCTCCAGCGCCCGAAACAGAGCATCACCACAGGCTTCCGAATGCCGAGTATATTTACACTCGCAGCCAGCCATCTATGTTACAAGTAAGCCATATATTTACAACTCCAAGGTCTCTTTGTTCAGCAACACTCCCTAGGACCTTACCATTAAGTGTATATGTCCTGCTAAGATTTGCTTTCCCAAAATGCAGCACCTCGCATTTAGCTGAATTAAACTCCATCTGCCACTTCTCAGCCCATTGGCCCATCTGGTCAAAATCCTGTTGTAATCGGAGGTAACCCTCTTCGCTGTCCACTACACCTCCAATTTTGGTGTCATCTTCAAACTTACTAACTGTACATCTTATGCTCGCATCCAAATAATTTATGTAAATGACAAAAAGTAGAGGGCCCAGCACCGATCCTTGTGGCACTCCACAGGTCACAGGTATGTAAATGACAAAACGTGGAGGGCCCAGCACCGATCCTTGTGACACTCCACTCGTCACAGGCGACCAGTCTGACAAACAACCCTCCCACCACCACCCTCTGTCTTCGACCTTTGCGCCAGTTCCGTATCCAAATGGTTAGTTTTCCTGTATTCCATGAGATCTAACCTTGCTAATCAGCCTCCAATGGGGAACCTTGTCGAACGCCTTCCTGAAGTCCATATACATCACCTCCACCGCTCTGCCCTCATCAATCCTCTTTGTTACTTCCTCAAAAAACTCAATCAAGTTTGTGAGACACGTTTTCCCACGCACAAACCCATGTTGACTAACCTAATCAGTCCTTGCTTTTCCAAATACATGTACCTCCTGTCCCTTAGGATTCCCTCCAACAACTTGCCCACCACCAAAGTCAGGCTCACTGATCTATCGTTCCCTGGCTTGTCCTTACCATACTTCTTAAACAGTAGCACCACGTTTGCCTACCTCCAGTATTCCGGTGCCTCACATGTGACTAACAATGATACAAATATCTCAGCAAGACGCCCAGCAATTACTTCTTACCTTCCTACAGAATTCTCGGGTACACCTGATCAGGTCCTGGTATTTATCCACCTTTACCGTTTCAAGACATCCAGCACTTCCTCCTCTGTAATCTGGACATTTTGCAAGATGTCAGCATCTATTTCCCTACAGTCTATATCTTCCATAACCTTTTCCACAATAAATACTGATGCAAAATTCTCATTTAGTAACTCTTCCATTTTCTGCAGCTCACACAAAGGCTGCCTTGCTGATCGTTGAGGGGCTCTATATGACAAAAAGTAGAGGGCCCAGCACCGATCCTTGTGGCACTCCACAGGTCACAGGCCTCCAGTCTGAAAAACAACCCTCCACCACCACCCTCTGTCTTCTACCTTTCAACCAGTTCTGTATCCAAATGGCTAGTTCTCCTTGTATTCCATGAGATCTAACTTTGCTAATCAGTCTCCCATGGGGAACCTTGTCGAATGCCTTACTGAAGTCCATATAGATCACATCTACTGCTCTGCTCTCATCAATCTTCTTTGTTACTTCATTAAAAAACTCAATCAAGTTTGTGAGACATGATTTCCCACGCACAAAGCCATGTTGACTATCTTGAATCAGTCCTTATGGTTGTGGATAGGTTTTAATGATAAGGGAGGGAGAAGAGAACTGAAAAAGGGGAGCGGTGGAGAAAGGCAGAGAAACAAAAGACAGTGAAGAAAGAAATGGCAGTGCAGTGCAATATTGAAACTGACAAGAAGGAAATAAGCCTGGAACATCAGTTCCTAATGCATTCACGATGGTACCTAGAGCTATCTGTGGGTGCACGACCAACTTCTGTTAGGCTGCTGTTGGCTCATTCTGGCTATTGATCTGAATTTGTGGTGAAGCTTGGTGCTCCAAGTCAAACTGCATTGAATCTATTTGCTGGTTTAGATGCAGTGCTTTCTTTCTGGCACGTGCTACTTTAAATTGCCTGTTGCAGATGGAAAGATCCTCTCGGGGTTGGTGAGATTTTCCAGTGGTCCACCCAGATCCAAAGATCCAGTCCAGGTTAAAAAAAGGACATTTGTACATCCCAAAGTACTTCTCAGACAATTAGTTATTTTTGAAGTGTAACCACTGTTAGAATGTGGGGATAATTGGCAGCTAATTTTCACACTGCTCCTACAAACAGCAGTGAATTGGAGGGGCAATTAATCTAGACTTTACTAGTATTGATGGAAGGATAAATGCTAGTCAGGACACTGGGTGCATTTCTCTTTTTTGAATCATGCCATGGGATTTCCATATCTACATTAGAACATGCAACTAGGGCCTCAGGTTAATATTTAATCAGAAAGGCTGCACTTTTGACAATAGCTCCTGGAATTATCATCTATAATTGTAATTAATTTAATTTATGTGAAAGATCTTGAGTGAGACTTCAAAGTTTAGCTTTCTGACTTGAAGATACAAAAAGAACTCTCTTTACAAAGCAACTTTCACAGATGTCCATTCACTTTCCTGTTCGGTTTGAACTGCAATCATTCTTCTGTTATTGTGGCAGTGTCGGAAATGTGGTGTCCCGTGTGAAGATTTTCTGAGGCTTTTGGAGGGAGCATAAATAAGCTGGTATTGATAATCTACACACTGCTTCTAAAATAAAGTGGGAAGGGATTACTCTGAGCCTTATTTTCTGCCTGATTTTCTTTTTCTTTAGTACCCTGGAGTGGGGTATTCTGAAGATTGTTGGTACAAACTGGGAGGTACACAGGCCTCCCAGAAACAGGTTGAAAACACTGATAACAAATTGTTTTAACACATCACACCAGGACAGCTGGAGCCACTTGGGGCTTCCTGGCTACTGCTCCTCACCATCTGCTCTCCAGCTCCAAGTAGGTGGTGCTGCGATCAGTGGGCAGATTAACACTACACACGCTTTTGGTCTACAGCTGCATTCCAATTTTTTCCTGGTTTCGGACCCACCCAACTCCATGCGGAGTGTTATCATTTTGTTGACGGGGAAATCAGTTGATGTTATGTGATGTGTAATTCTTCAAAACAGATGGCATTATCCTATAAGTATAATTCCAGAGAAATAAAACCACACAAAATAGCCGTTTGTTTAAGTTTGCCTTGCCCATGATTGTAGTTTTAGCCTCTTTATGCTTGTTGTCTTTGCATATGTGTTTACACCCCCCAACACTTCCCCTCCCCCACCACTTCCCCTCCCCCACCACATCCAACCCCTAACACCCCAAACCCTCAACAAAAGCTTACCTAACCTCCCCTTAAATGTTGACTGTTTGAGATACAAACTCTTCAAAACATGCACAGTATCTTAAAGCTTGTTGCTCTCAACTGCGAGCAGTTTACTGCAGTGGATTGGGGTTGTGGCATAATGATTATGTTAATACACTTGTATTCAACATGACCTCTGGATGACTTCTAAACCATGAGTTCAAATCCCAGTAAGACAGCTGGGTGAATTTAAACTTGAGCCATTAATTAATCTATCTGGAACAAAATGCCAGTCTCATCATTAATAACAAACATGAAACCATCAACTCTCATAAAAGCCCATCTGATTCACTGATTTCCCCTTACCTGGTCTGGGTTACATGTGACTCCAAACTCTCAGCAATGTGGTTAACTCTTAACTGCAATATCCAAGGCAAAGTGCCATGTTGAATCCAACATTGACTGAGAGGCAGGAAGCAGAGGATGATGGTACAGGGATGGTTCTGTGATTAGAACTCTGTTTCCAGTGGGTTGCACAGGGCTTGGTGCTGAGGCCTTTGTTTGTGGTATACATTAATGATTGGGACTTCTACGTAAAGTTGGAAGGGTGGTAAATAGTAAGGAGGATAGCCATAAAATGCAGGAGGATAGCAATGGACTGGCCAGCTGGGGCAGAACAGTGACAAATGGGATTCAAGCTGTAAAAGTGTGAGCTGATGCACATAGGGAGGGATATCAAGGCAAGGAACTAAACAAATTACCCCAAAATACTGAACATCAGAGGAACATTGGTGTGTATATCCACAGATCCCTGAGGTAGCAGGGCAAGTTGATAAGAGGATTAAGGCATATAAAATACTTCTTTGTTAGCCATAATATAGAATGTAAGAGTGGGAAGGTTATGGTCAATTGTGTAAAATGCCGGGCGAAAGTGAGGACTGCAGATGCTAGAGATCAGAATCAAGATTTAAGTGGTGCTGAAAAAGCACAGCAGGTCGGGCAGCATCCGAGGAGCAGGAAAATTGATGTTTCAGGCAGGAGTCCTTCATCAGGCTCCTGCCCGAAACATCGATTTTCCTGCTTTTCAGATGCTGCCTGACCTGCTGTGCTTTTCCAGCACCACTCTAATCTTGTGTAAAATGCTGGTTAGGACACAACTGTATTACTGCTGGCAGTTCTGGTCACCACATTATAGGAAGGATGTGATTACACCAGAGAACATGCAGAGTATATTTACCAGGAGACTGCCTGGACTGGTGGATCTGAGCTATGAAAAAAGATTGGATGGACTGGGATTGTTTTCCTTTGGAACAGCAAAGGTTGAGAAGGGAAACTTATGGAGGCATATGTTTTTGAATGGCTTATTTAAGGTGGATAGGAAGGCACTTTATCCTTTGGTAGATGGGTCAGTAAACCAAGGATGGTGGGAGCCTGGAACTGATTTCTTGAAAGGGTGGTTGAATCAGAAACATTTAATCTGACTTTAGATATTCACTTGTGTTGCCATGGCCTCCAGGGCTGTGGGCCAAGAGCTGGCAAATGGGATTAGTTTAGTCAGGCCCTTGCTGATTGCCCAGACACAGTGGGCTAAAGGGCCTCCTCCTGTGTTTCTGTAAACCTGAGTTTTAGCCTGAGGGAACCATCTCCTTTGATATTGTAAATGCTGGCTTTGCAACTGAATGTTTAAAAAAAGTGAGTACCTTTGGTAAATGAATGTGTAATTTTATTTTGGAATAGCAACTAATTGTATCAACTCCTGATTGTTTTTATCATTGGAAAAATAAATACACTCCTGGGATAGCTTTGCAAATGCAAGCTATCGATCTACATATAATGCCAAAACATGTCTGCTGAAAATTTAAGTTGTATGCAAAAGAATGACATTTTTGGCACAATGGAGTTTACTTGACACAACATTCTTATCATTAATTAATTGCCCTGACTATCCACACACTATCCAGTTTTGGATATGACACAAGGTCACAACCCTCCTATAATGAGTGTGAAAATCAATTCTGTCTGGTCCCCTGCCTGATAACATCTCTCTGTCGAGTAGTGCATTCTAAAAATGGAGGAAAACCCTTTCTGTTTTAGCCTTCGGGTTTTTTTAATAAAAGAAGATTTCAGCTGTCAGTGAAGCATGGTGTTGCAAATGCTATTTGAATAGCGTTTTGATTGCAGCCATTGCAAATAATGATGGCAACCATGTGAGCATGAGTAAAAATCAGTGGAAGCACTAAATGAATACATGGCTTGATGATTGGTCATCAATGAAATCAATTACTTTGGGTGATTATTCTTTGCAAAAATGTAATTACCTCAGACCGACAGCTGAACAGCTTTTGTTGGAGGCAAACTGAAGGGCAGTTAGAAATAGAAACAGGGAGGAGACAGTTTCTTTGCATCTTTGCCAGCTGTCAGGAGCAAAATCAGTTATTATAACGTAATCCTGGAGCATGTTGTCTGGCCTAATTGTAAGGGTCATTGTCATTATATTAAGGAATGCCTCACAGTTTCCAAACTGCCTCAAATGTATGCCATTTTATTCACTGGGTGGGTAATTACAGTCCTTTCACAGAAGAGGATGTTTCAAGAGATGGGATTTTGATTTCCAACATGTTTACCAGAAGGGACAAGGCTAGTTTAAGAGCAAAGCTGCAGTTGTTGTTTATGTATTCAAATTGAACTGAATGCTGTTTGACCATGCAGAATCTAACATTTAAACCTTTGCCCTCTGGGCAATGGTCAGTTTGATGGCCAGGCTGGGGAGAGCACTTAATTAGGTTGAGGGTGGCTGGGGAATTCTGTCCAGTTCTGTCCCATGATTCGTGTTGGAAGATGTGCGGGCGGCCTCCCACTGAAACTCTTAGATAGCCATAGCCCCGACAGCCACACAGCAAGCTTGGAAAAGAAGCCAGGGCTGGGAGGTGGGTGTCCAGTATTCAAAGTCACAGTGTCTCAAAGAAAATTGAGAGCCACCCCATCTCCCTGCAACACTGTAGCCTAGGTTCCTTGGCATCCAGCAGTCATTACCCTCCCAGTTGCTGCTGGCTGGCATTACCCTCCCAGTGGTATCTTATTGGCTGGAACCTCTCACCAGGTCAGACCTGTGCCCTGCAATTATTGATTCAGTGGAGTGCCTGCTCCAGCCCAGTTAAGTGCCTCATTGGCCAGCGATATGGTGAGCCTTCTTAAAAAGAAGCAGTATGTGACATGATATTGTGATAATCAGTAACTGCACCGTGATAACTCCCATAACTTAAGGATCAGGATATGAGTTAAGTAGTTTTGAAAATAAGACAAATATTTATTATTTGATATTTAACTATGTACGCAACAACCATGAGATCTTGTGTATTTGAGCTCGAGCTAAGTAACTCGGGTGTGCTGCAGCATGTTTCCCTCAATATGATGTGCTGAAAAATGAAAACTGAGAACTTTATATCATAAAGTCACAGACCAGGATATGGTGGTGATATCGTGAGCATTTCCCTCTAAGGTTTATCTACATCAGCTGTGAGACACAGTACAACAGTGTTGTACTGTGGTGGTTAGATCTTCTGCATTAAATTCCATTTGTTGTGTTTGTGTTTTGGCATTGTGTGTGTGTCTGTCTGTCTGTGCTCTTTTGCATTTATGTGGGGATGGAGCAGGTCTGGGGCAATGAATTAGAAGGTATGACCATTGAGATACCAAATCAATTTTGAACCCTAAGATCATGAACATAGAGTATATATTTTTATGCCTTCACATATAAAATATATGTAGCATGCAAAGTAAGGCTATTATACGCATCTTGTTAATCTAAAACAAAAACAAAAATTGCTGGAGAACCTCAGCAGGTCTGTGGAGAGAAAGCAGCACCAACATTTCAAGCTTCTCGAAAAGTCTTGTGATCCAAACTGGATCACAAACTGAGCAATAAAATAACGTGCTTTATATCCTTAGCCATGGCTGTTCCAGCCCTGAGAGAGCACTGCCATAATAGTATCCTTTCCAAAGATCTGTTTAAATTTTACAAACAAACTTCTGTAAACAGGACTCTCTATGGAAATGGTGTTCCTGCTACACAATGCAAGATGCTGAGATGAGCAAGCCACTAACTCTGTTTTATTACAGATGTTTGGAACAAATCTACTCTTCTTCCATTGCTTTGTGGAATAGTTTCTTAAACAATGCAAGATTTTTCAATCCATCTCTCTCATATTTACTGCAAGTGTTAATCATTCATTGCATGAAGGAGGCTGTCCTCCTAATCAGCCTGTATATTAAATCTTATAGTTTTGAACCTGTGCTCCCATATCCTACTTTAACTGCACTGACCCTTCCAAATAGATATAACTTTGGAAATTTGGAGTGCAATTTGTGGCAGTGGATCATATAATAAAGTTAACAGTTGGCTTCAGCCATTTCTCCATATTTGGTCTTTATTGTGTTTAGTGAATTGGAAGAGGACTAAGTTGTTGCAAAACATGTTGCGCGATGCACAAAATATTTTGCTAGTGGCTTGATGCCATATGCCTGCAGTCAGCCTCATTCTATATAATTACAAGTTCCTTAGTAAATCCCTCAGATGGGTTGAGGTCTGCTATGTGACCTTGTCCTCTAACAGAGAAGAATTCAGTTGTTCACTGTTGCGGATTTGAACTAGTTTAACAAAAATGGAGCTTACTAGTCTCTGATAACTTTCTCATACATAAACATTTCTCCTCCAACATTACAATAATAAGATGATGATGCATGGAGAACGTGAAAGATCAGGTTGCAGCAAAAAAAACTTATGTAGAAGAAAGTTGTGAGACAATTCTGAAGAGCATAAAAAGAGCAGGAACAGGCCATTCAGTTTCAGTGGCCTGCCTCACCCCTCAGTGTGAACATGAACATCAACAGCCCCGACTCTATTTTCCCAGTCAATCCCAGCAATTCCCTTTGTGCCCTCAAAAGTCTATCAGTCTTATCAAAATTAGCCAATGACTGAACATCCACAAGTTATCGAGATAGATGATTACAAAGATGTGCAACTATTTGCGTGAGCTGAGTTGTGTAATTTTATGTGCAGAACTGCATGGTTTTTCTTTCCTCTACAAAAATCCATTGAACATGTGACATTTGAATTGACACCATGTTAACATCTGAACAGTGATGGACTGCAACAAGATCTGGGTGTCTTTACATACCAGTCACTGAAAGTACGCAGGTGGTGAAGAAGGCACATGGTCTGTTCACCTTCATTTGCAAGAGAATGAGTGCAGGAACAAGGATGTCTTGCAGCAATTATACAGAAACTTGGTGAGACCTCACTTGGAGTAGTGTGTGCAGTTTTGGTCATTTTAGCTGAGGAAGGATGTTCTAGCGATGGAGGGGGTACAGCAAAGTTTTACTTGACCAATTCCTGGGAAGGCAGGAATAACGAAATGAGAAGAAGCAAAACTTGAACTTTCTTTGGAAATGAGGCAGGACAAGTGACTGAGGTATCTCAGTTGGGGCGGGGGAAAGCATTTTGGGTCAAGTGGTCATAATTCTATTAGTCTTAAAGTAGTTATGGAAAAGGATATGCCTGATCTAAAAGTTAAAAATTTTAAATTGGCGAAAGGCAAATTTTGATGGTAATGGGTAAGAACTTTCAAAGGCTGATTGAGGAAAGTTGTTTGCAGGTAAAGGAAGGTTGGAAAGTGGGACATCTTCAAAAACGAGAGTTCAGAGACTGTATGTCCCTGTTAGTGCAAAGGACAAGGCTGGCAGCTGTAGAGAATGCTGGATGACTTGAAAAATTCAGGTTCTGGTCATAAAAGAAGGAGAAATATGTTAGGTATAGACAGCTGGGATCAATTGAATCCTTGGAATATAAGGAGTAGTAGGAGTTTATGTAGGGAAATCGGGGCAAAAAGGGACATGAGATACTTGGGCAAATAAGGTCAAGGAAATTCCAAAGAGATCCTACAATTACATTAAGGGCAAAAGAGTAACTAGGGAGAGAATAGGGTCCCTTGATGATCAACAAGGCCATTTATGTATGGAATCACAGCAGATGGGTGAGATACTAAAGAAATATTTTGCATCAGTAATAACTGTGGAGATGTATGTGGAAGCTTGGGAACTTGAGGAAATAGATAGTGTTGCCTTGAAAAGTGTCCATATTACAGAAGAGAAAGACCTGGAGGTGGATAAATCTCTAGGTGCTAATCAGGGGAAGCTAGGCAAGAGGTTGCTGGGCCCCTTGCTGAAATATTTGTATCATAAACAGCATAAATGAGGCACTAGAAGACTGGGGGATGGCTAATGTGGTGCCATTATTTAAGAAAAGTGGTAAGGAAAAACCAGGCGACTATAGACCTGTGAACCTGATGTCATTGGTGGGTAAGTTGTTGAAGAACATTCTGAGGGACAGGATTTACATTCATTTGGAAATGCAAGGACTGATTAGGGATAGTCAACATGGCTTTGTGTGTGGGAAATCATGTCTCACTAACTTGATTGAGTTTTCTGAAGAAGTGACAGAAGATTGATGAAGGCAGACCAAGGATGTTGTCTGTACTGACTTCAGTAAGGAGTTTGACAAGGTTCCGCATAGTAGCCTGATCATAAAGTTTAGATCACATGGAAACGAGAGGGAGATAACCAATTGGATACAAAATTGGCTTGAAGGTAGGAAATGGAGGGTTGTATTTCGGCATGGCAGCCTGAGACCAGTGGTGTGCTGTAAGGATTGGAGCTGTGTCCACCACTGTTTGTCACTTATACAAATGATTTGGATATGAATTCAGGATGTATTGTTAGTACGTTGCAAATGACACCAAAATTGGTGGAGTAATGGCCAGTGACGATCAGCTATCTTACTATAACTGGACCATAACCTGATGAAGTTTAATTTAAATAAATGTGAGGTGTTGCATTTTGGTAAGGCAAATCAGGCCGGACTTATACAGATAATGGTAGGGCCCTGGGGAGCGTTGCCAAACAAAGAGACCGAGGGTTGCAGGTGCACACTTCCTTGCAGGTGGAGTCCCAGAAAGACAGGATAGTGGAGCAGGAATTTGGCACGCATGTCTTCATTGGTCAGTGCATTGACTATAACCATTGGGAGATCATGTTGCGGCGTTGGTTAGCCACTTTTGAAATATTGCATTCACTTCTGGTCTCTTCGCAATGGGCAAGATGTTGTGAAACTTGAAGGAGTTCAGAAAATATAAGCAAGGGTATTAATGGAATTGAATTGTAGAGAGAGGCTGAATAGAGTCGGGTTATTCTCCCTGGAGCGTTGGAGGCTGAGAGATGATCTTACAGAGGTTTACAAAATCATGAGGGGCATAGATAGGATGAATAGCCAAGGTCTTTTCCCCAGCATAGGGGAGTCCAAACTAGAGGACATAAGTTTAAGGTAACTTATGACTGACTGATGTATGAAGAGAAATTGATTTGGATTAAATTCACTCCTGGTTAGAAGAATAAGGAAGGATCGCATAGAAACCCAGACATCGAAACTCTAACAGGTGTAGACAGGGTAAGCACTTAAAGGATGTCCCTGATGACCAGGAAGTCCAGACCAGAGGATCAGTCTAATGATGAGAAGTAGGCAATTTTGAACTGATGAGAAATTTCTTCACCCAGAGAGTGGTGTGTGTAGAATCTTTTGCCACAGAAACAGATTGAGGCCAAAGCATTGCATGTTTGCAAAAAGGAGTTAGACATAGTTCTTAGGGCTAAAGGCATCAAAGGGTATGGGGAGAAAGTGGGACAGGGTAGGATGATGAACCATGATCATGTTAAATGGTGGAGCGGTGTTGAAGAACTGAATGGCCTACTCCTATTTTCTTTTTTTGTGTGTTGATAATTTTAGTAAGGGTTTATTTTTAATCTTTTAATTAGAAGTAATGTTTTGTTGACCAATAACATCAGAATAAAGCAGACCAAGGTTGCTAAGAAGAGGTCATTTAAATCAAGGAAAAATACATCACACTGGAAGTGAGGTCTGTCATATTTGGAATAAATAACTGAAACAAGGGGTTTCTGGACATCAAACTGAGCAACCAGATGGAATAAACATTGACAGTGTAGAAGTTAATTTATAGTGCCCAGGGAACCTCTTCATTCCCTCTGTTCAGGAATTTGATATTCTTTTATAAGCATTGGATACCAGAGATCAGGGAAATGTTGGAATAATCTTTTCATTTTTGCTTTTGAATCTGCACAAATCCTGATGTGTAAGTGGACAGCTTTTTGGCAGAATGTTAAAGGTTTTTGAGTTCACTACTGTAGTCATGAGATTAGAAACAGTTGACTTGTTTTTTCCATTCTGTTCTTAAGGCTCATTGACCTGGATTTTTGGGTCAGCAAGGATGGATTACCACTGACTATTGCGTTCCTGCAGTTTCCCACAAACGTGGACTTTTGAATTTCAACTTATGGTCATTTCAGAATGACCCCCTCGACAAGAAATCTGACACCTACATGCGCAGAGCAACTCGTGTGTTTCTCTCCAACCTGTTGTTTTGAGTAATTCTGACTGAGGTCATTCAACATCTAAACTAAGATCCAAAATAATTTACAGAAATCAAAATAAGGAGAGGTATGGTAAAAAAAAAAGAAAAAATGTTTTACAATTATTTGAACTTCTAATTTTAAAAAAGTCTTCAAAAATAATTCACTTCAGAAAGAATGTTACTTTAGACTTGTAAATTAAATTTAAGAGCCACATAGTTTGTTTGACAGTAATCATTGCAGACAACCTTGTTAGAAACACACTCTTACCTGAAGCACCTAACATGTTTACTGACATGTTTAGTAGAAACAGCATTCCGATTTCCGCATTTAATGTCCCATGTATCCACCTCAGAAATAGTTCTCCAGTTCCCACAAAATTATAGGTGAAGAAGGGCTGATGCCCGAAACGTCGATTCTCCTGTTCCCTGGATGCTGCCTGACCTGCTGCGCTTTTCCAGCAACACATCTCCGGCTATAGGTGAATTTTGTCAGGCTGAGCCTTATTTCTGTTCAAAATCAGGGTCATCAAATCTTGAAGTATGGTTTCACATTTCCTGACCTCCTACCCCCACCAAGGACTATTTTTAATTTGCAAACCTTACCAATAAGTAGTGATATGCTCACTTGCATGGAGGAACAATACAGCTGATCCAAGTTCCATTGTCTCTAACTGTTGACCTGTGTATATTCTACCAAAGGACACACTATCAAGAGCAGGGATCACGTTTGGTTATTATTGCCCCCACATTATTTAGTGGTTCAGTTTCCAATTGTAGCTTTGTTGTGTTCACTTAATTCCTGAAGAAGGGCTTGTGCCCGAAACGTCGATTCTCCTGCTCCTTGGATGCTGCCTGACCTGCTGCGCCTTTCCAGCAACACATTTTCAGCTCTGATCTCCAGCATCTGCAGACCTCACTTTCTCCTTCGGTTAATTCAGCACAGTCCGGTAATTGAAAGCTTACTTTCCAGGTTGTTTAATATTCCCTGTCCTGTGAGTGAGGCTACATTTCATTTGTCTGACTCATGCTCCAGTTTTAACCTAGTTATGTTGCACAGTGACAGACAAAATTATTTGACAAGAACAGCCTATTGGGAAGACAAATGTTCTTTTCGTGCATTCATTCCTAAAAGAGAACAGCATAACAAGTGTTGGGAATGGATCTAATCTAATGTAAAAAGAAAGAAGCAACTTGCATTTATACGAATACAACTTTTGCAGCATACCCTCATTGATTGTTTAGCAAATAAATACAATAACTCAAATTGACCTGAATTTTTATGCGTTATGTTGAATTTGCTTCTGTCCATGTAAAATCTATGAGATAATGCTATAGCGATAAGCATTTTGATGGTTGCTGGGATCACTGGGCAATAACTGATCGACAGTTTTCCAAGAGCTGAGTGTAAATTTCAACAACCTTGGTTTTGAGCACAGAGCAAGGTTCCAGCTGACAGCTTCATCTGGATGAAATTTCCACTGAGAGTGAAACCATCCATGAAAACTTAAGCTGTTCCATGTGCAAGCAGAATATTGAGTTGCAGTATTCTTCAAGCTCCTGATGCTTGCCTGAGATGGGTTAACTCTGAGCAACTCTTGAGCCGCAAATCCATACTTAATTTAGTAGAGGACAAAGGTTGGGCAGCTTGATAAGACTTTGACTTTGGGTGGGCCAGAAATGCTGGATTGGCTTATAAGATGCCCTGAAGATGATGTGATCCTGTCAGACCCACTGATACAAATTAGTGAAGAATAATGGTGTTTATAGGGAACCCCCACTTTATACTCAACCAAAAAACCAAATAATTGAGGTTGCTGGAAATCACAAAAATCAAAAACAAATTGCTGGAAAAACTCAGCAGGCCTGGCAGCATCTGTGGAGAGAAAAACATAGTTAATGTTTCGGGTCAAGTGCTCTCTAGTGTTCACTACCCATGGAGATGGCCTCAACCAGGACCTTGAGTTCATGTCACACTACAGGTGATCCCACTACACTATATACACACACACACAGAAAGACATGCACATACCCAGACACACATGTACTCCTACAGATCCATATACTCACACAGACCTTCTCTCATATACTCACACATACACTCCCACACTCTCATGCACACATGCACCCTCTCACAGACATATACCGCTTCATTCACTCTCTTTCCTTTTCTCTCTCTCTCTCAAATACTCTCACACACACGTTTGTGGGGTGAATTTATACTTGCAGAATTACATCTTATTTTGCTCAAAAACTGCATGAATCCATGTAAGATTCTATAAATCCATTTTGTGGATTAGAATCAGTCTGACCATTGTGGCACAGACAGCCTCACATAGGGCACCTCACACCTTCAATACATTATCTGGGCCAATGTGACGCCAATTGTTAAAGTTCACTTGAGAATGCAACTTTAAAAAAGTCCTGGGATTTACATATGAAAGAACTGAAACATGCCCATTCTAAAAGATGAGAGATTTAACAAACAATCCAGGCCTTTTTCAATATATAATTTCAGTTACACCACACTGTAAACTTTTGCTGTAAATTCTATATCTTATGATCTTATAACCAATGTAGTGTACAAAATCCCATGCAAGGACTGCACAAAATACTACATAGGACAAACAGGAAGACAGCTAACGGTCTGCATCCATGAAAACCAACTAGCCACGAAACGACACGACCCACTATCCCTTAGTAGCCAGACACGCGGATGACAAGCAACATGGGTTCGACTGGGACAACACTACTATTATAGGACGAGCCAAACAGAGAACAGCCAGGGAATTCCTAGAGGCATGGCACTCATCCACAGATTCTAGCAACAAACACATCGACCTGGACCCAATATACCGACCACTGCAGCGGAAAGCTGGAACTGACAACCGGAAGTGGCAGAGACAAACCACTATAAATGCCGGAGGAAACATCACAGAAGCGCTTCACAGGAGGCTCCCAAGCACTGAGGATGTCACCTAGACATGGGATGAAACGTCTGCAACACAAATTCTCAGCTCGGCGAACAGAACCACAACAACGAGCACCGAGCTACAAATCCTCTCTCAAACTATGATCTGATACGCCACACCACCTGATAAAGGAGCAGCGCTCCGAAAACTAGTGCTTCCAAATAAGCCTGTTGGACTATAACCTGGTGTTGTGAGATTTTTAGCATGCCCATGTCAGAGCAGACTACACGTGGCAAATGGTGAACAGGCATGGGGTCTTCTCATAAAAATAATGAAGCACAAACTCGATTCAAGCCATAAGTTCTGATATTTGTTAATCAGTCAAATAAATGTGCTCCTGTGAGGATATCAGTGATTGTGAAAATCTGATATAAGAATGGAAGAAGAAAGAATCCATCTTGTAGAAAATGTAAGAACAGAGATCACCACTGGCCTGATCTTGGGAAGCACCTGTCGAAATGCATTTTTTGAAAGTGTTCAGAACATTAATGCTCTTGCTGACTATGCTACTCATATATATTCTCTTAGGTGTGCTAAATTTAATCCACACAGCATCAACGTTGACTTCTCCAGTTTCCTCATCTCCCCTCCCCCCACCGCCCCGCTTTATCCCAGATACAACTCGGTACCGCCCTCTTGAACTGTCTCATCTGGCCATCTTCCTTCCCACTTGTCTGCTACAACCTCCCCTCCAACCTGTCGCCATCACCTCCCACCTTCATCTACCTATCGCCTTCCCAGCTACCTTGCCCCCCACCTGCACCCGCAACCCTACTATTTATCTCTCAGCCCCCTTTCCCCCTCCACATTTCTTATGCCCAAAACGTCGATTCTCCTGCTCCTTGGATGCTGTCTAACCTGCTGTACTTTTCTAGCACCACACTTTTTACTGGACAAGGATTTAATTCAGTCAAAGAATTACAAGCAACCGGCTAATTGGTGCCACCATTTTATGGAACAAAAAAAAATCTAGTATTTCCCCAAAATATTGAAATTGCTCAGAGACTGCCACAAGACCTTGATACCAAAGTTATCAGTTCCAACAAGTTGTAGTTGTCCTCAAACCAATCAACAATACAAATACACATTTTGTTACATTGGCAACACGAATGAAATCCCTGAATAAAAGAAAAGTACTGTGGATGCCAGAAAACTGAAATGAAGCAAAAAGGATTTGGAGAAACGCAGCAGGTTTGACAGCATTGGTGAAGAGAGAAACAGTTATCGCTTTGAGTCTGTTATCACTTTTACTCATCATGAGCCATTCAAAAGTCATCTGGATGGATATAGGAAAGGTTTAGAAGGAAATGGGCCAAGTGCTGGCAAATGGAGCTAGATTAGTTTAGGATATCTGGTTGGCATGGACGAGTTGGACAGAAGGGTCTGTTTCTGTGCTGTGCATCCTATGACTCTATGAGCACCTGAAGTATCCTAACATTCAAGGCAATGGGTGTAGTGTAGGAAAGTGGGACTAGTGTGGATTTAGCAAAGACTATGTTGCCTGAAGGTCCTCATGTGTACTGTATGATTCTGTGAAAAATCTGGACTCAACATGTTCTCTTTCTCTCTCTCCGTACATGCTGCCAGACCTACTGAGTTTCTCCAGCACTTTCTGTTTATATTGTAAATGAGAGGTCCACAAATTATGATTTGCACAGTGGCTCAGTGGTTAGCACTGCTGCCTCACAGCGCAGGGACCCAGGTTTGATTCCAGCCTTGGGTGACTGTCTGTGTGGAGTTTGCACATTCTCTCCGTGTCTGCATGGGGGTCATCGGGGTGCTCCGGTTCCCTCCCACAGTCCAAAGATGTGCAGGTCAGGTGAATTGGCCATTCTAAAGTGCCCATAGTGTTAGGTGCATTGGTCAGAGGGAAATAGGTCTGGGTGGGTTACTCTTCGGAGGGTTCAGACTTGTTGGGCCGAAGGGCCTGTTTCCACACTGTCGAGAATCTAATCTAATCTAATATAAAACCATTCTCGTGCAAGCTGCATGATCTGAGAAGGCAAGTTCAGAGTGCTAATAGCTTGCATGATTGACAGAGCAAAACCAAAGATCGTGGTAATTTTCAAATGCAAAACTGTGGTGGGAATCAATCCTGTGGGAGTTATTGTCCACGTGAATGACAAAAGTTAGCTTGATGAAAATAAAATCAAGTGGCAGATCAATAATGTGTAATATTGGCATCCAGGTGGTGTATGTGGAAATGCAGGTTATTATGATGGGATATTTTCTACACCGTACAAGCAATGACCTCAAAAGATGTTTCCAAAAAATGAACAGGTGAATTGCAGTTATTCCAGGGAGTCTAATGTCAACAGTGACCCTTTGGATGTCACCTCAAGGCCATTCAAGAATCATGTTTCACTGAATAGAATGAATGGGTGGTTGATGGAGAAAACACATTCAAAAAGAATTGGAAAATGAACGCAGTCCCACCTGGTGTTTTGTTTAGGTTCGTCATTAATTCTGGGATTGTACTGATGCACAAAGTGCTAGTAGATTGTTCAAAATATCCAGTTTATGGATAGAAAGGAAGATGATTTGTTGTGATGATGTCATTGCCAAAGTGATTTGGAATGAATTTAATGAATTCTTTGGTATGCTTGCAGATAACAATGGATTTGGCAGTATTTAAAACATTATGATTGTAGATAAACATGTCCTTATAGAATTCATTCCTTCAGTAAAATGCAATGCCATGACATAATTTGAATTAATTCTGTTATTTTTCTTCAGAAAACAACCACCTCTGCCAACACTGGTGGTTAATGATTTATACTTGCAGCATAAGTTGACGCCTGTTTTTGAAAGAATATTTCAAGGCTTGAAACATTGACTTCTATGCTATGCTTTGTAGTAATCCACAGGGTTCATTTAGTAGCACCAGCTTTCTCCTGAAACTGTTTCTTCATTGACATTTCTCACACATACAGCCCAAAGCGATCCTGCCATGTAATACTTTTGTGTGGTTCCATGTCATGTCATCATCACTCATTGTGAACTTTGTGCCATGTCTTGGGTATCATTGTGTAACATTGTTAAAAATGTCAGGGCTAATGTAGTTATTCTGTCACAGAAAGCAACATTGTGAGAAGATCATATACCTTTCACAATGTGCAGCTTAACTTGGTTACTTGATATCTAGTCATACAATTTAATACAGAGCTTGATATAGTCCGCATTAAATGAATTCTGTAATCTTGAACATGTGAAGCTTTGGTGTTTTAGATCTCATTCAGACCTGGAACCAGTTCTACAATTCAGTTAGAACATGGCTGATCTGTATCTTGTTCATTCTGTAACTTGCAGTCATACAGCAAGGAAACATCCCAGCTCTTATACTCAATGTTCATATCAATGTAGGCAAGCATGCTAAGCATAACCTTTTCCACCCTGTCTACATGCTTCTAACACCTTTTGCAGGACAAAAAAAAAACCTATCAATCTTAGTTTTAAAATTTTTATTTGGCTCTTAGCTTCCACAGGAACAAAAATTCCAGTTTTAAATTACTCTTTATGTCAGGAAGTGGTTCCTGGCATTAACCCTGAACAACCTGGCACTAATCTTAAAAATGCAATCATTTCTTTCCCACTGGAATAAATAGATCCTTAAAGGCTGCAAAATGATTGAGAAATGAACATATGAATCTACAGTATGAAAACTACCACTGAACCTACCAATGCATATATAACTTATGCTGGATAAAAGTGATTAGCTGAATGACACATTAAGAAGCTAATTTATTTCAAAGATTATGAACTGATACGTAACTTGAATTTCAACTTACTGTGCTCATTTGTTGCAACATATAAATCAAAGCAAACTGCATTGTTCCTGTCACAAAAATATAAATTGCTGGAAAAAACACAGCAAGTCTGGCAGCATATGTGGAGAGAAACCAGAGTTAGCGTTTCAGGCCCAGTGACACTTCTTCTGAACTCCAAACATCTGGAGAAGGGCCACAGGACCTGAAACGCTAAGTCTGCTTTAGACAATAGACAATAGGTGCAGGAGTAGGCCATTCTTCCCTTCAAGCCTGCACCACTATTCAATATGATCATGTATGATCATCCTTAATCAGTATCCTGTTCCTGCCTTATCTCCATAACCCTTGATTCCACTATCCTTGAGAGCTCTATCCAACTCTTTCTTAAATGAATCCAGAGACTGGGCGTCCACTGCTTTCTCTGCACAGATGCTGTCAGACTTGATGAGTATTTTTGTTTCTGATTTCCAGCATCTGCAGTTCTTCCAGTACAATGTTCCTGTTCCCTGAAGGGGGCATGCCCTTGAGTTGGTATCCTTTTCTCTGTGAATTGATTGACCTATTTGTATAAAAGGGATTTTTGGCATGGTTTTGGGTTGGGGATTCTGACATTGAGATCAAATGGACGTTCTAACCTTTGTGTGTCAGTAATTTACATTATTCCCACCTCTGAGAATATGACCCAATAGCATGGCGTGGACAAGCTGGTGAGTCAGCCAGCAGCGTGAGGCGATGTGAATGCCCACTCCCCCATATCTGAACCAAAATTCAGTCTTTTATATCACCCGCTAATGTTTTGCCAGCTCTGCCATATGGGCTGTCCAGATTGTGTTTCTATACTGTTTAATTCTTGGTTGCACAGGAAGTAACAGTCTGGTTTAAGGGTATGCTTACAACTGCTACGAGTTAAAACCATTACTGCCTCTCAGATGGGGAGCTCCTGGAAACTATCACTCAGTGTTTGAAAACAAATAAAAAATTTCCAATCTCTAATTTGCAAATGCTCGATCGGGTGTTTCTTACTGAGTTTCCATCATCTCTGACTAATCAAGGGATGTGCACTATAGGTTAGAAATGCAAGGCAATAGGGTACATATGGGGTTAGGTAATGGGCATGGTTGACTCGGTCAATTGTTGGGATTTCCCATGGGAAACCATTGTGACATCACAACCCTGAATGGAAACAAATTGTTTGCACTGTGTCTGATTCAAGCAATCAGTGAGGGGGAAAGAACAGAACAACATCAGATTTTGAAATGTTCACGACAAATTTTGCAAATTGCTTTTCAGTGCTGAGTGATCTCAAACTCTCAATGGGTGTAACATGATTTAATATTACTTTTATGAAACATTGGAAAATCACAATATCTTGGGAATGATCTGGTGGGGACTGAGCTGAATATGGTTCAGTTTGGTTCAGATGAGCGCTGTCTGTTATTCTAAATCAAAACTTAAAATATATGAAGAGAACAAAATGGAATAACAGTTCAGATGATGAATCTCCATTACATTTGATCATTGATAACATCTAACTACATAATGGATGAAAAACTGAAAAAATATAGAGAATATTACACTGATTGTAGCCACCATTATAGAACCGAGAACAGTACAGCACAGGAAAGGGTCCTTCGGCCCACAATGTTGTATCGAATGTGACATAAATTAAACACTCCCCTTCTGCTTGTCTTTGGTCAATATCCCTCCATTCCTTGCATATTAATGTGCTTATGTAAAATTTCCTTAAACGGCTCTCTCTTATCTGCCTCCACCATCACCACCCTGGCAATACGTTCCAGACTCTTAGCATTCTCTGTGTTTAAAAAAAAACTTGCCCCTCACAGCTCCTTTGAACATTCCCCCTCTCACCTTAAATGGACTGAGGTACTCACTATTTTATCAATCATCTTTGATATTTAAACTCTGATCCAGGCAGCATCCTGGTAAACCTCTCCTGCACCACCTCCAAAGTCTCCACATCTTTCCTGTAATTTGACAACCAGAATAGAACGTGATACTCCAAGTGTGGCCTCACCGAAGCTTGACATCCTGACTCTTGCACTCAATGAAGGTAAGTATACCATACTACACCTTCACCACCCAGTCTACTTGCGCAGCCACTTTGCGGGAGCTATGGACATGAACCCCAAAATCCTTTTGTATGTCAATGCTGTTCAGGGTCCTGCCATTAACTGATACTTTCCCTTAACATGTGATCTCCCAAAGTGCAGCACCTCACACTTCAGTGGATTAAACTCCATCTGCCATTTCTCTGTCCATATCTGCAATTGATCTATATCCCGCTGTATCCTATGACAACCCTCGACACTATCCACAACTCCACCAATCTTTGTATCATCTGCAAACTTAGTAGCTCACCTATCTAAGTCATTTATTTATATACAATCACAAACAGACTAGTATGGATCCCTGTGGAACATCACTAGTCACGGACCTCCCGCCAGAAAAACATTCTTCCACCACTACCCTCTGTGGTCTTTGGGCAAACCAATTCTGAATCCGTGCCGCAAAGTCATCATGGATCACATTCATCTTAATCGTCTGGATGAGCCTACCATGACTGACCTTGGCGAAAGCCTTTTTAACATCCATGTAGACAATATCCTCTGCTCTACATTCATCAATCATCTTTGTCAAGTTAGTAAGACATGACCTGCCTTTAGTCACAATGAATAAAGTTTTGTAGCTGTTCATTTAATGAAGTAGTTCCTGCTATTTGCCTGATTTAGGTGGCTGTTTGCGAGAAGTGAACTATAAGATGGTATGTAAGTCATGGGAATTTTTCTGTTAAAATAGTCTATGGTATGACTGACAAAATAGTGAGTACCTCAGTCCAAGAGCTAACATACTCTTCCTCAATATGGCTTCTGTATGCTGTCTGCACATTGAGAGGATCATCTGTGGAAACTACAATGAAGTTGTGAAGATGGAGCTCTGTCTTAACAAGAATGTACAACGTTTACAAACTGTAGACAAATTGAGTTTAGATTTTTTTTTTAGATTAGTTTCCCCTACAGTGCGGAAACAGGCCCTTCAGCCCAACCAGTCCACACCGACCCTCCGAAGAGTAACCCACCCAGACCCATTTCCCTCTGACTAATGCACCTAGCACTACGGGCAGTTTAGCATGGCCAATTCACTTGACCCGCACATCTTTGGAGTGTGGGAGGAAACCCACGCAGACATGGGGAGAATGTGCAAACTCCACACAGGCAGTCGCCCAAGGCTGGAATCATACCTGGGACCCTGGTGCTGTGAGGCAGCAGTGCTAACCACTGAGCCACCGTGCCACCCTATAAAAGGCTCTGACTGCCTCATGATTGATATGTCTCTGTGTTATAAATCTAACTGGAGAGATTGTTTCAAGTCTTAATGTGACTGTTTTAAATTAAGAATAAAGAATGCATGCAGTCCACATTAAAATAAGTGGTGCAACAAAAATTTGACACTGTTTAATAAATACATGTTGTGACTGTTAAGTTTTTGTACCTGTGATCAGAACTGCAAGCAGCAGTCCATCTGTGCTGACGTTATATTCCCGTCAAACAGGCAGCTACTAGAGGCAAGGTGGTTTTTGCTCTTGCTACCTGGTAAATGCTGCTTGAAAAGAACCCAGTGACATGATGCAGAACAAAGCAGAGTGTGGCGCCAGTGACCAGATATCATTTCCACCTGTTCACTGTGCTTTTGTTCCACTGCTCTCTTTTGGAGTTTCAAACATTGTTATCTTTCTACTCTTCCACCCACCTTGCACTCAATCCTCAGCACTCAACACTGTTCACAGTTCCTTGAACTTGCTTCATGTCTGAAGGCTATCCCTCAGCTTTATCTTGAGGGAACCACATGCTGGTCCCTACCCTGCCTCACAAGAAGTATCACGTGAAATCACTGCTAACTGCAGAACAGATGCAGCCCATTGAAAGGGATCCCCAAAGAAAATGAGTGCCAGTGTTGTTGAAGAGCTAATCTTGCAGTTGAGAAAATGTAATTCTTCTAAAGCTGTATATGATGCATCTAAAGTTACAGAAACAGTGGGAAGAGACTGGCAAGTGTAAATGCTTGCATGCCTACATTGGTCTTGGTTATTGTGCTCTTATGTTATTCAATTTTCTAAGTATTAATGAATAGTGAGCTGTGTCCCTTTTTGCTCCTCTCTCTACAAGAATCTCAGGGAGTCCCTCTCCCACTGCAACTCCCAGGTCAATTCCTTTGCCCTGAAGCTCTTCAACCATGTCCTGAAACAAACCCGCTACCACAGCCACATTTGTTTCCTCAGTGCCTGCCTCCGTAACCAACTCATCCCACACGGACTCCGGACCACCTTTAAACCAGCAGAGTTTGGACCCGAACAGGACAAACAGTACAGACTACAGATTCAAAAACACCAGCAACAGGTTCTCCATCAAGATCCTCCGCTCCACGCTTGCAGCAATGCGCCGGTACCTAACCTCTCTACAGTCAGCCCTGCCTCAGCTGAGGGCCACACTCTCTCAGAATTACAAAGGACCCCCTCTGTACTACATCCTCAGGAGAATCCATACTCTCAACAAACAGTATTTCAACTCCATCTCAAACATCAAAAACT
>NC_057737.1:29382001-29395449 GCF_004010195.1 Chiloscyllium plagiosum
CCTTCCCAGTTTGCAGCACTGCTCACCATGTCCTGCCAGGGACCTTTTAAGTTACAGGGAAGTTGAACGTTTCATCTCTGACTCTTTCTGTGGATCGGCTGCAGAACCTGATGGCATGTTCCATTTGGCACGCTTACCTTCATTGCTCAGTCCTTTGAGTATAAGAGTTGGGAAGTCATGT
The DNA here is from genome assembly GCF_004010195.1 of Chiloscyllium plagiosum. Classification (NCBI taxonomy): domain Eukaryota; kingdom Metazoa; phylum Chordata; class Chondrichthyes; order Orectolobiformes; family Hemiscylliidae; genus Chiloscyllium; species Chiloscyllium plagiosum. The sequence continues at coordinate 29,382,183 of NC_057737.1, forward strand.
TGAGGTTGTGCAGGACATTGGTGAGGCCACTTCTGGAATACTGTGTCCAGTTCTGGTCACCCAGTTATAGGAAGGATATTATCAAGCTGGAGAGGGTTCAGAAGAGATTTGCCAGGATGTTGCCGAATATGGAAGGTTTGAATTATAAAGAAAGGCTGGATAGGCTGGAACTTTTTCACTGGAGCAGAGGAGGTTGAGAGGTGACCTTATAGAAGTTTATAAAATCATGGGAGGTATAGATAGGTGTTTTTTCCCGAGGGTGGGAATTTCAAAACTAGGGGACACATTTTTAAGGTGAGAGGAAAGAGCTTTAAAAAAGATGAGGGACAAATCCTTTACACAGAGGGTGGTTCACATGTGGAATGAGCTTCCTGAGGGAGTGGTGGATGTGGGTACAATTAAAATGTTTAAAAGATACTTGAATAAGTACATGAATAAGAAAGGTTTGGAGGGATATGGGCCAGGAGCTGGCAGGTGGGAATAATAGAGTTTGGGATTGTATTTGACATGTATGGTTGAACCAAAGGGTCCACCTGTGCTGCGTGACTCTATGTCTTAAGATGGAGCTCATAGGTCAGTGATATCCTTCTGTTGTGATCTGGAGTGTACAAACATTAGTTTTGTTTCTAGTGCAATGTTCAGTGGAACTTAAAGATCCTACATCAATATCTGAACTGTCCTTCTCTTTAGGTTTGACTCTGCCAGAGACGTATCTTTTCAAGGACAGTGGCCAAACTTGGCATGGCACAGAGCAATTGATATCTAATTGGCGGGTTGCTTTATGAAGTAGGTCATCCTCCTGGAGATGGATTAATTATCAGAGGATTCAAAGACTGAAAGTTCACTGAGAATGGCTAGACAACTTCACTGAATACCAAAATATCTGTTTCAACAAGACCTTCTTTTCAATCTGGCTATGTGAGAATACACAAATTTTAAGAAAACAGTCTCAGCTTGCTAGCTGGGCTTCACTTTCAATAACAATCGTTCATGAAAAGGCAGATACTGAGACCCAAGATTTCTCTTCAAAGTGATCTTTTTCCTGAATGTGATTAGCAAGTCACTTTATAGTCTGTCAGGCTCAGTACAAGTTTGCTTTCCAGGGCAAATACTTTGAAACAGGGTTGTCCAATTTTAAGCTCGCACTAGCTACAAGGAAGGCTCCATCAATATTGTCTTACATTTAGGTTTAGATTTTATTGTCACATATACTCAAGTACAAAAATATAGGAGGCAAAAGTGGGTACTGCAGATGCTGGAGGTTAGAGTCAAGATTAGGGTGATGAAGGGCCTTTGCTCAAAACGTCGATTTTGCTGCTCCTCGGATGCTGCCTGAACTGCTGTGCTCGTCCAGCATCACTAATCCAAAATCCCTATTGCTGTGTCAACTCAAAAATGCACTTTGTTCAGTTAAACCACAAAACCTCCGTAATGTTTAATTGTCTTTCCTTTTTAAAATAAGTTAAAACTCTCACAACACCAGGCTATAGTCCAACAGGTTTAATTGGAAGCACTAGATTTCAGAGCACTGCTCCTTCATCAAGTGGTTGTCCTGCAATTCGTTTCATGTAATTCCTAGTCACTCATGTGACCTGGGTTTGTTAGTGCAGTTTTATTAGTAAGTGAATTTAAATTCCATCAGCTGCTGTGTTGGAATTTGGCCTTGTCTTTGGATCATTTGTCTAACAACATTACAACTAAGCCATTACAATTAATTACAATTAATGTTTAATTTCAATTGTATTTTATTTATTCCCTTTCTCACGCACACCTACTTTATAGAATTGTAGAATTCCCACAATATGGATGCTGGCCATTCGACCCATTGAATCTACACTGACCATCTGAAGACCATCCCACCCAAACCCACGCCCCAACCTACCTCTGTAACCCACCTAGCCTTAACATCTCTGAACACTATGTGCAATTTTAGCATGGCCAATCCAATCCACCTGACCTGCATATCTTTGGATTGTGGGAGGAAACAAGAGCACTGGGAGGAAACCCACGCAGACACTGGGAGAATGTGCAAACTTCACACAAATAGTTGCCCCAGGGCGAAATTGCATCTGCGTCCTTGATACTGTGAGGCAGCAGTGTTAACTACTGAGCCCCAGTCCTCTCCCCAAACCTGCTGGTTCCAAGTACCACAGAGCCAGGTGACTATTCTCTCTTTGGGAGCTTGGATAAAGACAGTGTCAGCCTTATACAACTAACCAAATGGAGTGGTTGCAGAGGAGTGTCACAGCTAAGCTTCCCATTTAGTATGGCATGGTGGCTCAGTGGTTAGTACTGCTGCCTCACAGTGCCAGGGACCCAGGTTCGATCCTGGGCAACTGTCTGTGTGGTTTCCTTGTCTGCGTGGGTTTCCTCTGGGTGCTCCGGTTTCTTCCCACAGTTCAGATATGTGCAGGTTAGGTGAATCGGCCATGCTAAATTACCCGTGTCTGGAGTTGCACAGGCTTGCTGGATTAGCCATGGGAAATGCAAGGACAGGGTGGGTCTGGATGGATGCTGTTTAAAGGGTCAGTGTGGACTTGATGGGCTGAATGGCCTGCTTCCAAAGAATATATATGAACATCTTCAAGGGCTTGCCTTCCAATGTCAGTCAAACAGTTGGATGCACGAACCATAGCTGCTTCCTTCTGTCCCCTACAAGCCCAGAGCTGATGATGTCACTAATAATTCCTTATTGTTTGGGTCAGATCAATTGAGATTATCTGGATTTAAATGATCTGTGGTTGTGAAAGTAAATGATTCTGTCAGGCGGCTGTTAGATGAATCAGCAAATTTAGCATTTGATTCACTAGGACTGTTTGTAAGGCTCATTAATTGTGTTCTGTATAAGGATAAGAATGCAAATCGTTTGGTATTCTTTTATTTACATTTTAATGAGTGCTGGGGTAGGTTCACATGGGGACAGATGTGCAAATCATGAGTTGACATCTGAAGAGTTTCCTCTTCGCTAATTGACTGTGGATAATTTGTAACCCTCTGAGTTTTTTCTATCATCATCTGGGTCAAAGAAGCCCTGAGCTACACGAACTGCTGGTAATAAAAAATGAATCACTACAGACGAAGCAAAGCTTTCTGCTCTGTCATGCACCACACTAAACTTCCAGATCATGCGAATGATAGTTAACAGGGAGCAGACTTGAAGTACAAAAACAGGTACAGTTGCAACATTTAATATACATTTGGATAGGTACTTGAATAGAAAGTCTTTTGAAGGATATGGGCTAAACGCAAGCAAGTGGGACTGTTTCAGTTTGGGAAACTTAGTCAGCATGGACGAGTTGGACCGAAGGGTCTGTTTCTGAAATGTATGATACTATAAGTAACAGAGTTCACTGAAGGGTTTATCATGTTTCTGTTTGATGAACACTCTCTGGGGACTAAATGTGGAATGAGAAACTTCAACAAAGACTTGTGAAGTGCAAATCCAAGTATCTGTTGGCTCATCAACCAACTGCATCAAGACACTAGTCCAGAAGTTAAAAATCACACAACACGAGGTTATAGTCCAACAGATTTAATTGGAAGCACACTAGCTTTCGGAGCGACGCTCCTTCATCAGGTAAGGAGCGTCGCTCCGAAACCTAGTGTGCTTCCAATTAAACCTGTTGGACTATAACCTGGTGTTGTGTGATTTTTAACTTTGTACACCCCAGTCCAACACCGGCATCTCCGAATCTAGTTCAGAAGGGTTGCCTGCATGATCCTCAGTGGTCACAATGTTTAAAAGGGATTGTCATCTTGCTGTGATATATCCTATAGGCTAAAACCATTATGTTTCCTGATAATTAAATATACCGCTTTTAAATACCACTTTTCACAACCTCAAGAGCTCCAAAAGTGCTTTGCAACTTATTGAGTACTTGTGAAGTGTAACAACTTGGGGAATGTGAAAGGCATATTATGCACATCAAGGTTTCATGAAAGCAATGAATTGTTGAATCTGAATTAGTGACACAAGAACAGAACTCAGTAGGTTTGGCAGCATCTGTCGAGAGAGAGAGAGAGAGAGAGAGAGAGATCTCAGAATTGAATTGAATTTATTGTCACGTGTACCGAGGCACAGTGAAAAGCTTTGTCTTGCGAGCAACACAGGCAGAACAGAGTTAAGTAGTATAAATAAGTAAATAATAGATAAACAGTGGCAAAAACAAAAAAACAGGTATAGCTGAACGTTAAGAGTTTCTGAGTACAATCAGTATTCTAACAACAGTAGGGTAGAAACTGTTATGAAACTGGCTGGTGCGTGTGTTCAGGCTTCTGTAAATTCTCCCCGATGGTAGAGGTTGTAGAAAAACATTTCTAGGGTGGGATGGATCTTTGAGAACACTGGTGGCCTTTCCTTGACAGTGGGCCTGGTAGATGGATTCTGTAAATGGGAGGCTGGCCTTTGTGATTGTCTGGGCTGTGTTCACCACTCTCTGCAACTGTCTCCAATCTTGAATGGTACAGTTTCCATTCCAGGCAGTGATACGTCCAGACAGAATGCTCTTGATGGTGCGCCTATAAAAGTTGGCAAGAGTATTTGCCGTCATGTCAAATTTCCTCAGCTGCCTGAGGAAGAAGAAACATTGGGCCTTTGAAACCAGTGCGCCCACAGAGTCCAAGAAAGCTTGTTGTGGATGACCACGCCCAGGAGCCTGACACTCTCCAATAACACCATTATTTTTATTACCACCAGAGAATAGGCAAATGGTGAGGGAGTATTCAGAGGCCATTTTGAATTTGTCTGATAATTTAACCTCACAAGTAGTAATCTTGAGATGGCAATGTGATGATGACATTTTCAGCAGATTTGACCTAATTGTAGACTGTTTCAGAATTGGTTTAGACAAGGTCATACTTATGGAGAAGATTTCCTTATTTGTAAGGCATGTTGGGAAATGTTTCAATGAAACTGAGTGACCTTTGAGAAGAGAAATGTAGCATGTCTGTTGCACTGGTAGTGTAGAAAAACAATTTGAGATATTTTTACAAGGACAGAAGAAATAATCAGTAGGTGGATATTGACACTGGTAGGATAGTAAGGAGAAGTGATTCATTGATAAATGTAATGAAGGATAGGATTTGTAAGGTAAAGAAGTGGAAATGTTTGAAGCTGTTCTATTGGGAAAAAGTAGTTGAATGCTGTCCTAACAATGGTGGCAAGATGGTCATGGAAGGATGCATATTGTTGTATGTCAGTAACACATGGGAGGAGATGTAAGGCTTATGAATCTGACAATCATGGAGTACAAAATGATAACCATTTTAAATTCAATTCACTCGTGCATAAGCCCCAACATCAACTGACAAGGAAGGGATGCTGGGCTACCAGACTGAGTACAGGTTGAAATTTGGTTGGTTGGTTGGTTTTGTAGCGGTTTGTGTTTATTATGAGTGAAAGATGAAAGAACAGTCATGAATTGAATTTGCCATTTCTAACAATTGTACTGTGACAATGTTTTCTCCATTTCGTGGGTAATAGAACACTCTGAGGACACATTGAGGAAAATGTGATCGAAAAGTGTTTTTTTTTCTCTTGCAAAGGATGAGCGTGAGTGTGAAAAACTATTTTGGCATTGATGATTAACTTGTTAGTGGATGGTTAAAAGCAACATCTGCCACAGTCAAGAACAGTTTGTGCTGTCTCCCTGGAAAACATTGGTTCAATTGTTTGATAATTTTCTTTGTAATATTAAACAGATGCTAAGCCTCATTAATGGCTGATGACTGATTTATCTATTTATCTGGAGATAGTTTCCAATAAGACTTTGGTTTCCTGAAAAGGTAGAATTCTTTTGTGTAGCAAACCTGGAGTTGGGTTTGGAGAGAAGGCTTGGGTTGTTTAAAATTAGGAGCATTTATATAGGCAGTTTAATTGTTCTTGGTGGCAATAGTAATTTAAAGTTACAAGATTATCAGGCAAGTAGTGTATTGTTTAAGATTACAATTCACAAGCTTATGGTGTTCATCTGTGCCGTATTACTACCTGGAGACCACACTGGTAATACAGGCATAATGGTGACTCAAGTAGAGCTTGCCTTGGGAACCACAGTAGAGAGAATTAGAAGCAAAAGAGAACAATTACAATGTTGCTGCAATAAACAGCTGTGAAATAAAATCTTCACTGGGAAAATCAGAAAGAAAATATGCCTTCTTGACAGATGGGACATAATCTGTGTGGAGTACAGAACAGCCTGCTCTGAAAATGGTATTGCCAAACACTTAGAAAATTTAGCAAGATTGCATGGCTTTAGTCATGTATCACACTGCTGCATTTTAGTACAAAGCGCAGAAGGGAGACTGCAATTACCTTGGAACAGAGTATATCATTAGCCCCTCAAACCTGATCCACTATTCAATTAGATCATGGCTGATCTGCAGCTTATTTCTATCTATGTATAAACTAGCCTTAGTTCACATGACATCTGTTATATTAGGATATTAAAAGTTTGCTTATCTCCATTCCGGTGTTTTCAATTGATTTAGTCTGAACACACTGCTTAAGCTCAGATTTGTGGGAATTATTCCAGATTTTCTATTCACTTGTCTGAAGAAATGCTTTCTGATGTCAACTCTGAATGGCCTTACTCGGTTTTAAGTTTATACAGCCATCATAGAAATGTATTTCTCTTTTGTTTATCTAGTTACATCCTTGGGATTGAATCTTCTGGGGCCGAGACAAGGTGGGCTATGGCTGGACACATGGCAGAATTGAGCGAGGCCTATGTCCACATCGGGAACAAATCACTGTACCTTTCAGTTCCAGACATTGAAGTGGTATTCTGGCTGGGCAGTGGCAGGTTGTGTATTAAAGGAGATTATTTCTTGTTAATAACTTTATTAAGTGCAGATCTAGCCTCATTAGTAAGCAGTCTCTATCCTACCCCCAAACAGGGAAACTTGACACTGAGAGTTCTTGACATGGAGGTCAGAGTGAGAGTTTGGTGACTGCAGCTTCCCACTTGCTCCAACGGACCTCTATGTTGGATAGCTGGCACCATGCCTTGCTCAATGGGCACCATCATATGTACCCCAAGTCCACAGACATTGGCATCTCAAATTCCTCATGGCACATGTCTGATCCACTTACAACCATCTTTAGGATTAAGGTTAGGGTTAGCACTCTGGGATGTAACAGCAGCTTTTCTTGTAATGCTGCACCAAGGACACTGGGTTCTCAGGACCACACACCTAGCTCATGGACTGGATCAGGCTGTATTATTTACCTGTTCACCCTCTTAGTACTCACTCACTTTGAGCCTACTTGGGTGCCTATAGGATTGCTGCCTCAACTGTCCCTTGGCCAGAGATACCAGACTACCAATAATGTTGTATTGCTGTGCTGTATAGTACAGACACTAAGCCAGCTCATGGTTGTTTGCAGGCCTCAGTCAAGTCAATACAGATAGCCTTCTGTCCAGGGGGCCTGCTGCAGTAAGTCAATGGTAGCCTCCAGTAGCAGTCTTGGACACACTCAGTCAGCCACCTGTGGCAGTCAGTCAGCATTCATCCCTCCTAGTGGGTGAGGAGTTGAATGCTGGGCAGTCCACCACCTGCCTTCACTCTTTCTGCTCTACTGGGGGCTGTTTTCCTCCTGGAATGAAAGACAAACAGGTATTATAGGTGATTAGAATGGATAGCAGAGCTAGTACTGGTTTTGCAGGTGGGGAGGTGATGCAAGTAAGTGAGTAGGCAGCACAGAGGGCATGCAGGATTAGTGGTGTCTGGGGTTCAAATGAATGAAAACAAGTGAGGAGAGATTTTGCAGGAAATAATGAGCAGTGATAGAGGCTTAGGCTTGGCGGAAGCTGGGTACATTGCAGGCTTAGAGTGAGTATGAGGTATTGGAGAGATGATAGTGACGCTTATGTTGCTGGAGTGGAGAAGGGCATTGACCTCCTTCCTATATTGTTGTGTATTCCTGCAGACAGCTAAGACCGCATTGACATGGACAGCACCCTTGGGGCATGGTGTGGTGTCATGGTTTCCACTGTTGGTCCTAGGGAACAGGACGTCCTGCTCTTCACTCTCCTGTCCACCTGTCCACCCTGCCAGAAAGCAGCATGCTCATATTCCCTTGTCTGCCACGTCAGGGGCTGATGTCATGAACCGAGTAGGGTAGTTCCAGACTACTGGTGCTTGTCCAGGTGCACGATGATGTTTTAAGGAATGGTACTGATGCCAGGAATGTCGTTCCATTCTGGGACATCCCATCAGTAATGTGTTATTCTTGGTATGGTGCCTGGGGGAAATGGGGCAAGTATCAGATGAGAGGGATGCCACAGTGGTTGGCAGACAATTAATGAGGAGAGTTTGATACGATCCAACAAGCTCAGATGCATAGAGAAACTTTCCAAGCAACTCGATGAAATGGACACTTCACCAAAAAAAGACACCGATTCAGCCCATTAATGCTTTTAAATATCTCAATGAGATTATCCTTAATTTTCTCTGTTGAAGGTAATGGAGTTATACAGTCAACTACATTCCACATTGACCATATCAGAGTGACAAAGGAACTTTGTGCTTGTATCTATGCACAGGATTTTCGAGATATCTGTATATGAAGGTTTGCAGCAAGATCAATATCTTCCATCACTCAATGTACACGACTGTGCTTTTGCTGAAATTCTCAAATAGAATGGTGGTGCACAGTTGCAAGATTCTGTGGTTTATGTTTTAAAATTGGTGGATCGGACTAAGAATTGCCATGAAGTTGCGGCTGAGTGATAAACCAAATGAGGATGCTGTGCCTTGGTCCGTAATTGCCATCGTTAGTATCACTTCAGTAAAAAATACATTAAAGATCTAATTCCAGAATGCTAGCAGTTTGAAAGTGTGAGACCCCAAAACAAAGGCACATTCAGCGATACCAATCAACATAGAGAAACTAGTTATTACAAGATTGAAGATTACATGGGAATTCTAATCAGTGACAGTCCTCTTTACTCCTTTACTTACACTATAATTTTTGGCATTATGAAATGATTTATCTTCCAAGAAAATATTCTATCATCTTGTTTACTGTGGATGATAGTTATTTGCTAGCAAATTCATTGCATGTGAGTTATCTATTCAGTTTCACTCATGGAAATGAAAAAGCAAATGACACTATGGCATATTTAGCATTTTGTATTGAAATGATGAGGCTTTTGTGGCAAGGTTTGTGTGATTGGGATGTGGTCCCAAAATATCTGGAGTATAATTCAAACCGGAAAATGTGTAGCCTTAAATTTGTCATTGTTTGCGTAAAGAATTCTTTAACGAGAAAATATTTGGTTCCTTTTTCTATTATGTGCCAAAATATATTCCAGTGCAATTCTATAAGAATGACCCTGGGGTAAAGTATGTTTGCATTGTCTCCATTCATAACTGGACAGACATACCTCAGCTAGGATGAAGCCTTCATACTGTAGACTAATCAATAGTAAGAGCGCCAAATCTGTGCTGAAATGATATCAACCCAACTACCATCCTTCACAAGGGGCTTTTGTGGTTCTCCTATCTCTAAGCTCAGAGGGCCAGGTTCAAATTTCACCTTCTCCGGAGATGTATATTAATATGTCTGAGCAGGTTGATTAAAAACATTAGAAGCAAAATTGCTGGAGAAATTCAGCAGGTCTGGCAGCATCTGTGGAGGGGAAATAGATTCAACCTTTTGCATCCAGTGACCCCTCTTCAGGTTCTTTTTTTCTGAAGAAGTGTCAGTGGACCCAAAACATTGACTCTATTTACTCTCGTCAGATGTTACCAGACCTACTGAATTTCTCCAGAAATTTTCTCTTTGATTCAAATGCCCAGAATTCCCAGTACTTTGTCTTTTGTTTAGGTTGATTAAAAATATCTACTCCCATTCTTCAAGTCTTCATTTCAGCATTGAACATTTCAAGCTGCACCTAACCATCAAAGCCTCTCCTGTCATTCAAGGTGACTGCACCAGATCCAGCCTAAATTTTAAGTGACAAAGCAGATATCTTGGTGTTTTCCAAATTTTTTCCCATTGTGACCTCATTGTGATGATTGAAAGTTTGCCAAGTCCCTGTCTTAAGGGAGGGGTGATGAGAGTCGTTAGGGAGGAGATGGAGAGTCCTTTGCGGGGAAAAGCTGTAAATATAAGGGACTCTTTTTTTTTTTCAAAAGATTGAGTAAAGGCTTTCCTGTTTTTGACTCAGACCTTCAAGATTGGTTGGTTAGACCATATTCACTGTTTCAACAGCTGTGGATTTTAAAGTGAGCTCGCAGCTGTTAGTACTTAGGGAGGGGATCTCCGAGTGGTATTATCGCTCGACTGTTAATCCAGAGACTTTGGTAATGCTCAAGGGACCTGGGTTCCAATCCTCCCAAGGCAGCTGGTGGAATTTTAATTCATCAGATACCTTGATTTACGATGACCATGAAACCATTGTGAATTGTTGGAAAAACCCGTCTGATTCACGAATGTCCTCGAGGGAGGGAAACTGCCGTTCTGACCCAGTCTGGCCTACACATAACTCCAGACTCTCCGCAATGTGGTTGACTCTCAACTGCCTTCTGGACAATGAAGGATGGGTAATAAATACTGGCTTGGCCAGTGAGCCCCAGATCTCTTGCGTAACTTGGTTAGAGCTCCATGGCAGCCATTGCTGTATCAGAGTTTGCAAACCCAAAGTTTTGGGTGGCAACTTCGTTGGGAATCACAGCCCATAGTTTGAGGAGTCCTGTTCTAACTTTTTTGATGGTCATTTTTGCTCAGATAATGAATGGGATTAAATTTGACCTGTAATAGGAGGCAGAAAATGTATGTTTGCAATGATATATCCAGCGTGAGCTTCCTTTTTTATGATAAATAGACAAGGTCTTTTCCCTGGATTGGAGGAGTCCAGAACTAGAGGGCATAGGTTAAGGGGGAGAGGGGAAAGACTTAAAAGGGACCTAATGGCAACTTTTTCATGCAGAGGGTAGTATGTGTATGGGATGTGCTACCAGAGGAAGTGGTGGAGGCTGGTACAATTGCAACATTTAAAAGGCATCAGGATGGGTATACGAATAGGAAGGGTTTAGAGAGATGTGGGACAAGTGCTGGCAAATGGGACTAGATTAGTTTAGGATATCTGGTCGGCATGGACAAGTTGGACTGAAGGGTTTGTTTCCCTGCTGTACACCTCCTATGACTCTATGACTTTGTACCTATTATGAATGGTCACTACTATCCATTCCTCCCCACCCTCCCCTCCCCTCCAATCCTAAAATGACCCCAGGATGTACATTTTATGCACATGACAGAATACCTTGCTGACATTCCACTTCCCTTTGTTGTCTCCTGCTTGTTTATATATTCCCTGGTTTGCCGCTGATGAACTGACTCAAACCAACTCTGCAAAACAATCTCGATATCAGAAGTCAATTGACAAGTTAAAGCAGCAAATGGAAGTTTCCTCGAATCAGTTCATTCTGAAATCATATCGATTAATCAACTTGATTAACAAGGTCACAGCCAAGCAAGGTTCAGGTTGTAACTGGATTATCTACTGTGTGGACAAATAATGATTAAACTGACCCATTTGCAGTTGTTAGAGAAAACAAGTGCTTCCATAAACATTAGTCAGGCGTTTCTCACATTTACGACTGAAGGCTAAGCGTGATGCATGACTTGGAAACAAGTGACACTGGCATGTGTTCACACACAGATTTAGGATTCTTCTCACAGCCATATGCTTTAACAATGAGCCAGAAGATTTTACATGTCAATGGATCAGGCTTTGTGGATGTGTTTTTACAACAATCAAGGGCTTCATTTAATCACATCTTGGGTATCCTACAAAAAGAATCCAATCTTTTAAGCAAGTGGTGAACAGCTTTCCTGACAATTGTACAGATGAATCATTGAATGGAGGGGGCGGGGGGGGGGTCAGACTATGCACTTCAGTGAGAGGTAGTAAAAATGAGTGAAAATCCCATCTTTAAAGTCAGCCAGTCAGAATGATCTGCTAAAGGAAATGTAGAAAACCGAGACAGTTCACTGAGTGATCCTGCAAACCTTGGTTTGGTCAAAGCAAGGGCAAGGTGTTGGTGTATGTTATTTTTCTTTTGTACGAAAAGAGGTTTGAGGTTAAATCAAGTAACAAATTTTTGATCATAAATTCTAAGGCCTTTCAGCAATATGCACCAAAGGTCTGGTAACTAATATAATTGAATGCACATCGTAAATGTCATGAACAGTAACTGTATTGAGGCACCTAAGAATGCCTAAACTTGAATATAAATTTAATCTGTGCAATGTCCAAATGAAAATGTTTTGCAATATACTTTATGAAAGAAAGTATGTTTTTGGAGGCAAAAGAAGTGGGTTTTGATTGTGATTCATGCCACATGCTATCTATGAAATAAAATAGGGGAACAATTTGTCTCTGGCTTCATCTCACTAAGTTATTTTCAACCTATTTATTTAAAGATTGGAAAGGCTAATTGTATCAGAAATAAGAGTTAGGATTTAATGGAGCCCACCAGTTTGGATATGATGCCCTGAAGAATAAGGCAGGAATGCCTATTTCTGATTCTCAGATTTGGAGAAAATTTATTCCTGCTTTGTTGGGATTTGGGATGGACCAAAAATAGGAATCCCATTCACTGGTGGTGAATTTTTAAATTAATGAACCATTTAAAACCAATTGTACTTAAATCACTGAAATCTCATTTTCGTCAAGCATTGAACAGGCCTTACATCAGTGCCCCATGGCTAACAAAGGCTGCTCTGCAAATCCTATCAGGTTAACAACTGTGTACTATGGAGGAGGAAGAGGAGGAGAGGTAGTCCATCATTCACATGCACTCAGTGCTCAAAAAGAAGGACTCACTGAAAGCCAATCGCCAGCCCTTACAACTGACCTACCTTTTATCTTTTAGCAATCTCCACCCCACTTGCTTGTCTCCAGTGGTCATCACTGGTGAGGTCCCAGGAGCCAAAAGCAGCCAGTGGACCCCCTCTGCCCAGTAGAGAGCTGCTGTCCTCTAACTGGGATTTCTGCCCACTGAGGGTCTTGTTTACATGGAGAACTTGACAATATCCTGGTAAGAACCTGATTGCACTTAGGTTACCCCACCACCAGGGATATATTTCCCTCCCCTCCCCTATCAGTGTTCCGAAAAGACCACTCCCTCCGTGACTCCCTCGTCAGGTCCACACCCCCCACCAACCCAACTTCCACTCCTGGCACCTTCCCCTGCAACCGCAGGAAATGCAAAACTTGCGCCCACACCTCCCCCCTTACTTCCCTCCAAGGCCCCAAGG
>NC_057737.1:29395702-29404917 GCF_004010195.1 Chiloscyllium plagiosum
TAACCTCCTTCCACCTATCGCATTTCCAACGCCCCTCCCCCAAGTCCCTCCTCCCTACCTTTTATCTTAGCCTGCTTGGCACACTCTCCTCATTCCTGAAGAAGGGCTCATGCCCGAAACGTCGATTCTCCTGCTCCTTGGATGCTGCCTGACCTGCTCTCCTTTTCCAGCAACACATTTTCTGCACTTAGGTTACCTCAGGCTTATCAGTCAGAAACGATTGGCTTGGAGGGGGAGTTGCAGGTGCTGCTATTCCCATATATCTATTGCTCTTGTCCTTCTGGATTGTAGTGGTCATGGGTTTCAAAGATGATGTCGAAGGATATTTGATGAATTTCTGCTGTGCGTCTTGTAGATGGCTCACACTGCTGCTACGGAGTGTTGGTGGTGGCATGACTGGTAGCATATCCACAAACAAGTCAAGCACGGTGCTTTGTCCTGAATGGTGTCAAGCTGCTTGTGTGTCTTTAGAGCTGCACTCATCCATGTAAGTGTGAGTATCTCATCACAAACCTGACTTGTGCTTCCTAAATGATTGGTCGGCTTTGGGGAGTCAGGAGGTGAGTTACTCACTACAGTATTCCAAGCCTCTAACCTGCTGTTTTTAGCCACTATGTTTAGATGGTGAGTGTAGTTCAGTTTCTAGTCAATGGTAACTCCCAGGATGTTGATAGTGGGGAATTCAGTGATGGTAATGCTATTGAATGTCAAGGGGCAATGATTCGTCTGTGTCTTATTGAAATGACCATTGCATTACATTTGTGTGAATGCAATTTCCTACTTTTGAGTACAAACCTGGATATGTCTGGATGTTGTTCAATTTGAGCGTGGACTACTTCAGGATCTGAGGAGTGGCAAATGTGCAATTGTCAGCAAACATCCCTACTTCTGACCTTATGATGGAGGGAAGGTCAAGGGTGAAGCAGCCTAGGACACTACCGTGAGCAATTCCTGCAGGGATGATTTAGAGATGGGAATGACTGTCCTCCCAACAACCATAAGATATAGGAGTAGCATCAGGCCATTTGGCCAATTGAGACTGCTCTGTCAATGATCATGGCTGAAGTGCTTCTCAACTCCATTTTCCTGCCTTCTCCGCCTAATCCTGGATCCACTTACTAATCAACCTCAACCATCTTCCTCTGTGCCAGGTATGAATTCAGCCATCGCAAAGTTTTTCCTCTTGATTCCCATTGAATCCAGTTTTGCTTTTGCTCACTTGATCCTTTATTTCCTGTCTCTCAACCTAAATTCCACCCAAATGTTAGCCAGGTTACAAAAGGATTCCAATCGTTAACTGATTGAATTAATATATTCAATGTTTAGGTGTCAGGCAGAACCAACACAGTTTGAATTTGAGAGGGCTAATTAAGGGAGTGCCTCTACCACTGAACTTGGGAAAATTGGAGGCAAACTCAAAATTTGTAACATTAAACAATGGAAGATTAGTTCTCAAAGTCCTAGTTTTAGCTGTAAATAAATTCGAGCGTGCTTTCATTTACTTACACAACAATTTCTAGTTTTCTTTTTAAGATGTGGTTTAATTACGTGAGTTCACTTTAAGTGAAGAGATGGAGGTCTAAAGAAGCTCCCATATCTTTAAAAATCATTAGTAGGGTATCAACAATCCATGTACCTCTTGTGAAATGAACATTCTGTTTCTTTATCAGGATTCATTTCATGTTGAATCCCAAATTTATGTCTATCTTTTGTTTGTGTTTTTGATGAAAATGTTGTTTGGAAGCAAACTGGAAAGGTTGGAGAAATGAGCTTTGACTCTCAGTCTTTAACTTACTGCAATAAAACTATTGTACAACACCTTCTGCGTATTTCCATCCATTAAGAAAATGGTTAATGAATTAACAGCAATTTAAATTCAGATTGAGGTAAATTGTTCTTTGACTCGGATGTTTGTTTGTGGCTGGTAGAAGGAATGCTGCTTCACTGTCGTCCGTATTATTGATGAAGATTAAACTCAGCCCGCATCGTCTTTAATTTGGGAGGTAATTGAAACCATTGCTGTGGCACTCTGCCCAGACTGCATGCTTCCTAGCTTTACTTATAACTGTGCAACCCACTGTGCTCTTGGTAAAATAAACAGGGTACAGTTGATTCCAGATAAATAAATGCTCGAGTCAATCATAGAATGCTGTTGAAGCAAATTATAACGACTCATTCTCATTCCATCAAGCTCTTTGGCTGGGTCACTGTTTTCCATCTGTCTGTCTGATGAACATCCAATGAATTTTTACTTTGAATTCAGGTTAGAAATGTCTGCCTTCTTCAAATACATTCATTTTTATGCTGCAAAAAGGCCACCTAAATAAAAGCAGGGTTTAATTGAATAAACATTTCTATTAATTTTTCATACTACACCTAGTTCTCCCCACTACAATGAAAGAGAATAAGCACCTGCAAATTGTTCAAATTAAATCTTTCCTGTCAGATTTTCTTCCAAAACACAGCTCCTGAGCAAAAAGGAAGGTACACAAATTGCCCTTTAAGTTCACTGCCAAATCAAAGTTATGAAAAGGGAAGATCGGTTTGTAAGTTTCTAAAGTGTTAACCCTGACTTGGCAGCAGAGACCTTGTCTCAGAGTTCAGGTCCCATTCCAGAGATTTGTACAAAGGCCAATACTTCAATGAGATACTGAGGTAGTGCGGCACTATTGGAGCTGCCACTGTTTGAACAAGAGGTTAAAACAAGCTTTGCCCACCACCTCAATGCGATGTGAAAGATCCTGTGGCACTGTCTCATCAGTGTTCTTTTCTATATTGATCTTCAGCTGCATCACCATAGATCATCCAGTCAGAACCTCCTTGCAACTTGTGGGGACTGAGGCTTCAACATGGCCACAATGGACTGTTGAGTAGAAAAGCTGCTTTAGAGAGTTTATGTCAGGGAAAGGTGTCAATCTGCAGAAGCGTACAATAGAAGCAACTGCCTGGAGGATCATTAAAAGGCTAATTGCCTCTTAAATTGTCTACAACACTCATAATTGAGCTCGTATAGCATTAGTAATATCCTTTCCTAACACAACCACTGATTGGGAGTGTTTTCCTGCATGAGTTTAATGGTGCTGCGCATTCATAGCTCTTCAAGTAGATAATCAAGTACTTTTCAGATGTGATCAGAGTACCTATCACCCTGTCAATCAGCCAGTTACAGATCCCTGCTGTGCTTGGTGGGAAAAAAAATTTCTCGAATCTCTCCTCAAATCTTTGAAGCGTCTCTGAATCCATGTCCTCTTCGTTTTTGACCCCTCGGCTTAGTTAGTGGATTACTCTTTTTTGATATCAGTTACTTTGACCACATTATGTCACTCCTCAGCTGCCTGTGCTCCCAAACTGACCTCAGAGCTAATGTTTTCCATTCTAGGCATTCCTGTCATAAATCTCCTCTAATGCAGTCAAATATTTCCTGCAATGCAGATCTGTACTCAAGCTATGACCTGACTATAGTTACTAACACGTGCAGTATAATCTCCCTGCTCCTGTAGCTGGAGCCTTAGCATGCCATTTGCCACCTTCTCTAGTTTATCAGTTTGTCCTTTAAGGGTCAATGGAATCACACTCTAAGGTCCCTCTCTCTTTCTCTACACTATTCTATCTTTCCTTTTTCTAAATTTAGATTAGATTCCCTACAGTGTGGAAACAGGCCCTTCGGCCCAACAAGACCACACCGACCTCCAAAGAGCAACCCAACCCCTCTGACTAATGCACCTTACACTATAGGCAATTTAACATGGGCAATTCACCTGGCCTGCACATCTTTGGACTGTGGGAGGAATCCAGAGCATTGTGCCTTTCCCTCAAATTCTTCCCTTCACGGCACTGAAGGATATTCTATAAAACTGATTTTGTCAGACATCTCTGTAATTCATTATATAAACTCACCAACATAGTGAAAGAAATGGTATTTATCAGACTTCAGCGTGATGCCATGTGTTTTACAGCCAGTTTGTCTCTCTGTGTTTAATCACTGTTGTTATAAATACGAACAGATAATCTTTTTCTCCAGGTGGTGTGGTATATTCCTGCCCACTTGGAGAGAAAAAAAGCATTGATGCGGACAAATCCTTATCAGTCTTTCATGAGGTTCGTATGAACTGAATTCATGTAAGTACCAATTTGTGTACAGCACTTAGGATTGACTATGTAGCTGTTGGACTGATAGTGCAAACTATTGACATACTTTATTCACCACCAACCATAAATCTTGGGTTAACACTGGGTGTCTCCTGCTTTTCTTGTTAAAATGTAAACTGTATCTATTGAAAGGCTCAGAGCAGGAGGTTGTTGTTCACTTTGCGATCAATATGTCAAGGAGATCTCTAAATAGTGGAAATGGAAAGTCCTGAACTCTCTTTCCCAAGCTGTTGATAGTACTTGGAGAATCCTGGGGCTGGATTTCATGGGAAAGATGTGGATTGCACATCTACCCCCTCTGCCCATGAAGAAAAGTTGACAGGCAGCCAGTGCAGTTGACAGAAGCCTTGGCGACAGCCGTAACACATGGGATGGGGATGCTCAAGATTCTAGGACTTGAAGGAAACCCCACCCTCGAGCAGATGATCAATCTAATTGACTGGGGCTCCATTAGTCCCAACAGCACCTGAGCCCAGAGTGGGCATTGTCAAGTCTGCAAGGAGGAACACCTAGAAGACGAATTTCTGGAACAGCTGCATCCTAGACTTTGGTGCTGGGGATGCTGCATCTGAGAGCCCAGAGAGGGCAATAGGGGCTGGAATTTGGAGGAAATGTGACCAGAAGTGAAGTGGGAGATTGACATCTTGTTGGGGGAGGAGGGTTGCAGCCATCTCTGTCTCCAGGCTGTCCCAGAATGACGTACCTTCCCTCTTCGTTTCTGCCTTGAAATTGTCAGTTTAATAAAAAGAAAAACTGCCTGTGTTTGGTTTTGTTTGAAAACACTTTCCAACAGATTTAAGAACAGCTTCTTTCCTGCTATTATCAAACTTATGTACTGACCTTTTATATATTAGAGTTGATCAGTCTCTGCCCCTTCTTTGTAGCTGTAACACTATATTCTGCAGTCTGTTCTCTAACCCTGATATCCTTATGTAAAGTATGATTTGTCTGGATAGCATGCAAAATAATACTTTTCACTGTATCTCTGTACATGCAACAATGATAAATCAAATCAAATTAATTGGTCCATTACTGTTTACTTAAGCAATGGATGACCGATAGTAACATCTGCCATCTATTGTATTATGGTTAGCAGCTTGTGGTTGGGTGAAAAGGTGGCAGGCTTGCCACTGGTAAGATTTTGGATCTCTTCTCCCTCCCCCATGCCTGTCTGCTTGACACCCTTGTTAGGACCTCTGATGCCAATGGGGGGCGGGGGGGCTATAAAATCCAGTTTGAGGATCTTTCCAATGGATGGATTATGAAGGGCTGAACGATCTTCCTCATTCAAAATTATCTTGTGTAGAATCAACATTTGAGCAGAATAGGTGCACGTGTTGAGACTTGAGATTAAAAATAGCAGGGAGTCTACTGTTCTCATCACAGTTGAATCTGTATTAGGTTATAATACTGTGATAAAATGAAACATCTGAGATTACTGGAATATAGTATAAAAATGATTCCTTCCTATGCATTACTGAACTAGCTGTCTCCTATTCGCCCTACACCCTGCAGAGTTCAAAAGATTGAGAGGTGGTCTGTTTGAGGGATGTTAGATGCTAAAGTGGATTGACAAAGTCAGTCCCTAGAAAGGATGTTTCCTCATGTTAGTGATCAAGATTGAGAGGTTACAGTTTTAGGATAAGGGGGAGCACATTTAAAATGTGGAAATGGAGGAATTATTTCTGAGTCAAGCATCTGTGGAATTCATTACCCCAGACGATGGGGGGGGGATGAGAGATATAAAATAAATTAAAGGAGGGGAGAGTTTTTAAATTGTTAATTGGTTGAAGGATTATGGAGATTTGGCAGAAGAGTGGAGTTGAGGCCTACATATGATCAGCCATAATCGCATTAAATGGCAGAGCAGACTCAAGAGGCTGAAAGGTTATTTCTGCTTCTAGTTCTTAGGTTCTCCAGGATTGACTTAGCGAGATGTGTGCCAGCTTTAAGGGATGACATGGTTGTCATGTGTATGAATGGAGAAATACCTGAAACTAGCCAGACATGAGATGCATTATTTTCCCAGTAACTGCACTGTAGATGAGAAAATCTTAGAGACACGGAGGTAATTTTTCACTAAGTGCATGTTGAATTATGGTGGGCATGTTGGCTACCATTTTTCAGTCATTAAAATGATTGGCTTTAAAATTACAAATACTATCGTTCATTTATTATATACAAACTTCACATTTGATTTGATTCATTATTGTCACACCTTTATGGACAGCTGCCAATAAAATGAATGCCAAGTACCATTCGTGTTCTGGTATAAGTTAAGAGAACATCAGGCTAGTATCAAAGGCAATTTTATTTGTTCACAGTGTCTTTTTTCACACTGGACTCAAAAGGTTCCACAATGGGTGTCCATGCCCCAAATTGCTCCATCTGTAACATAGTGTCTCATAACTATTGAGGTGACAGTCATAGCAGACCATCCACTGGATGTTCATTTGCATTTTCACCAAAATTATTACAATAGCGGAAGAATGCTGGAGATCTGAAATTAAAACAAAGTGCTCGAGAAACCCAGCAGGTCTGGCAGCATTTGTGGAGAGAGAAGCAGAGTTAATGTTTAAAGTCCTGTCGGGTTTCTTTGGGAATCCCTATTTTCACAATTGACCTCAAATCCAGCTGATCTGTTTATTTGTGTTGCCTTTTCAAAGGGCACTTTTTATATACATGCAGATAGCATGTTGTACTAGGCAAAGTATTTCCAATTTGTTTTTGTGGATTCATCTGATTTTGTGATATTTTTAATTGTTTTACACAACCACCTTGTCTGATGGACTCATAAGAGTCAACATGAATGACTTCTGTTGTATACATGATTGTGCATGCAAGCAGCTTTCAGAGATCATTACTATCAAGCATCTGTCAGTTGGAAATGGTCACCAGGAAACATTGTATTGCTGTCCAGATTGACTTACATTTCTTTTATCAGTGTGGATGTTGGCTGGGCTCTCTGTGTCTGTTCGGAGGCTTGTCTTGAGATTGACAACTTTATGCATGCAATGGCTTGTGACAGGAACGTGTGCCGTGTCTCGCAATTGCAAAACCAGTCCCCCAGACCATTCCTCACAAAATCTTCAAGCAAATTCAAAGGAGTGGCAGGCTCTTGAATGCCCCGTGTGTGAATGTTCATTGCTTATGAATTAGGGGCATTATAAACCATTTGAATTTGTTCCCAATGAAGTGTCCAACCACATCTTGCTTGGGAATAGGATGATATAACTAGTTGTTCATTTTTGTTTTATTGCAAATGAGCTGAACTGTAAATATGAAACACTCTTAATTAATAGCTCGCTTCCATAAATTGCTGGCATCAGCACTGGCCTATTTTGAAACTTATTGATAAGTTAGGTTGAGTACAGGATCAGCAGAGTGATACAATGTCTCCCCCTGCAGTCTGCTTTGGGAAAGGACAATGACAAAGCTTTCAATGCAGCAGATAAGGCTAAGCTGCAGCATCTCTCCTAGTTATGTTTGATGTTTGTGATCTTTGCAGTTTCAGAATCAATTTGGCTAATTGTGCAGCCCTCGAACTACAGTTCAGCAGATGGCTGGCAATTAATGAAGAACAGTTTAGCTTTCAAATTTTTGAGAGCATTTCCGATAACAAGGGTGAGCAGCCTTGAAAAATCATCTACCACCTAAAGGAGGAGCAGTAACACAGGAGGAAAATGTGAGTTTGTTTCACTTAAACTGCTGTAATTGACAATGGAAAAGGATTCACTGTGGAAAGCATTCTCGGGCCAGCGGTGAATATTTAAAGCTCAATTATTAGTGTTTTACAAAAGATTTTGATCGTCCTAATAATTTAGAAAAATAATTAACTGCATTTTTGTTCAGGGCAGAAGTAGATTCAGATGTTAAAAAAAGAAATGAAATTGTTAATTGGCAGAAGGCTCTGATAGAATTTGTAATTTCTTAAGAAGGCATCAAGGTGAACAACTGCTCTATCTTTTTACTATCTCTGTGTTACTGACAAATCAGAAAATGGGAGAGCTTCACAAGGTATGCTTGTGGAGGGATACAGCACTTGGAATCTAGAGACACAAACAAATGGACAACCACATTAAAAAAAAACAACTGCCAATATTTGGACCATATTGGATTTTTAACATAATAAACAACAAAATCCAATTCATATAGAATGTAAAGTCAAATGGGCAGAAAAGTGGACCATTTGGCCTGTTGAATTTCCAGAGAAACCCAATCAGTTCTATTCCTCTACTCATTCCCCATAACTCTGCAAGCTCATTTCTTTCTTCAAGTGCCTATTCAATTACATTTGAAATTATTATCTTCTCCATCCACAGTATACAGTGTATCCCAGGTCTGTAATACTCACCATGTAAACTATTGCCTATACCTCTTGTTCCTGGATCCTTGAACCTTTGCTCTCTAGTTCTTGTACGATGAGCCACTGGGAACAGTTTATATTTCTGTACCTTATCTGAACAGGGGACATCATCGTGTACACGTCCATCAAATCTACCGTCCATCTCATTTGCCTGAAGGAGAACCACCCCAGCCTCTGTACCTTGTGCTAAAATCCATCAAAACCATTCTGGTAAATCATTTCTCTGTCATCTGAAGGACCATCACGTCCTTTGAGGTATGGTGACCCAAAGTGGACACAATACCTGAGTTGTGACCTAACCAGAGCTTTATACAGATTAAGCTTAACTTCTCTGCTTAGGGTTGTTTGATGTGGAGGTGTCAGTGTTGGACTGGGGTAGACAAAGTTAAAAATCACACAACATCATCTTATAGCTGAAAATGTGTTGCTGGAAAAGCGCAGCAGGTCAGGCAGCATCCAAGGAACAGGAGAATCGATGTTTCGGGCATAAGCCCTTCTTCAGGAATGAGGGAAATGTGCCCAGCAGGCTAAGATAAAAGGTAGGGAGGAGGGACTTCGGGGAGGGGCGTTGGGAATGCGATAGGTGGAAGGAGATCAAGGTGAGGGTGATAGGCCGGAGTGGGGTGGGGGCGGAGAGGTCAGGAAGAAGATTGCAGGTTAGGAAGGCGGTGCTGAGTTCGAGGGATTTGACTGAGACAAG
>NC_057737.1:29405307-29473161 GCF_004010195.1 Chiloscyllium plagiosum
TCCAGCAGGCTAAGATAAAAGGTAGGGAGGAGAGAGTTGGGGGAGGGGTGTCGGAAATGCGATACAACAGGCGAAGATAAAAGGTAGGGAGGAGGGACTTGGGGGAGGGGCATTGGAAATGCGACACAGCAGACAAGGGAGACGCGATAGTAGTTTGGACACTAACATCATGTTATAGTCTAACAGGTGTATTTGGAAGTACATGCTTTTGTACTTTCTTCATCAGATAGCTAGTGGGGCAGGATCATAGGACACAGAATTTATAGTAAAAGATTGAAGTGTCATATAATTGATGCGATGCTTTGAACAAATCAAGATTGCTGTTAAATCTTTAATCACTCAGAATGGGGATGCAGGTTTCAATTCATTAATATGTGGATCCCAAAACTTCTTTCAAATCACATTCATGAGATAACTTATGGTTTATTTAAAAAAAAAAGATGGCATCTCGGCTCAGACAATGCAATAAAGGTGTGAGGTTAGAGTCTGTCTATTCCAACTTTGAGTCAGTCTGGTTCTATTTACAAAGTAGGAATTTATAAAATGTCACATGGACTGACTGCCTACAGATTAGGTGCTTTTTGAACAAAATAGAATGTATCAATAAATACAAATCTGCAAATGCAAATTCACCCCATAGGCTTGTGCGTGTGTATGAGAGAAGTTGAGTGTGTGTGTGTGCATGACTGTGATGGAGTATATTCCTGTGAGAGTGTGGATGGGTGTATGTGTATATCTGAGAGAGAGAGAGAGGGTCAGCATGATCGTGTGTATAGTGTAGTGGGTGGCATGAACCCAAGATCCTGTTTGAGGCCATCCTCATGGGTACTGAACTTGGCTTTCAGCTTCTGCTCTGAACTCTGCATTGTTGCGTAACCCGAAGTCCACCTTGGAGAATGGTCAGCCGAAGATTTAAGGCCAAATGTCCCCTGACTGTTGAAATGTTCCCCTGTCTAGCGATTGTTTGGCTACAAGTTTGATTTTAACAGAAAGGTTATTTCAATGTTGTTTCATTCCATAACACACAAAAGTAGTGAAAACTGAATCGACTCAGGTGATCATCAGAAAAATAAATGTATATAATGAAATTATACTACTCATACAAGCACTGGAAAAATCTGGGTTTAACCTGATTCTAAGGGTCAGTCACCGAAACAAATAGCAGAGGATCTCCATGTCAAATTCATCTTGAAAGTGCAAAAGGTGAGGGTTCAATATTATTGATCTGTATACTTGTTCATGGGTTACTCAATTATTGAAATAATCCTGTGGAATAGCTCCGTAAATCTCATTTCCCCAGGTGGCTCATTGAGAACAATCCCTAAACACTTTTAAAAAAATGTTGCTTTGCTGCTCCCCAGTTGCAATCCACTTATTGTGAAATTTGATGATGAATCATTTCAGTAGTGAACTACAAATATTCAGCCATCTTTTACTCATCTCCAGTCCTCTGTGTCTCAGTTGTATGAAGCATATATAGAGTATGCGGAGTCATTGCTCCTTGCAACATAGCCTCTTTGCTGCTGGTGTCACATGAAGATAACCTATTTATATAAAAAAGGTGCTGAATATTGATGTTCCCACCAATAACTATGTTGACATGTAACAAAAACAGAAATTGCTGGGGAAATTCCCGTTTGGCAGTATGTGTGGAGAGAAATCAGAGTTAACAGTTCAAATCCAGTAACCCTCCTTCAGAGTTGCAATTGTGAAGAAGGGTCACTGAACGCGAAATATTAACAGTGCTTTCTCTCCATTGTAGCTGACAGACCTGCTGAGTTTCTCCAGCAGTTCCTATTTTTGTTTCCGATCTTCAGCATCCACAATTCTTGTTTTATTATTCTATGTTGGCATTAATTTTGTTCATTCAAAATGGCCTTTGTATATTTTAACAAAAATTGTGTAAGATTATAGGAACTGCTTGATGTAAGAAGACCACAGTTACTTAACTTGGTGTCCACTATCCAGTTGGCGTAAGATACAATCGGGAATTGTGACTTATGGCAGTGATCGATATCACCCAATTAATTCACAAAGGACTCTGAAAGGACAACTTGACCAGTATTTGTGTTAATTTGAGTCGTGTGCTACTTACAGGGGATTGGGATAGGTGGCAGTTTTACAATCTGAAGTTCAGCTGCCCTCAGACTGGTGGTGTCTTAGAGTTCAGTGACTGCTTTAGTTTTTCTACTCCTGTAAGAGAAAATGGAGAAGAAATGGTACCAGGAAAGATGAGGGCCTAGGCAAAAGTGAGAGAGGAGCTTCATGTAAATACTGGGAAGGAAGTAACTATCAACTTAGGCCAAGTGAAAAAGGAGTGTTTACAGTTATGTGATGTAAGCTTAAAAAGTAACTCCAGTAGGAGTAGAATGCCCATAAACAACTGTTCTACCCTCACACAAGTGGGGTAGAAAATGTAAACTACCTCCGCAGTGATGAAATTTTGAAACTTGTTCAACCTTACTTGAAAGATTTACTTGTATGAACTATGGCATTTGTTCACTTAAAAATGTGTGCACATCAAAAGAGGCTGTGATTATTCTGTCAGTTCTTCCCCTTTGGAGCTAGTCTTCAAATCCAGCTACATGGCCTCTGCTCGCATCAAATCTCTTCTGATACATTTGTTGTATAAATATTTTGCTGCTCCCTTTTGAATATGATCAGGACTGTGTTCTCCAGGCATGCCCCAGTTCTTCTTTAATAGATGACTGTTGCTTACAACAAACTTTTTTGCTAACTTGGAAACAAAATACTTATCCCCTTTGAGTCAGTTTGCAAGAACTATGAAGCAGTGTTCTCTTTAAAACAGAGTTCTGTGTGGTTCCTTTAATTTTATTTGCACAGTTGCGCATGTGCTTTATTTGTAACTAAGGAAGGCCACACAGTAACTTTCAACTTGAGGGGATCGTTCTTCTGGAATCTAATTGTATCCCTTTTACTTGAATAGTGGTCCTAGAGCTATCAGATGAATACCCAGGAAGGGAAACATGCTCATCTCTGTAGGGTGGCAGAGTGCAACCTTGTAATTTTGGTTTATCTTACTCTGAAAATTAACAACCACTTTGGAAAAAAATACTGAGGTTATTTAAATGTTCATTGATGTATAGGAATGACAGTCTAATTGAGGCTACAGATCACATTTCTGATGCACTGGAAGACTGAAACAAGTAAAAGCATTGACAGCAGCAGTTGTTCAGTCATGTTTCCTGACGAGAAAAGGTTCTAATTTGCAGATTTTCGAACACAATGGATCACAAATGTTCAACAGTAGGGATATAATCATGGAAGTGTAAAAGACACTGATGAGGCCACAACTGGAGTATTGTGGGCAGTTTTGGTCACCACATTACAGGGATGATATAATTGCTTCTGGGAAGAATGCAAAGAAGATTGACGAGAATGTTACCAGGGCTGGAGAATTGTAGCTGTGAGGGGAGATTGGAGACGTTGGAGTTGTTTCTTTGGAACAAAGACGGCTGAGAGAACATGATTGGAGTATACAAAGTTTTGAGGGGTAGGGATATAGTAGACAGGAGGAACTTCTTTCTCTTGACAGTTCAAAAATAAGGGGTCATTGATTCAAGTTGAGTGGCAGAAGGATTAGAGGAGACATGGGGGGAAATCTTTTTTTTTACGCAGAGGGTGGTGAGTGTCTGGAATTCACTGCATGAGTTGGTGACTGAGGCAGAGACTTTAAACTCTTTTACTAAGTAGTACCTGGATTTGCACCTTAAGTGTGGCAAGCTGCAGAGTTATGGGCCCTATACAGGAAGATGGGATTAGCAAGGTATGTGGGTGTCTTTGGGTTGGCATGGATAAGTTGGGCTGAATGCCCCCCCTTCTGTGCTGTATCATTTCTATGGATGTATGGTTCTTTCCTGCTAATCTATCACTGTTTGCAGTTGAGTTCTTTGGTGGTAAAAATTTGTTATATTGATCACGGTATATGTTTTTAATATAGTTGTAGTGCATAAGCCCATAAAATAAATTTATGAAAGTATAAAGCTGTTCATTAAAAGTATATTAAATATTTATAATTTACATTTAGGAGAATTGGTCCAGGATCATCATATATCATTCCTTTCATCAATGCCATTATCCTTAATGTCTCGAATGGTGTTTCCAACATTGTGATTCAAAATAACAATTGTATGGAAATCGCTATAACATTAAAGCCTGGGGCTTGATTCATGTGAAGCCATTTTGTAAATAGCGCCATGAATGAGCCAATTTGAAGACATGAAAGTTGCATATCTGTTTTCCGTGTTGTCTGATTCCAATAGCAAAATTAAGGCAATGAACTAACAAAATATAGGAAAAGTTTTGACCATTCTGACTATTGATTCCGTGTACAAGCAATACCTTAAGTTGCAGCCTCCCGTTTTAGTTAATATTTTAGAGAAACTGGTTTCTTTATGAAGGAAATGTCAGTCTGCATTTTTGTAAAGCAGCATTTGTCACCATTTGTGTTCTTTTTCGTCTTTCTTTGGATTCCCTTAAGAATTCCAGTTGCTTTAATAACAGAACTCTGAGGGGAGTACCTGACCAACGCAGCACACTTTTCCTGCTGTGCGATCTGTACAGTTAATGACTATTTGGGATAAAGTGACCATAGGGCTACCTTCTCTTTCGAGAGAGAGAGAGGGACGACTGGAAGTGTTTTAAGCTGAGGGTCACCAGCCCTTGGGTGAGGGGAGAGGTTGAGAAGGTGGGACCTTCAATGTGCTGATACAGGAATTGAACCCATGCTGCTGACAACTCTCTGCATCACAAACCATCCATCCAGCCAACTGAGCTAACCATCAACATGGTGGACAAATGCACCCATGGAAAATATTTTCAGCATTTTGTCTTAAGAAATGTGTAAAGCCTGTCAGCAGCATTGATGCAGCCTACACTCTGTTACCAATGTTGTCTTTGTGGATGAACAGCAGAATGGGCACCTCCTATGCTTGGCAGTGCAACTGCAGAGCATTTCAGCTATATCTGAAAACATTGATTTCAAGTAGGTCAAGGTAATTTATAGCAATGAAACAAATGATATCAGATCATTTCTCTGTAATTTTCCTTTACAAGGACTTGAGCAGAACAGAAAATCAGAGCAAAATCAAGCAAATCTACTTGCCTGTAAAGGTTGAATTATGAATAATCATCTGGAAGATAAGCTACTTTTCTCGAAATGCAAAATGTTGCTGATGCTGGAAATCAAAATTGAAAACAGAAATTGTTGGAGAAACTCAGCAGGTCTGGTAGCGTTACTGGAGACGGAAACAGAGTTGATGTCTCAGTATAACATATCATGAGAACTGTCAGTTTCCAACATATTCTGCTTTCATTTCCCTCTGTGGCTCAGATCTTGTCGTGAAGTTTCCAGGAAGTTAACCCGTGACTGACTAAGGTGAGAGAGGCTGCTGGATCTTCTGGAAATTAGAGCCTCGACCGAAGGCCAGGAGTGATGTTTGACCACAGGCATCTGACCCAGAATGCAATTCGAGCAAGGTTAGAATGTAATGGGGGTTCCGATCTGCCACCATGCTGCAGAATTAAGTTAACTTGCTGCCTCCAGGTTCAGAAAGTTGAGACTTATTTTTCTGTTTCACACACTCTCTAGTCATTTCTCTCTTCCTTTTTGTCTTGCTGAGGTTTCTGGAAAATTTATAATATGAACACTATGCTATAACAGATGTGGGGTTGTCAGTCTATCATGCTTGAAATAGTTTCTCCATGTCATTCTGTCCCCCCTCTCTCTAAACACTCCATGTATTATATAATTCACCCTCTATCTCTTCTTCAAATCATTTTGAAAAGTAATTGAAATTATATACTGAAGAAAGCATTCTATCATTTAGCTGTCTCCATGGGCAATTGTATACAATACACATGCTCAGTGCAGAACTTAAAGCATAAGCTCTCACCATGAACTAATGTCAATTTGACTCAGTTGGCAAGACAGTTGGAAGATCACTGGGTTCAGGCAATGCACTTGGAGTTGTAGAGATGTACAGCAAAAACTCAGTCCAACTTCCTTCAGTGCAACTAACCCATGCTGACCAGATATTCTAAATCAATCTAGTCCTATTTGTCACCATTTGGCCCATATCTCCCTCAACCCTTCCTATTCATATACCCATCCAGATGCCTTTTAAATGCTGTAATCGTACTAGCCTTCACCGCTTCCTCTGGCAGCCCATTCTATACACGTACCACCCTTTGCATGAAAAAGTTGCCCCTTAGGTTCCTTTTAAATCTTTCCCCTCTCACCTTAAACCTATTCCTCTAGTTTGGACTCCCTACCCTGGGGAAAAGACCTTGACTCTTCACCTTATCCATGCCCCTCATGACTTTATGAACTTCTTTAAGGTCACCCCTCCGCCTCCGATGCTCCAGGGAAAATAGCCTCAGCCTATTCAACCTCTCCCTATAGCTCAAACCCTCCAACCCTGGCAACATACTTGCAGATCCTGTCAAATTTAACAACATCTTTCAGATAGCAGGGAGATCAGAATTGAATGCAATAGACTGGAAAATCACATTAATGTAGCACTGAGCTAGTGCACTATTTTCAGAGTTTTGAATAAGACATTAACCAATTCCACACCTGCCTGTTAAGGTCAGTATAGAGGGTGAGTTATGATGTGGGGGTTAGTAAATGGATTTGGGCATGGGAGGGCTGGTGAAATCCAGTGAAACACAAGCATGTTGAGAAATCTGTTCCAACTGGTTGACTTTATCATTTTTAACTACAGTGTGTTAGATTGCATCCATATAATCCCCGTGATGTGGCAGACTGATGATGTTTTTATTGTTCAGTTAGAGGGATAGTATTATGGGTTTTGTAGTTCAACCTTGATCTGCTAGTTCCCAGTTTACTTACAATCCAGTCTGGATGCATCATGGTGTGGAATGGTAACTGCTCTTCCCAATAGCACAAGAAACTACAGTGAGTCATGAGCACAGCTCAGTACATCACAAAAACCAGCCTCCCATCCATTGGCTCTAGCTACACTTCCCGCTGCCTTGGGAAAGCAACCAACATAATCAAAGGCCCCTCCCACCCCAGTTATACACTCTTCCACCCTCTTCCATTAGATAGAAGATAGAAACGTTTGTATCCATGTACGAATCGATTTAAGAATGGCTTCTTCCCCGCTGTTATCAGACTTTTGAATGGACCTCTTAAATGCTAATTCTCATCTCTGTCTGTCTGTCTCTCTGCAGCTGTAACACTGTTTTCTGCACTCTGTTCTGCTACCCTGATGCACTTTGTCTGGTACGATGTGCTTGCATAGCACGTAAAAACAACATTTTTCATTTATTTTGGTGCATGTGACAATAATGAATTAAGATGACAAGACTGCAAGGTAAATGCCATGACAGGGAAAAAAAAATGTTTGCAGCACCGAAGCTCTTATTCTTGTAACTTGTAAAGGTTTTGGGTTTGGAAAATGCTTCCTAAGGTGGCTTGGTGAATTACTACAGTGCATCTTGTAGATAGAACATATCACCATACTTCAATAGTGGAGGAAGTTGTAACGATGCTGTTCCTTTAACAAGATTATGTTGTCCTTGTTTTTTTTGTCAGAGTGGCCCTAAACTCTCAGGTTCCAGGGTGTCTAGGTTTTAGGATCAATTTGATTAGAGCTAACAGATATTCCCTCAGGCAAGAGGATTTAATTTTTTTTTAAAAACTTTGTACAATGAAAGGGGAGTGGCCAGTTCTCTCAGCTCAGCTTTTCTTTGTTTTGTTTTGGCTTTAGCAAGAAGGCAGTGGTGAAGCTGCTGAATCCAAAGAAACAGGTCCATGCTGCTCCTTCCTCTCTCTGACATCTATCCTGTCAGACGCTGTGTTGGATTTATCCTTTTTTTTTGCAAATGAGTGTTTAGGGATTGTTGCAAGTATTTCGAACAGCATCATTAAATTGATGGATTTTCGAATAGGTTGAATTATTCTACATTGTGTTCTCTATTGGTTGTGTTTCATTTGGTAATCTTGCAAATTAATTCTGTTTTGTTTAAAACGAAGTGGTTGGACCATCTCCTGGAATATCCGCTATACACTTGCTTAAAACAACTAACAAAGTCAGGGTCCGGGATACTTTCCTGAAATATTTTGTGGAGGTCTGTGCCCTGGTCCATAACACAGTGAAGGCTTAATGTCGTGGATGGCGTGTCCAGCAACGATTGCTTTTTCTAACATGGTATTGAGCTCAGCTGGGTAAGTGGAGAGTATTTCATCAAACTCCTAACCTGTGCCTTGTAGATCATAGACAGTTTCTAGGGAATCTGGAGATTAATTACCCACTTTGGAATATCCAACTTTTGATCAGCCTGGTCAGAGGCTGGGCACTTCATCGAGAATAACTTATAACCTGACTCCCAAAAGTCTGTCTATCATCTATGATGAATGCTACTTAAAATCAGAACTGTATTATAGAGTACAGTAACTCTGAGCCCACTATTAATATCATCCAGCAGTTTAAAAAAAATTGAACTCATTTAACTTTTATGTGCATATATGCACTCAAGGGTTTACATACACCAATACATGTAAGTAAGTTACAAAGTGGGAGGATAGATAAAACAGGTTTTTTTTTACAAAGAAAAACCAATAGAAGTTGGTGGTATGTAGATTCATAGCTGAACGATATGCATGGTTTCCGATTGGGCTCAGTCGCCCCTCTGAATCCTGAGTAGAGACAGTTTAAAGATGATGGACAATTTTTATTCTGTTTTTCTTCAGGCAACCGCAGCTGTGGGTCATTAGGCAGCAGGCAGGGCTCAAACCTGCAGGCTAACTGGAGAGAGAGAAAAAGTGCCCCACTCAGCGTCTTACTATGTCGGCATCTTTTCTGCTTTTGTCTGTTGCCTGCAGTAAAAGCAGCCTCACAAACATAAAAGAGGGACTGGGTTGGCTTCTCACATGATCACCTCTCACTGACTGACCAGTTACCTAAATGTAATCATAGCAAATTGATTCCATGTCTGCGGTATTGAAATAGATTATGGCTGGAAAAGCTCCTTTCTCAGATTTTTAAAAACATCATTCATGGGACATGGGTGTTGCTAGCTGTGCCAGCACTTATTGTCCATCCCTTGTTGCTGTTGAGAAGGTGATGGTCAGCTACCCATTTAAATTGCTGCAGTTCCATATGCTGCAGGTAGGCACACAGTGCCATTAGGAAGGGAGTTTGAGGATTTTGGCCCAAATCTGGAGTTGCAGTGACCAAAATGATTTTACCTGTTGGCTTGTACCCTAGCCAGTTGAAAACCCAAGATTGTTTGGACTTTTTGAGAATGATTCAGGAGATAGTCCATTCACTATCCTTCCAAGTTTCGAGGGTTTTCGTGACAGACTAATTCCATTCGAATGGCTTGGAATTTGTAAGGAACAATGATACAAAGATTTGGCCATGTCAGCAGGTGTTGCTTTGTCATTTTTAGCCTTTTAAAAGCACAACCAGTGATTTCCAGTGGAATCAATATATTGACTAACATGGTTTTTTAACCTGGTTCATGGTAAATGACCTTGAGTCTGGCTTTCGGGGATATCTGAAATTTGCATCTTGCAAAGAAAAATATCTTCCAGCTGAACTCCTCAGTGCCATTTAGGTTGTTCAATTAAACCCTAATGTTGTATGTTTTCCTCCAGCACAGTATGTTATCTGATGTGGTAATGCTTACATTATCCAGTAGAACATAAGAATGAGACATGGATATTGCCCCATCAAGAATTAGTCATATGAAATATTGGAATTTTGTGTGTTATTGCAGAAGTATTTGAAGACCATAATGAGACTCTTCATTTCAATCTCTCGTTTCCTGTATTAATGACGATAACTTCCAGTGCTTGCTTGTTTGTACATTTCCTTCTCTCTTAGATGGAGTAGATTTCTTGGGTATTCACATGCCTCATCACATTTTGCAGGACATTAAAGGCAGTGTCTGTGAATAATCACTCTGGTACTGAGGCACTCAAATAAATTGAGTAATCTAGTTTAGTGTTTTACTTTAACACACTTAAATCTCCTTTTAAAATAGATAAGAGAAACAGCAGCACAAAATCTGGTAGATTAGTGATGCTTAGTTTTGATTTGCTAGGATTTGCTGCATTATGAGCTGGAATGGCCATTTCTGTTCTTTTGAAACATTTCTGTGTGGAAATTCATCTTGTTAGTGGCTGATGCATCCCTTCTAGTGAGTGCAATGAGATAATAAGTGTAATAATATTCAAAAAATCCTATGAATTGGCTGGCTATGTGATTGCATGACTTTAATTCTACACGAGACATATAATTTCCTTTGGGAATCCTTCTGGAAATGAGGAGTATTCATTGAGCTGAGCTGACCTCATAACCCCTGTGCTTACAAGTTGTGGAGATCAGGTATCGCACTGAATATTTCCTGCGGGTGATGAGTCCTGGGGGACGTTATACGAACTCCACAGCTAGCTTGATATCAGCATGAAACTCAAATGATTTTCCTTTGCCTAAAACTTTTGGCTTATGTAGGGGTGCCCATCGTGACACTCTCTCCAAGACTTCATTTAAATTGCAGCTGCAGCATCACTGTGAGGCAATCTCAATATTTTGAAGAACAGAGTCTCGGTTCACTTCATAGCAAATTTCATTTGGGTCTTGATTTAGCTCCTGGTCACTCTGTGGAAAGAGAACATTTCACAGTTGGGATGTAAATGCAGACCCAATGAACCCGGAAATTGTAATGTCCCATTCTCGAGAGCGTGCTAATGTTCCACTATGTTACAAAAAGACTGTTGATTGTTGCACTGTTGAAGGTGCTCTCTTGTGGTTAAGATGTTATGATCTTATAGAATAGCTGAGCAGACTTAATGGGCTGACTGTCCTACTTCTGTTCCAATGTCGGTATGGTCTTAAACAGAGGGCACGCCTACTCTTCCATGGGGATGGAAATGGTATTATTATGAAGAAGAGCAAGTACCTTCTCCCCAGTGTCTTAATCAGTACTTATCCCTCAATTGACAGCATAGCAACAGATTATCTGATCATTACCACTTGCTATCTGTGGGAATTTGCATTGCATAAATTGGCCGCTGACTGTCCATGTTAAATAAGACCATAAGTATAAAAAATAGGAGCACATGACCTTCTGAGCATGCTGTACCACTCAATCCAATCATGGCTGAGCATGGGATTCAACTTCCCTCTATCAACTTTTGAAAGTTCTTGCCTAATGCTGTCAAAATTGGCTTTACTTCAGTCTAGAACATTAACTTTTAGATCATGTCTACCCCTTTCCATAATTGTTTTAAAACTAATAGAATTACGATCAATTGTCCCAAAGTACTCCCCCATTGACACCTCAGTCACTTGCCCAGCCTTATTTCCCAAGAGAAGGTCAAGTTTTGCTTCTTCTCTGGTAGGTACATCTACATATTGAGTAAGAAAATGTTCTCAACGCACTTAACAAATTCCTCTCCATCCAAGCCCTTAACACTTTGGCTTTCCTTCTAATCACCTCTGGCCAGCTCCTCCCTTATGTCTTTGTCGTTGCCTTGACTCAATTATAATATTATGTCTGATTCCAGCTTCTCCCCCTCAAGCTGCAGGGTGAATTCTACCATGTTATGGTCACTGCCGTCTCAGGGTTCCTTCACCTAAGCTCTGCCTCATTACGCATCACCAAATCCAGAATGACCTGTTTCCTAGTGGGTTCTACAACAAGTTGTTCCAAAACAGCATCTTGGAGACAGAAATAACTGGAAAAGCTCAGCAGGTCAGGCAGGATCTGTGGAGAGAAATCAGAGTTAAAGTTTCAGGTCGAGTGACCCTTCTGCCATTCTCAGAATGTAGAAATTCCGTGAATTCCTTTTCTTGAGATTTGCTACCAACCTCATTTTCCCAGTCCACCTGTATGTCAAAGTCCCCCATGATTACTGTAACAATGCCTTTTTACATACATGGGAATTCTTGAGAGGGAAGTTTTTTTTCTTCCCCATATTCCACCTACTGCCAGGAGACCTGTACACAACTCCCATCAGGCTCTTTTATTGCTTTGCGATTCCTCAACTCTATCCATACAGTTTCTACACTTTCTGACTACTTGCTATTAACTTAGTTTCTTTCTAACAAAGCAAGCCGCCCCTCTGCCTGTCCTTTCAATGGGCCATGCATTCTTGGTTTTGATTCTCAGCCCTGATCCCCTTGTAGCCATGTCTCTCTGATATTCACAACATCATACCTGCCAATTTCAATCTCTGCTACAAGCTCATTCACCTCGTTTCGTATCCTGTGTGACCCCTATAGGATATTAGCTTCCTTTCCCTATATTATTGATTGCACATGGAAATCAACAGTGGCCAAATTACTGTTCATTCTGATGCCCTGCTAATCACTGTTCCATGTAAATGCTGCTCTGTTTACAATTATAGTTCAGAAAGATAGGTAACCCTGTGAGTGAGCTAGACAGGCAGCCACATCATGATGTGTTATTATCATGAGAGATTTCAATTATCCATCCAGTAAAATGGACGGTAGCCAAGTTTAGAAGGGGCCAAGACAGAAATAATTGTCAACATTGTCAACAATTTCTTCTTTACTCAATTCATTGAGGAGAATTCTTGAGAGACTACGATATTCAATTTAATCTTAAACAGTAACATCTAATTTCCATGTGAGCATCGGACTGGACAACAAAAAGGTTGTTATGTTATCAGATTTCAGTTTGTTAGGCATTGCCGGTGGAAATAATTTTAATGTTAATAACTTGGGACTCATTTTCCAAGAATGAGAGAAGGCTTTGGAAAGTTAGCTTGGTACGTTGCTTGAGATGGAAAGACTGTGTTTCGGAGAGAAAATATAAACCTCTTGGAAATGTTCCTCAGATGAAAACGGAAGAACAAGATGTTGTGAATCATATGCATAATCATAAAAAATAGGTCACTGCGTTAAAAGCAGATTAGTTGTGAAAGGGCACCCACAGGAAACAACTGAGAATAATTAAAGCCACAGTTAAAACGTGACCAAGGCATTTGGGAAAAATAAAGCACGTGAACAGGTATAATAATGCAAGGAAACATTTCTTTCCTGGTTCTTTTGGGAAACAGAACATTATCTGGAATGACATTGGGCCTTTGAAATTTTTAGTGTGAATTTGACATGAGGATTAGGGCATTGCTGAAACAGTAAATCTCATTTAGCGCGCTTGTCTTCATTGCTCAGAGCTTTGAGGGTAGAAGTTGGGATGTCATGTTGAGGTTGTACAGGATATTAGTGAACCTCTTGAGTACAGTGTGCGTCTCTGGTCACCCAGTTACAGGAAGAATATTATTAACTGGAGAGGGTTCAGAAAAGATGTACCAGATGTTCCCAGGAATGGAGGATTTGAATTGTAAAAATAGGCTGGAACGTAGGAGATTTAGGGGTGACCTTATTGAGGTTTATAAAATCACGAGGGACGTCAATAAGGTGAGTAGCCACAGGGTTAGGGAGTTCGAAACTTGGGGGGGCATATTTTTAAGGTGAGAGGAGAAAATTTTTAATAAGGCATGAGGGGCAACTTTTTTACACTGAGTGGTTTATGTGTGGAATGAATTCCTGATGAAGTGGTGGATGCATGTACTGTTACAATATTTAAAAGACATTTGGATATAAAAGGTTGGGAGGTGTATGGGCCCAACTGCAGGCAGGTAGGATTAGTTTAGTTTGGGAAAATGGTCAGCATGGACTAGTTGAACCGAAGAGTCTATTTCTGTGCTGTTTGACTCTATGATACTTTTATGACTGCAAAGTTGTGTTGGATAGAGGTAACATTGATTCTGTGAAAATAGCTGTGCTCATAATCCTATCTTGACTTTAAGAGTCAGCAGTGATAGTGCTGCTGGGCTTGGCTACATATATTTAAAGTTATTCAACATTGCTTTATGTCTGAAGAACACTTTGTCGGTGTCCTCAAGCTTCTGTCATTAAACACAATTGGGTAATCCAGTGAGGCAAGGGACAATATGCCTCAGTTAGATTTTCACTCTCAATGTTTTATCTGTGTCTTAAATTCGGGTTAACTGATACTGTGGTCTGATCATTCTTGGTGGTATGGCTAACTTTATTTGTTGTTTTTGTCCTTTCATCATGTAGCCATTGAAAATGGCTGACAAGTTTGTGGAATAAAGAATTCTGCAGAAGCATCTTATTTGATTGAAAACCTTAACACTTTTTTTTCTCTGTCCATAAATGCTGCATAAACTTCTGAGTATTTCCAGCACTTCCTGTTTTTACTTGCGGCAATTTTGTGGCTTGTGTCGTGGAATGTGACACGGTATCAATAATATGCAAGAGTTCTGTTGCCATTGGAATGTTTCGACTTGGTTGGATATTCATAACACTTCCTCACTTGGCTGAAAGTCACTTGCACCTTTGAGGATGGTGTTAACTTGAGAAAACAAATGTTGTGAATTCAATGATAAAGAAGATTATGTATTATCTCACACTTCCCTCAGATGTTTAACACCTGACATCACTCTCTCTCACAAAAAATACATGAGGATACAGGTGAAGAGTAAGAAGTGCAGATATAGTTTGGAATTATTTCAATTATTTGGAATTATGGGCAGACCTGTTGTTCCCGAGATTAATCAGTGATTTAGCTGGATTAGAGGCCTTTGCAAAAGCAGAGGGTTTTAAATAAGCTGTGAGACATCTTGCAGTTGAATTGCCAGGAAGTCCGTTCTGCAGTGAAATTGAAATGAAAAGAGTTTGGGAAAGAGTCACTCTCCACCTGCAAGGCATTAGTGTACATTAACTTAGCTGTGCAAATATGTCTCTAAACCGATTCGGTGGCTTTCAGATGGTCTTTGTGCATTGCAGCATTTTCTGGTGTTTTTAAAAGCAGAAAACAAATATGTCTGGCTGACTTGCATGATCTGTTACAAACCTAAAATCCATTCTCCTATAAGATAATGTGTTAGTCGGCTAAGCATCTGTGTTCTGGCTTTTCTCACCCAGAGGATTTGAGACTCATTTGGGACGAGAATGGGGTTTGTTTCATATTTGTCTGACCACCCGTTGAATTTTGAGACTTTTTTTGTTTGTGGTGAAGAAGAAAGCAATAGTTTACTCCAGTTTGTTGATGGTTCATCCTTAAAGAAAGGGATGTGAGAGTTTCATAACTGGCTGTGATTGTCCATATTTAATTTGCTTGAGGCATTTGCTTGGTTTGAGGGCTGTCTCAAGCTAATACAACCAAAAGACCCATGATGGTCTACAGACATCTTAATAGCTTTTGTGTCCACATTTAAAAATATAGTTTTAAACTTTGTTTAAACTTTAATGGTTGGCACGGACGAATTACACTGAAAGGTCTGTTTCCATGTTGTGCATCTTTATGACTCTAATGCTCATACTAGAGATGGCACCTTCATTATAGTATGGTCGAGGTTTAATGCTTGATTCAAGAGGGCAACTTAGACATCTGGTTCAAAAGTTGAGAATTGGCAAAGTTACATGAACAAGGGTCAATTCTTCTGCAGTGTGATTTTTTTTCTTGAATGTCAAATAATCTACCTTCATTTCCCATTAAATAAAAACATACTTTTCACTGATCTCTATGTGTGAAGTGTTCAGAGTACACAAAGGGACAGTAGAAACAGCGACAAAGCTAATTTTTGAACTCTCATTTATGTAATACAAAACTCTTTCAACACAGGTACAGAATTGTACTGTATTGAGACATGAATCATAGATCCTAGAATCCCAACAGTGTGGAAACAGGCCCTTCACCCAATAAGTCCACACCAACCTTCTGAAGAGTATCCCACCCAAACCCATTCCCCTACCCTATATTTACCCTTAACCTACACATCCCTGGACACTATGGGCAATTTAACATGGCCAATTCACTTAACCTGCACATCTTTGGATTATGGGAGGAAACCAGAGCACCCGGAGTAAACCCACGCAGACACAGGGAGAATGTGCAAACTCCACACAGTCACCCAAGGCTGGAATCGAACCCCGGTCCCTGGCGCTGTGAAGCGGCAGTGCTAACCTCTGAGCCACCATGCCACCCTAAAGCAAGAAGTATTTTCATTTTTAGAATGAATTGTGAATTGCAGTGTACAATTCCAAAGGTATGTAATTGCATTATGATTGAGCTGCATGAAGTATATTTTAAGTTAAGACTTCCCACCAGTGCCTGCGATATGTATTCTTTTAATGACCAGTCAAGTTTCAAGGATTATGATTCTTCATTTTTTTGTCATTGACATCTCCTTGATCTAACTCTTTTGTGAATAAATTTTGAATTTTAATAAGAAAGATTGAGTTGAATGGTGCCCATGTTATGCACTGAGATCAAAGCTTGTTCTGTTTATAGAGCTGTTGTGTCAGACAGATGCTGGTGCATCTCATTACTGGTTTGTACTGATACATAGCCCTGCATCCGTATGACTGCTAACAGATGCTGTTTTGATGTGCCTCAGCAGTTTAGAACGGTAAGATACAGTGCCTGTCGCTTTTCTGATGGCACTACACTGATAATCAAAGCTGAGAATTTAAGCTTTGCAAATTTAAGATGATGTATTCATTTTTTTTCCTAGAACTACCATATGCTTTGTCTGTGACCCACAATAAGTGAATTAGTAATATAGGATGGTTACATGCAACAGTGGAGTAGGGTTGGTAAAGATACTCAAAGCGAAAAGTTGGATTAGTTATGGGGAGCAGAGCTTTGTTGGTTACAGTGCTCTCTTTTTCTCCTTTTGCAGGTTTTAACTGCATTAAGGAAAATTAAAAATGTGTGCTTACACTGGAAGAGTTTTGGCTTTTGCAGTTTGCTTTTCCCTTAAAGGAATCTCACTCTTTTTAAAAAATTAATGTCTTATTTCACTCACTGTGTCAAGAGATTCTGGGAAGACGGAGATTCAGCTTTGAGACTTCCTTTGAAGTTGGTTGAAGGTTAAGAGTTAAATCAGGAATTTTAAACAGGACTAGTTTGGCTTTTTTAAAATCAATTGACAAAAAAAAAATCTGATGTCAATGTAAATGACTTTGGGCTCAAGACAGTTTTTAGTGATCATGTTGTTTCTGGTATACTAGCATTGTAAGAGGTGAACTGTTAATTGCTTTTGATTAGAAATGAGGCTCCAAACAAAACTTGAAAAATGTAACCTGATCAACTGAGAGAGTTTCTATCCTTGGTAGCCTCATTGTGGTACCATGTGTCTTAAATATTTGAAATCCAATGGAAGAGAATCTGTGGTCCATGATTGTGGTAGGAGAAGGTATCTGTGTTGCCAAGCTGTAACAGGGAATGAGATTTATTCATTGTTGTTTAAAATTCTGACTGATTTACATTTATCTCTACATCAAACTTACTCTGATGTGTTGCTATGGGTTTTTGTTAAGTCTTATTTTGTGTGTTCATTTGTGACCAATATTGCCTGCCTGCAAGAAGCTCTTAGATATCATTCAGTAAAACAATCCAGTAACTGACGAGAATTCAGTGCTATGTCTCACAGATACAACTGACAACTTGAAGTCCTGCCTCACCTGAGCTTATTAGTCACAAGCTGGTTGCAGTTTACGATTTTTAATAAAAAATCAGAGGGCTGGAATTGACACATCTCAGTCGGGTGTCCTCTCAGCTGGTGCTTGTAAAATAGAGCATGTGCCCAGGGCTGCATCTTGCAGCCAACGTGTCTTTCGGTCAATATCCACAGGACCTTGTGCTCTGCTTCCTGCAAAGTCACATCTTGTGTTCTGGAATATTGTTCACTTTACGCTTGTTTATGAGAACATTGAGGCCTGTTGAGAGGGGTGTTGCTGCCCAATGCGCCCCCTCTCCTCCTCAGGCCTGGTGTCTACTAGGACATAGAACATAGTCCATTTGCCTGCACAAGGTTCATATCCTTGTATTCTCTGCCTGTTCATATGTCTATCCAAATGTCTCTTAACCATTGTCATTGTTTCTGCTTCTACCATCTCCACTGGTAGCATGTTCCAAGCACCTACCACCCTCTGTGTTTTAAAACAAAAATCCTTGCACATCTTCTTTAAACTTTTCCCCTCCCACCTTAAACCTAAACCTCTGAGTATTTGACATAGCCATTCTGGGAATAAGTCTCCAGCTACCCACCCTATCCATGCCCTTCATAATTTTCTATACAGTCAGTTCTTCTATAAGGTGATGGTTGTGTTCTAGTGCAACCCCGCATTATAGAAGAATCGTGATTTAGAAATGGTGCTTAAAGTGTTGGTGATGTAATCGCATTACAGCCAATGCAAGTTTTAAAAGTTTGTGCTTCAGAAACAGCATCCCCAGTTCGTCAGTTGCGTTACAGCGAATTCGTGTTGACAAAATGCGTGTTATAACAGAATGATCTGTACTTCTACTCAATGTGCTATCACCCTCACCTTAACCTCCTTCCACCTGTTGCATTCCCAACTCCCCTCCCCCAAGTCCCTCCTCCCTACCTTTTTATCTTAGCCTCCTTGGCACATCCTCCTCATTCCTGAAGAAGGGCTTATGCCCGAAACGTCGATTCTCCTGCTCCTTTGATGCTGCCTAACTAAAGTTTTATGCAGCTGCAGCATGACTTTGCTAACTTGTATATTCAATGCCCCAACCAGTGAAGGCAAGCATGGTCCATATCTCTGAATTTTCTGTTCATGTATCTATCCAAATGCCTTTTTTTAACCACCGTATCCACTGTGTTCCCACTTTCTAAGAGTTATGGACTTGCACTCCAAGATCCCTCTGCAAAGGACATTGATTGGCAGCTTCAGCAGCCCTGCCAGCACAAGAACTAGGCAATCAGATTAAGTGTGGCACCCACTCTGCATTAATTTGGCTTACCACAACATGTGACAGCTCTGAGCCAGGCTTTCCTGAGTCTGTTTGCCAGTTACTAACTTTTCTTTCAGGTGACAAGGAGTGTGATCAGTCTGCAACCCCACTCTCTGAAAAACTCATCCCAGTTACTTGAATAGGGTAGGAAAGAATTTGCATTCTAAGATCATTTTTCACAATATTGCGTAACTCCAAAATGCTTTCCAACCGAAGACGTGCTTTAGATATGATTTTGGCCACCCAGTCCTAGAAAGGGTATACTAGCCTTGGAACAGTGCCGTGCAGGTTTGCCAGACTGAAGCATCCATTGCTGCGAGTCAGACAAAAGTTCATGATTGGCATGATTTGTCAGAAGTGCAAATGGAAAAGCAGGGAATGAAGAGGGATAGGAAAAGATTGCATGAAATAAAACTGAATTAAGGAGGCTCTGTCAAAGAAGTGAAGTGGAAGTATAAAGGGTAGAGAGGCAAGATAATGAGGCAACTGCCTGGTGGTATTATTGCTAGACTATTAAACCAGAGACCAGTAGTGTTCTGGTGATGTAGGTTTGAACCTTATCGTGGAAGAGAGTGGAACTTGAATCCAGGGGAAAAAGAGAAATCTGGAATGAATAGTCTATTTGATTATGAAGTCACTGTTGAAGGAGCCCATCTGATTCATGAATGTCGAGATGGAAACAGCTGTCCTCACCCAAGCTGGCCTTCATAAGACTTCAGACTGAAAGGTGTGGTTGACTCTTAACTGGATGCTGGTGTAGCCTCTGATACCCATATCCCGTGAATGAGAAAATAGCTATGACCCTACAGTCCCCAGTTATAGGTCATGTGAGTCTGGACTTCTATTGGTGCTGGGACCAAGTTGAAACTTGTTTTGGATGACCACAATTGGCATACTTTGCTTGGAAAAGACTTGGAAAGGACTTGGAAAAGAAACAAGAGAGGATCTGAAAATTCATAAAACTAGAGAAATAAATTAAAATAAAGGCATAAAGCAATTGAAGCATTATCCATTTTTGCCTCTTGCGTTTGCTGACTTGATCATAAATAAATAACTTTGATTAGTGGTGCTGAAAAGCACAGTTTATTCGAATGTGGTAATGTGCAATACCTGTTTGGAATTATTAGGAACTTAAGAATTAGGAGCCAGAGGTCAGCCATTCAGCCATTAGAGCCTGCTCTACCATTTAATGTAATCATGGTCATAGAGCCATAAAACATGTTGGCATGGTGCCTCACAGCACCAACGTATCAGGTTCGATTCCAGCCTTGGGCGACTGACTGTGGAGTTTGCACATTCTCCCCGTGTCTGCGTGGGTTTCCTCCGGGTGCTCCAGTTTCCTCCCACAGTCCAAAGATGTGCAGGTCAGGTGAATTAGCCATGTTAAATGCCCATAGTGCTAGGTGCATTAGTCAGAGGGAATTGGGTCTTGGTGGATTGCTCTTCGGAGGAGTCGGTGTGGATGGGTTGGGCCGAAGGGCCTGTTTCCACACTGTAGGGAATCTAGTCAACATGGAGACAGACTCGTCGCTCCAACCAGTCTATGCTGAACGTAATTCCAACCTAAATTAGTCCCACCTGCCTTTTCTTCAGTTTGATTAATATCATTTTCTAATGTATTTCAAACATAAGACTCCTGTCT
The DNA here is from genome assembly GCF_004010195.1 of Chiloscyllium plagiosum. NCBI lineage: Eukaryota > Metazoa > Chordata > Chondrichthyes > Orectolobiformes > Hemiscylliidae > Chiloscyllium > Chiloscyllium plagiosum. The sequence continues at coordinate 29,425,766 of NC_057737.1, forward strand.
TGATAAAAATCAGCTTTGAATATATTTAGTCATCCAGCCTCCATTGCAAATTTCAAATATTAACAGTCTTCTGAGAAAAGCAATTCTCCATGAATTCCATTTTAAGTGGGAGACACTTTATTTTGAAATGGTGCCCTCAGTATAGATTTCCACACAGGGAAATCATGCACTAAAGAACCTGCTACTTCATGATCGGTGTGTTGCTATCACTGAGTTTTGGTAGGACAATGTTATGGTCAATGTTTATTACCTTTGTTTTCATGTTCCTCCGCATATCAAAGTAATTTATACTCGCTCTCCTGTCATCGTCTCAGTGGTTAGCATTGCTGCCTCACAGCACCAGGAACCCGGGTTCGACTCCAGCCTTGGGTGACTGCCTGTGTGGAGCTTGCACATTCTCCTGTGTCTGAATGGATTTCCTCCCACAATCCAAAGATGTGCAGGTCAGGTGAATTGGCAATGCGAAATTGCTCATAGTGTAGGGTTGTTAGTCAGGTGTAAATATAGGGTAGTGGAAACTATTGTGGTGGGTTACTCTTCGGAGGGTCAGTGTGGACTTGTTGGGTCGAAGGGCCTGTTTCCACACTGTAGGGATTCTAATTCTAATTCTAAAAAATCTCATTGGAATCTCGGTTCATTGCACGGTCTCTTTATCTACCTCATTTCGCATAAGAATGTCCAAATTTTAGAATCTTTAAATGCACTCAAATATTCCCATAATCTTGAAACTTTTAAATGTCAAGTTTGATGTCATTTAATTAATGCTTTCTTAAATATCTACTTTCTTTGTTATTAAATTCTAGTAGTGTTCTATGTGATTGCCCAAGACCTTTTTAATTTGCTTTCAGAGGAAAACATATTACCGAAGGAACTGCACTCTCACCTTGTTATCTCCCTCATAATGGCAAATATTCATTTTATGTCTCCTATGAAATCCGAATACCACAGAATAAAACCATTAACTGATTTGCAGATCATAATATCGTTTTGAAGAATAGTGTAAATGTGATTCCAAGTCTGTGATTTACAATTCTTCTTTAATCCCAAATATCAGTATGGCTCATTAATTCCAATTTCTCGTGTGTCCAAAGAAGCCAGTACTCTCACAACTAAGAGTTAATGGCCGGACAGTTACTTCTCTAGTTTTTACTTGTAGCCAGCATGAATGTAAGAAATTGCAGCAAGGAAAAATAGATTGTTCAGATCTTGAAAAAGATATGGATATTTTTCTTGGGATTTTTCAACCTCTCATTATTAGGAAACTTGGCTGAATAATTTGAGAAAGTGATAAAATTAGGCAATTTGCTCATAAAAATTTGAAGAACAGTCATTTCACACCAAACATGCCTTGGGCAGAATACCAAAAATATTGGATATCCCATCCTCAAGACAATTGCATTGACTGAAAAAAACCTTGTAACGTGGCACTAAGTTGTGCGAAAAAAAAAAATTGATGGTAGAGTTACTGAGCAGTTTTTGTAAATTATATTGTTGGGTTTTTATTTGTAACAGAAACTAAAAGGGGGGTTCATGATGAATACAGTCTGTAGGGAATGTTCATGGAAAGGTAGATTTTTGTTTGATTCAAACCAGACATCAGAACTGTCACAAACTGCTGACCTTTCTTGTATTTCATGACTGCCCCAACAAGTTTGTGAGAATTTGTGAATATCTTTCTTCAGAATTGGCCTCTAATGGCTCAGTTGGCTGATGATGAGCAACGTGTACAATGACCCTGAATTTTGCTGCAGTTGGAAAATGTGTTACCTTCCCAAAAACTTCCTCTGTTATTAATTTGTCTGCAAGTTTATTGGCAGCCATCAAATACTTCTCAGTCACAAAGTCTTCCTGTTGCAAGACTGTTGTGCGGCCTTTATTCCATTTAAACTACAATCTCTCCTTGCACTATTATAACTGTCAGACCTACTGTAATGAGGGTTCTCTTGCTTTGTTGGGGATTCTCTGCAGTTTACAGTTGTTTACTGACATAAGAGTCACTTCTGCAGTCATTACAATACTGGCACTTTTTTGTTTTTATTGCCTGCTCTTTACCCCATCTTCGCATTTTACCATTGTACTGCACATTCAACCATGTGAAGTTACCAGTGTTGTTCAACTGCATGCTTCATTGTTGTTGCATTCTTCCATTAATTGACCTGATCAGAAGTATGTACCTTGAGCAGCCACTGTGGGAGGGTAGCCTGTGGATGTCATGTGTGTTGTGATCACACACACTGTCACTACCCAGTCTTGAATCAACTGCATTCCACATCTCAGAAAACCCATCACAAAACACTTGAGTACTTAAAGTACCATGTGCCTCCTTTAACTCTATTAGCTGCTCAGATAATGAGATCTACTAATTAATTAACTCATTATGAGGAATGAACCTTAACAGCTTTGTGACAATATTTGAGGAGTGTTTTTTTTACCATTTGGATCTATTACCTTAATGGGGTTTAGACAACTCAGTTGACTGGATGGCTGGTTTGTGACACCAACACAATGGGTTTAGTTTCTGTACCAGTTTAGCATGAAAAGGCCCACTTTGCCCTTTGCCTGAGGCATGGTGACCCTTAGATTAACTTCACCACCAGTTGTCTCTCTCTCTCTCTCAAACACACACATTTCCCTACTACTGAGAAAGCAGCCTCATGTCCTCTGAGACTATGGTGAATTTACCCTTTATTACTTTCCATTTTGAATGGCTCTTTGATAGCATAACAAATATTTTGGATTAGATTTTATTTGTCAAGATTCTCAGAGACCTCAGCCTTGAAGAAAGCCTCTGTACCACCATGTAAAGCAAAAAAAGGAAAAGTTTTTTATACCCTCGACACAGTGAGAACCATTGCAGAATAAAAGGCAGTTTTGGGTTTTACCCATTTAGTAAGGGATAGATGCACTGCATCCAACTCTCTGGAATGAATTATTTGCATGAACCACTCGTGTTATTAATCAACTTGCAGTTTGGTTAGTCATCTAACATTTCATGCAGTTTTTCATTGATCCCCACATGATTTCTTTCACAAAGTCCATTCCTGAAAGGACTTCCAACAGGATATTCAGACAATGATGTTTACATTTTCACCACATGACCTTGATCTCGGTATTATCTAGCTCTGCTCCATAATCGGTCAGAAACCTTGCTTATGTTCCACATATCTGGTCCCTATTGCAATGAAATACTATTAATATACACTTAACAATGAGAAGAGGTGAAGCCAAGCAGACGGCTCACAGTATTTCAGAATTAATAGTTGAGTTATTGAACCAAGCTGAGCACTCTGTTGGCTCAGTTGGCTGGATGACTGATTTGCAATGCAGAACGATGCCAATTAAATGGTTTCAGTTTCCACACCATGGTTACCATGAAGGACTCTCTTTCTCAACCCCAACACCTCCCCTGCCCTTGCCTGAGGCACGATAGCCCTCAGGTAAAACAACCGTCAGTCGTGTCTCACTAATGAAAGAGCAGGCCTATTGTCTGGTAAGATTATGGCGACTTTACCTTCACACTTTGACAAATGAGCATTAAGTATCATCTGTTAGAAAACAAGCCAGAATTAGCCAACTAGTCCTTTCCTGTATTCCATGATTTAATTCATTGTTAACATCTTTCAAACACTGATCAATATATGGGGCAGCACGGTGACTCCATGGTTAGCACTGCTGCCTCACAGCGCCAGCAAGTCAGGTTTGATTCCAGCCTCGGGCGACTGTCTGTGTGGAGTTTGCATGTTCTCCCCGTGTCTGTGTGGGTTTCCACCAGGTGCTCCGGTTTCCTCCTGCAGTCCAAAGATGTGCAGGTTAGATGAATTGGCCATGCTAAATAGTGTTAGATGCATTAGTCAGGGGTAAATAAAGGGTAGGGGAATGGGTCTGAGTAGGTTACTCTTCAAAGGGTCTGTGTGGACTTGTTGGGCCGAAGGGCTTGTTTCCATACTATAGGGAATCTAATCTAATCAAAGATGCCATCTGATAAAACCTAGATGATACTGAGCATAGCAAAGAATCTGGTTTGACTAAAATCACTGTCTGGTTCAGTTAATGTTTCGTCTGTAACTTCACATAATATCGACGGCACTCAAATAAGAATCATAATGGACTTCTCAAAAGAAAAGAGCAATGAAACTGTAGGTTAATGCTGCCCAAGAGGAATTTCAGTCATAATAATATACAAACGACAAATTCAACCACTTGAACAAAGTACTTTCTGTGGTGCCTTGAAGGTTTGATCTTGAATCAGCAGAGCAAAGCTGCTCAATTATGTCAGATCCCAGGCTAGATCATGCATTGATATTGTGATCACGTCAAGACCAGATGTGATCAGAAGACAATTCTATTGAAAGATAAAAATAATTTTATAATGTGTTGCTGATTAACAGAAAAGATTTTATTTATATTCTTAATAACTTGTCTACTTTCCTCGGCTCATGTGTACCACAGTCACTTCAGCAGTTTGTTTTCCTTCTTATTGATGGCCTTCAGCTTTAACCGAATTTGTGAGGTGGATCAGAGTGATGTTTACTCTTGCAGAATAACTACTTTTCTGAAACTGATGGGTCAATTTCTGGATCAGCAAACAATTGGAACCATTTTATCTTGTGATGTATTGTTACTTTGATCATTATTTCTGTTTTTCTCCCAATGTGGCTCTGCACTATTCTTTACAACTGTTGCAGAATTGAATGATTTCCTCCAGTTCGAGAGTTTTTTTGTCACTTTTGAATGCTGTGGTCATTCACTTTCTGCAATGTAACGGTTTCCATTAATGGATTATTTGTGAGAAAAATTGAGGTTTTCAACTTGCCTTTTTTGATTTTCTGTTTTTGATGCCATTTAATTTCGTGGAACGTATTCCTCCATGGATATGGTGGTGACTACTGTAATCTGCCTTCATGTTATTTCTACCAAAGTGGATAACCTCATGTTTATCCACAGAAACTCGCATTTGATCCTGTAGATTTAGAGGTGGTTATCCTCCATTGAGTCCCTCCACCTTGCTTGATTTCACATTATCTACATACCCTTTATTTTCCTTCCTGTTTCATACACTTTATTTATTATTTTCAGATGGAGCAAGGAAATTGGCTGAACTTGAAAGAGCAAGATAGCTCAGCTGAAGTAACTGGAGACTAATGATCCAAAATGAACTGACAGATTGACACAATTGTTGAATTTTGATCAGTTAGCTTGCTGACTGATACAGCCAGAAAGATACGTTGAATACATTCCGAACAGCACAGCCATCCTAAATTATTGAAATAAATATTCTTCAAATCATAAGTTATAATGGAATGACAGTAATGAATTGCTGGTCATACGATGGATAATTGAGAACTGCAAATTGATTAGAGGCACTTGTTCTGTAGTCACATCATTCTGTCAAGACACTGGATGCAATTATGGTTTACTGCAACCCAGCATTGCTTAGTTATTCTCCAATAGTTATGGTCAAACTGTATCCTCAGCTTTGTGTTCACAGTTGATATTGTACGTTATTGTAGGTTATTATCACAAACATCTGACAAATTTCTCCTTTGTTAATTTTCTGTATTTTTTCACATAGTAAGTGGCCATGGATGTAAGTTTGCTTGCTGAGCTGAAAGGTTCTTTTTCAGACGTTTAATCACCATAAGCGGTAACATAATCAGTGAGCCTCCAGTGAAGCTTCAGCGGAAACTCACTGATGATGTTATCTAGTATGGTGATGAAATGTCTAAGAATGAACCTTCCAGCTCACTGAGCAAACTTACATCCAGAACCTCAACCTGAGCTACTAATCTTCTTAAAACTCAGTAGTAAGTGGCTATTTGGTACACTCAGTATTCATAAATTAGGCTGCAAGGAAACCTTCTGATTTAATCTGTTGACAGCAAAATAAATTGTGCAATCAGCAAATCACCACTGCTTCTGTCAAGGGGCAGGCAGTAGCTAGTGGGGTACTGCAGGGATCAGTGCTTGGACCCATGCTTCCTCTCAGTTTTGTGGTTACATGCATGCACAGTCACTCTATGGTTCCACGCATGGCTATCAGCACGTGCACACTGATCACGGCATTGACTTCCAATTTCTGAAGTTGCTGCCACACAGGAACCTCAGAGGCCATTGCAGCTGAAAGAAAAGTAGAAGGATTGCTGGCTTGACCTCCAGTAATCTCACATATCTTTATAAAGGTCGGTGCAGTTGAACTGTGAGGAGGATACAGAGAATTCAGTGTGATTTGGACAAGTGTGAGTGGGCAAATGCATGGCAGATGAAGAATAATGTGGATAAATATGAGGTTATCCACTTTGGTAGCAAAAACATGAAAGCAGATTACAATAGTCACCACCATACCCATGAGGAATATGCTCTAAGACCTACAGCGGAAGCCCAAAACCGTGGATAGGAGCGAACCCATTCATTTAAATGGGAAATTTACCTTCCCGGCAGCCCCCATGGTCCCCTGTTATGGAATGTTCCATGTAATATGTTCGGGCCGCAGTAAACCGTGAGTAACTGAAATGGCAGAAACTGATACCGCGGATATGGCGGTTGCCCTGTACTGCCTGAATAGCAAGAGATTAAGAAGGGGGTAGGTGCAGTGAAACCTGGGTGTCGTTGTATGCCAGTCACTGAAAGTAAACATGAAAATGTAAATGGTGGTGAAGAAGGTAAAATGGTATGTTGACCTTCATATCGAGATGATTTGAACACAGGAGCAGGGATGTCTTGCTGCAGTTGTTCAGGTGAGACCACATCTGGAGTATTGTGTGCAGTTTTAGCCTCCTTCTGGGGAAGGATGTTCCAGCTATGGAAGGAGTGCAATGAGGGTTTACCAGAATTATTCCGGGGATAGCAGGACAGATGTATGAAGGGAGGCTGGATTGGCGAGGTTCATATTCACTGGAGTTAAGAAGAATGAGAGGAATCTCAGGAAAACCTCTCGAATTCTAATAGAACTAGAATTTCCATGGAAGTGCAGGTGGGATATTCCCAATGACTTGGGAGTCCAGACCAAGGGACACATTTTATGAATTTGATAGACAATTTGGGACTGAGATGAGAAATTTCTTCACTCAAAGAGTGCTTAGCCAATGGATCTCTCTGCCAAAGAGAATGGTTGAGACCAAAACATTGAATGTTTTCAAGAAGAAGTTAGATGTAGTACTTAAGTCCAAAAGGATCAGAGAAAGCAGGAACAGGGTACTGAGTTTGAAGATCAACCAAGATCATGATAAACAGTTGGGCAGCTTTTAAAGGGCCGAATGGCCTACACTTGCTCCTATTTTCTCTGTTTCAGAGAAAACCAAAATAGGACACTTGCTCAATTTCAGGTAACAGGAGTGCATGTAGTCGCTTTGATAAGAGAAACTTTGGGGGAGATTGAATAGAGATGTTTTAAATTATGAAGGTTTTAAAGAGAGGACTTGTCTGTTTGTATAAAATGTGGGGCAGTAATGAGAGAATTTATATTCTAAGTTAATTCCCTAAAATTCCAGAGGAGGGATGAAAAATGCATTGATACAGCATTTGTATCATCATCATTTCCAACGCAGTCCTGGAAACAATGGTACAAACAGACCTAATACCAACTTTAAAGTGGATTGGGCTACACGATATATTTGAAAAAAAGTGAAATTTGTAGAACTATGGGAAAGTACAGGAGAGTAGATCAATTGTATTCATTCCTTAAAAGACCTGGCACATTCACAATGTGCAGAATGACTTTGTCTTTTGATTCATGATTCGACATCGGAATGACCTGTGACCAGTGCCATGGGAGATCAACGAAGTTTTTCAAATAATCTAACTGCAGCATTTAAAATATCTGGTTTTCATTGTGTTTTTTTTTAAGTAGGGACTGTGGAGGGAAACCAAAAGGGATATGGTTTCTGCTTGAAAATCTCTGCAAAGTAATAAGCTTGGCTGACCATGACTGCAGTGGTTATCTGTTCTTGCCTGGTAGAATTCCACTTCTGGGAATGATTTGCTTCCAAATTCAATTGATAAATGTTTAGTCCTCTAGGACACGCAAAGACTGTGTTTTGCATTTGTAATAGGGCGAGCTTCCTAATTTCCTGCTTTCACATTGTTTATCTTCATCTGCTAGTAATTATACTCAGTTTATCTTGCTTATGTTTTATTCAATCCATTTTTTCTTTAAAGATAGATCAGCTGAACCATTGAAAAGGGCCAGTGCTGTCGGCATGAACTGTGTGTGCAAAGCTCACGCGTACTTGTTGTTGAAGCAGTGGGGTCTTTTAAAATTCGAATGCGATCAAGCATCCTCTTGCCTGGATTTTTCGCCTTTTCCTTTTAAGCCTTTTTTTTAAAAAGCCTGGTTTTGATATTTGCTACACTAGTCAAATGTGTAAATCTGCCAATGATTCCAACTGATGGTAAAGAAAGCTTCCAGTATTCAGCTTGTTAAAGCCAAACTAATGTAACTGGGTGAAACCAGGTCCATTTGTTTCACCCCACTTCCCCCTGCATTTGTGCGACTCTGCCTGGTCAGTGCTAGGTAACAAATTAAGGTGGTAGACAAATTAATGAGCATTGCTAGTGGTCTTTGTTAGTGTATGAGGAATGATAACCTTTTCTTGAGCCTCTATTTTTTCCTGGACCTGAATATTAAAGCTGAGAACAGTACGTGCGGAGCCCATACACGACAACCGAATACAAATAAAATGGAATTTTGCCAGCTACTAGAGAGAATTTAATTGGGATTGGATACTGAGCATGTGAGCCTTAACCTCAGTGATTAAGTTGTGTTCCAGGCATAACGTTAACTTGGGGTGCGTGCGAGGTTTTAAGGCTTCAAGCTTTGTTACTCTATGGTCAAGAGCACTGCTGGATTATCCCCTCCTATTTTCTTCAACAGCCTCACCTTTGTTGTAGCCCAGAAACTGGGCAGGCAGTCCAATACTATAACAGCCTTATTTATTTATTTATTTATTTATTTCATGTGTGTACACACACAAATAGACAGAGACACAGACCCACACACAATAAATTACACATCCTTTTTAAAAAAAAAGAAACAAAGTTTAAGATGTATGCAGTGGGACATACCTGGAATATGGAGCATAAACCCTTCCTCAGGACTGTGCTTATGCCCGAAACTTCAATTTTCCTGTTCCTTGGATGCTGCCTGAACTGCTGTGCTTTTCCAGCACCATGCTCTCAAGTCTGATCTCCAGCATCTGCAGTCCTCACTTTCTCCTGGAATTCGATGTACAAATTTGGTCCCCATACTTGGGGAAGGGTATAATTATCTTGGACGCAGTTTCAGAGGAGATTCACGAGAATGGCACAGCATGGTGGCTCATTGGTTAGCGCTGCTGCTGCACAGTGCCAGGGAGCTGGGTTCAATTATAGCCTTAGGCAACTGTGTGTTTGGAGTTGGCCAGTTTTCCCTGTGTCGGTGTGCGTTTCCTCCCACAGTCCAAAGATGTATAGGTTAGGTGGTTTGGCCATGCCAAATTGCCCATAGTGTCCAGAGATGTGCAGGCTTGGTGGACCAGACATGATAAATTCAGGGTTACAGAGATGGGGTAGGGCAGTAGGTCTGAGTGGGCTGCACTCCAATGGGTCGGTATGGACTCAATGGGCCAAATGGCCTGCTTCCACAACATAAGAATTCTGTGATTCCAGAGGTTCAAGGGGCTGAATTGCATATTTTTTCTCTTCGTTCTTATGGTCTGATGTTGTTATTATGTATTGAACATCCAAAGAAAACCCTTGGTTTTTCAGTGAAATTGGTCTGGGTTGTCAGCTTGTAAATATTGTGTAGAACAATCATTCAGTTTTTTCCCTTCCCTGTGCAGAAATGTTTTTCTTTGTTTCCCCAGTGGCCATGTTGGGAGCATGAAACTTGAGTGAGTATGTACCATTTAGTATTCCCTAGATGTTCCTGCAGCAAAGCCCTGTTCCACTGGGCTGCATAATTGCGGATTTGTGAAACATTCAGTTTGTTTGAGTGCGTTTGGCACGAGAACAAAATCTCAAACCTTGTGCGTTGCGATGGATCTTTGAAATGTTTTGTAGTTGCAGTGCTTTGAAAATATTTCCATTCCTGATTATGCCTGCCAAAAACGGTAAATGTTAATGCTGCCAGGAATTCTAGTCGGATGGTCTTTTTAGTGAGGAAAACCATAGTGCTTTATAAATGAAGCATTTGTCTGATCACAATAAATCATAAGAATGTGTGGAATCCATCGCCCATCTCTTTCGTAAATGTTCTTTATGATATCTCTTGGAGGAGACCCAGAAGCTTGTGAGATTAAAGCAACCACTGAAGGAATGAAGAGGAAGCAAAGGGTTCAGTCCACATTAAGATTTGTTTTTTTCTTGTGGATTTAATGGAAAAATTGTGAACATACTGTGCCCTCAAGCACAGTGCAAGAGAACATCTGGGTGCTGCATAAGTCCTGGCTGTTGCTTTAACCACAATTGTTAAAAGAAAACGCAGCTTCCCTGGAGCAGTCAATAGGTACAAAGTGTACATTTTAGTCATGGTAGCAGTCCTAATGAAAAGCCAGGTTCATAGCAACTACATGTTTAAAGGTCTTTCTTTTATAATATAAAGCATATAAATGAATAAAAAGTGTCATGTCTTTGGATTTTGTACATGTTTACCACAGAGAGATTCTCAAAGGAGTTGCATTATAATGTAGGCCTTTGCAAAGAAATATATCCACACAGGCATTTGTTTTAGATAAAATTTAGGAGCTGAAAGGTCGTCAAATTGTTAATTGACTAAATATTGAAGTTACTTCTCCAAACACTGAATACATAAGCATGTTTCAATGACCAATATTACCCTGAACCCACTGGGGTTAATTTTGTGCAACAGTGCAAATGCGCAATTTTGGATGGGTCATCTATTATACTTTTAAATGCAAATTAGCAGAGATGTATATTGGGCAGCTAAATTGAAACTGGCTGTTCTACCTTGTCCCACAAATTAAGACGACCAGGTAAACTTTTGTGGAGGCAACAGGATCCCAGCTGTGGAGAGTCCTGTGTTTCCCCTTTCAAGGAATGCCTGCATTATCATCATCATCATCCACTCAGGTACTTCACAGGTTAGGGGGGGCCTTTTCCCCTGGGATCAAGGACCATAGGATTGGAAGTCTGTGCCACCAGGAATTATTGGGGAATTGGAGACTGGCGCCTCTCATAAGCCCGGCAGAGATGCAGTGGTTGCTCCCCAGCCTAATATCCACCTTCTGCTAGAGTCATCAACACTGGATCCCATGCCTCAGAAAAGTGAGGCAGGAGTGGTTTGCAGGGTGAGAGCCATTGTGTCAGAGGAGCGCAGGTCAGCAGTGAAGGCAGCAGGGTGGGTCTTAGCTGGTGCACCCCATGCCTTCTGAAGCCAGGTGCTTCAGTCAGCTACTTGGTGCTTTTGAATGAAGGTCTCGCCCTGGAAGACTGAGTAACCTCGGCATGCTGCCTGCTGGGTTGATACTGGGAGTGGCAGGACTAGGCCCTTAAAGGGAGGTTAATAGCAGAGACTGGGAAGATCAAATGGGCCTTCCCACCAGAGACATTCTGACCATCCTCTCACCTGGTTAAATACCTTGAGTGTTATAATAGTGCAACTGAATTAAATCTTGTGACAATTACTGGTGTCATATGGTGTGAGCAAGGTGGACTCTTGGTCACTATAAGTTAGATTTATCGCTATTGTCCTCTGATTGTGTTCGGATGACCAAGGCCTGCTTTGCCTGTTTTGGTGGAGCAAAACCATCAGGTCGTTTAAAGACACGAAGTTCATGTCTCAAACATGATGTAATTTATTTCATGATAGCAACTCCTACAAAGCTATGTTGGTATATGAGGCATTATTATTCAGACTCTTGTGACAGAGGGTGTTACTAAGACTATGAGGAAACCAAGATGGTGAGTTTTATTCCTTTTCAAGATCCAGAGCCGTTCTGCCAGGTTACCACATTGGATGGAACTTAATGAACTCCTCAACATTAATCCTGACAGTAGCAAACGTCTTGCACAACACCTGCAATTACTGAGGTTACCTCAGGAGAGGGTGTAAGATTCTGGCCTATGTTGGAGAATAGTTTATGACCACCTGTTTGTTTGCGAACTGAGTAAAACACTCACTCATTCATAAAGCATTCATTAACAGCTTTATACTGGGAGCTTCAAGAGCAAGTTTTCACTGAGCTCACAATCTAAGATCCGAGCTAGCGTTTGGCAATTCACTTGTTTAAATTAAGCAAAGATGACTCATCAACATAGTGAAAGGTAGAGCATTGATTATTTTATGTCATTATGCAAAGACAATTCACAAAAATTGGCCTCGCTTAGCTCCATTGTTATTGACTAGGTGCGCTTGCTCCCGATATTTTCTCAATGATTTTTGCAGTTGTCTTCGAATCTAGCATCAGATCCCCTATCTCTATGTCTAACCTCTTATGACCAGGTACCCTGCATCCTTGGAGGTCACCTTTTTTATTCATTCATGGGATGTGGGTGTCACTGACTGACCATAATTTATCGCTTGTCCTGAGTTATCCTTGAGAAGGTGATGGTGAACTGCATCAAATGTGATAGCAGGTGTACATCCGAGGAAGATGAGGCATGAAAGAACATAACTCAAAGCTGCATCACCTAGTGCTGTGTTTTTGTCAAAAAATGAACACCTCTCCCTAACCGGCACCTTGATTGAGTCTCCAGGGTTGTTGTATCCAAGATAATTTCTAAAATTAGACTCAAGCACGTTTGTTCTTCTGATTGCAGTTTACAGGAAAGGTAATGGATATAAGCAAATAAGCATTTAATTATAGTCTCTGAGAACTTTAGTTAGTCATTCCCTGTGAGCTTTTAGCCTTGTACAAATCTCACTTCTCATCTGATTTTTCCCAAATTTCTCGCCATGGCCCATGTCATCCAGGGACTGGGAAGATACCGCCCATAGAAATGTACGTGCACAAATATTATCACTTGTTTGTGTATTGGCAGACCAGCATGAAGGAATGTTTGATTGACAAACACACTAAGTAAAATGTGTGAGATTTTTAATGAGTACTAATCTGCAGTCAGTTACTGGGAAACAAAAATCCCAGTGTATTTTGTGGAATCAATACGTCCCACAAAATGGTGAAACTGACAATTTTCATTTGCTACTGTGTCTCCTTTAGCTTTTCTCAATGTTGCCTTTCGTATACACCCAAAAGCCGTGGCAGAGCTATGGACAGCGGTTTTCAATTTTTTGTCTTATTGGCTAGAGATTTCCGACAGTTAATCTGAGATAGGGCCTGGCAGTTCTTTAATGTAAATCGCTTTTATAGCTCTTCTTGAGATCCAGGAAAAGTGGGATGCTTTCCTGCCAAACTGCAAACCTCATCAGCCTCCAACTTTTGGCTCCTTCAAAAAGACTCCAGCCTCTCCCAATTATAATTTCTCAGTCACAAACATCCATCCAACCTTCTCAGCCATTACTCGTGAGCTCCCTTGCCGCGGCTGGGGATTATATCTACGAGTCTTCAGCTATATACTCCTCCCTGGTGTTTCCTCCTGCCCACTTTTGGGCGGCACGGTGGCACAGTGGTTAGCACTGCTGCCTCACAGCGCCAGAGACCCGGGTTCGATTCCCGACTCAGGCGACTGACTGTGTGGAGTTTGCACGTTCTCCCCGTGTCTGCGTGGGTTTCCTCCGGGTGCTCCGGTTTCCTCCCACAGTCCAAAGATGTGCAGGTCAGGTGAATTGGCCAAGCTAAATTGCCCGTAGTGTTAGGTAAAGGGGTAAATGTAGGGGTTATGGGTGGGTTGCGCTTCGGCGGGTCGGTGTGGACTTGTTGGGCCGAAGGGCCTGTTTCCTCACTGTAAGTAATCTAATCACTGACGAGGCTGCCCCTTTAGGTGTCTGCTGATAAGTGGCTATTCAATAGATTCTGCCATTATGGTTGGCAGGGTTAACAATTGTCAGGCTTTACTGGACTAATCCATTGACTTTGGCCTACCCCTAATTTCCCGTTGTTGTTGTGTTACAACCACTATGAAGAAAATCAGCAGGTATAGGTCTGTTATATAATCTGTCTGGCTAATTCTTTCCACTACTATATACTACCAGTGAGCTAAGTGGAACACATGAGACAGTTCAAGAACAATTGTGGATGGGAAATAAATTCTGGCCTTGCTGGCAATGTCCATGTCCCTTGAATGAATTGAGGAAAAGGGCTGGGATCTGAGAAAAGAAAGACTCATTTTGTCGTTATAAATGGTTTTCATAACTTGAATGTTGCAAAGCCCTTCTCAACCAACAAATACTTTTTAAGTTGTAATTGTTACTGTTGCAATGGAAAGAATAGACCTAACCAGGCAGCACTCAATGCACAAAAGAAAGGCAACCTGTTCTCTTCCTCCAAGCCAATATTTATTATCTTCATAGCAAGTGTGAAATGAAGTGAAAGTAAAATGCTACAACAAAAACAGAAGTTGCTGGAAAAGCTCAGCAGGTCTGTCAGCATCTGTGAAGAGAAATCGGAGTTAATATTTAGTGACCCTTCCTCAGAACTGATGGTGGCTAGGAAAATGTTAGTTTATAGTAGGAAGATAGGGTGGGGGGAGGGGATAAGGAGAAGGAAATCGCCGGTCAAATACCAGGAGTGACAGTGAAATTAATGACGATGGACAAGAAAAAAGATTGGAATGGAAATCCTGATGGAGAGAGGAACAGAGCGTCTTCAAGGTGGGAATGCCTGGAAGAGATGTGGTAGTGAGTTAAATACTAAATAAAAACTGAAAGAAATGCAGATGCTGTAAATCAGAAAATACTGTAGATGCTAGAAAGTGAAATAAAAACAGATAATGCTGGAGAAACTAAGCAGTTCTGGCAACATCTGTGGAGAGATAAACAGAGTTAATGATTCATATGAACCAGGAGCAGGAGTGGGCCATCTGGCCCCTTGAGCCTTCTCCACCATTCAATAAGATCATGGCTGATCTCTTCATGAATTCAGCTCCACTTACCCGCCCGCTCACCATAACCCTTAATTCCTTTACTGTTCAAAAATCTGTCTGTGTTTGTCTTAAAAATATTCAGCAGCTTCACTGGGCAGGGAATTCTACAGATTCACAATCCTCCTCAACTCAGTCCTCAATCTGCTCCACATTACTTGAAGATTATGCCCCCCATTCGAGTTTCACTCGCTATGTGATCAACTAACCTGAGTGAATTTTTTGAAGAAGTATCGAAGAGGATCGATGAGGGCAGAGCAGTGGACACGATCTATATGGACTTCAGTAAGGCATTCAACAAGGTTCCTCGTGGTATACTGGAATACAGGAAGAACCAGCCATTTGGATACAGAACTGGCTCAAAGGTTAAAGTGAGAAGGAACATATTTAAAAAGGACCTGACGGGCAACTTTTTCACACAGGTGGTGGTGCGTGTGTGGAATGGACTGCCTGAGGAAGTGGTAGAGGCTGGTACAATTACAACATTTATAAGGCAACTGGATGGGTATATGAATAGGAAGGGTTTGGAGGGAAATGGGCCAAGTGCTGGACTAGATTAGATTAGGATATCTGGTCAGCATGGTTGAGTTGGAATATTGTACAGCTCTATGTCTCAATGATTCAAAGTCTATGTGACTCTTCTTCAAAACTAAAATTTCTGCACAAGAATCATGTTGGATATGAGACATGAACACTGTTTCTGTCTCCATAGATGCTGCCAGACCTGCTGAATTTCTCCATTTTCTGCAGTGAAATGAATTTGAGAAGAATCATGTTTGATTAAAACACAAGTGGGTGAACTGTTGAAAATACTTTGTTTGAATTCTTACATGTGTAACATGACTGAGTAAAATAAGCTGAGATTTGAAGAGAATCAGTGTCTTTTTTAATGTAATGTATGGTGCCGTGAAAGTGTTTGAGGAACGAAAGATAATAAAAACAAGAGTTTGGGATAAACTTCCTGAGCTTTAGCTAGGCCACCCACCAGCAGTGGTACATGAAATGCTGGCAATTTTCTAACTTTGTTAATGCAGCTGGGCACTGAGCTAAATTGGATCTTGACTGCATGCATATGTCTGACATAATTAGATCTACATCAAATAGTGAGCTTTTATTTTCAGCCTAACAATGAAACTCACAAAGCCATTGAAGTCCGTTACATTTTGGTCTCTGTACCACACCAGTTACAGTAAATGTAGGGCATTATCAGTTTAACATTTGGCTCCAAAGTACAGCAAAAATCCAAATCCCCAGGATAATCCCACTTGTTACTTGATGAAGTATAATAGATGGTTTGTCTTTCTCTGATTATATACTTCTCAGTTGTTCCAAGTAGGAAGTGCTCACTGTGTTAGGTTCACAGTTGGAGACTCAGGTTTACAAAGTTCAGGTGAGGACAGAATCAGACTCAGATACAATCTTCTTGCAATCCTCTCTGTTAACACCTGAGCCTGAAGGCTTACAGCATGAATAATGTGGACCTCAGACAGAGTAGTAGACAATATCCACAATATCTGTGCAACTATACCCTTGTCAATGCCTTCAAGAGCAAAATCAGGAGTAAACGTGAAGAAATGATATTTGGCTATTGGATATTAAATTAGTTAGTTTTACTTGTCAATAGTTTTGTGTGAAGATAAAAGTGGCCACAATGATGATCCACATGGCATAAGAATTAATCCACTTTAGAACCCAGTGTGCATGAAGTGTCTCCAAATGTATTATTGGCCTTATTGCTAATATCGTCACATTAGCTGAACACCTTGAATGAACAGTCTGTAACCCTTTTCCTTTACCGCCTCAATGGACAGATGCCAATTCATTTTTATATGGTCCATGATTCCTGTTCCAACATCTATTAATTTGCATTACATAAATGCATTAAAGCACAGTTACCACTTCAGCCTATTTGTTTAATTGACTTGGATGTCTTTGCATACGATCAATCTCCTTTACTCCAGTCATTGAGCCACATAATTTGGTGACAGAGGCTGATTTATTGATATTACTAGGAATGTCAGACATCCAAATCTGATATAATAATGTACCTGCTGGACTCTGCTTGCTTGCACACCATCTATCAAGAGGTAGGGAGTGGTGCCGGCGTAATTACGGAAGATAAACTGTTCTACGTACCCAACAAAGAGACAGGCAAAGTTGGGGTCCAGACATGTGCCCATGGCTACCCCTTTGGTCTGGAGGAAGTGGGAGGATTCGAAGGAGAAATTATGAGTGTCGGTGGAAGGGTACTGTTGGGGACGTCGGGAGAGGAAAATACGGCGGGCTTGGAGGCCCTGGTCATGGCGGATGGAGGTGTAGAAGGATTGGATATCCATGGTGAAGATGAGGCGTTGAGGGCCAGGGAAACGGAATTCTTGGAGGAGGTGGACGGCATGGGTGGTGTCTCGAATGTATGTGGGGAGTTCCTGGATGAGGGAGGATAGGACAGTGTCGAGATAGGTAGAAATGAGTTCAGTGGGGCAACTGGCCTACATCAGGGCATTGAGAATAGAAGTTGGGACGTTATGTTGCAGTTGTACAGGATGTTGGTAAGGCTGCAGTTGAAGAATTGTGTTCAGTTTTGTTCAGCTTGCTCTAGAAAGGATATTAATGAACAAGGAAGTGTGTAGAAGAAATTTACAAAGATGTTTCCTGGGCTAAAGGCTCTCCGTTGCAGGCTGAGGTTGGACAGGTTAGAACTTATTTCTTTACAGCGTAGGAAACTGAGAGGGTTCTTATATAAGTGTAACTCTTATAAAATCATGAGAGGCGTGCGTGGGGTGAATATTTCAAATTTTTTCCAAGGTTGGGAAATCGAGATCTAGAAGACATCCATTAATATTTGGATAGGAAAAAAAAATATATTAAAAAGGAACCTGAGGGGCAACTTTTTTACAGATCGTGGTACGCATATGGACTGAGCTGCCAGTGGAAGTGATTGAGGTGGGTATAATACCAACATTGAAAAGGCAGATTGGAAAGGATTAGAGGGATACAGAGCAAGGGCAGTGAAATGGGGTGAGTGTGGATGGACATTTTGGTTGGCATGGGTCAAATAGCTAAATATGACTACTGGCAGTCTCGTGCAGTATGACTGTAAATGAGTGTGTTTTGGGGTGGAGGCAGAGTGGGGGAGACTGAGAAAAATGTCATGGAAGGATATGTTCACAGGTTTCAGAATACTGAAATGAAGACATTTCGATAGTATCATGCAACACGGGTCAGTATTACAAAGAATTATGAGTGAAAGGCAATGGAGAGTTTTGGATGAGCATTTGTTCTGCAGCTTTGTAACTGGGAGTGAGGTCAATTTACCTGGTTAATCTTCCGTAATTACACCGGCACCACTCCCCACCTCTTTCTCCGCTACATTGATGACTGCATTGGCGACACCTCGTGCTCCCGCGAGGAGGTTGAGCAATTCATCGACTTCACCAACACATTCCACCCTGAACTTAAATTTACATGGACCATCTCTGACACCTCCCTCCCCTTCCTGAACCTCTCCATGTCCATTAGTGACGACCGACTTGACACTGACATTTGTTACAAACCCACCAACACCCACAGCTACCTGGATACACCTCTTCCCACCCTATCTCTTGCAAAAATGCCATCCGGTATTCCCAATTCCTCCGCCTTCGCCGTATCTGCTCCCAGGAGGACCAGTTCCACCATAGAACACACCAGATGGCCTCCTTCTTTAGAGACTGCAATTTCCCTTCCCACTTGGTTAAATATGCCCTCCAACGCATCTCGTCCACATCCCGCACCTCCGCCCTCAGACCCCACCCCTCCAACCGTAACAAGGACAGAACGCCCCTGGTGCTCACCTTCCACCCTACAAACCTTCGCATAAACCAAATCATCGGCAGACATTTCCGCCACCTCCAAACCGACCCCACCACCAGGGATATATTTCCCTCCCCACCCCTTTCCGCCTTCCACAAACACCGTTCCCTCCATGACTACCTGGTCAGGTCCACGCCCCCCTACGACCCACCCTCCCATCCTGGCACTTACCCCTGCCACCGCAGGAACTGTAAAACCTGTGCCCACATGTCCTGCCTCACCTCTGTCCAAGGCCCTAAAGGAGCCTACCACATCCGCCAAAGTTTTCCCTGCACATCCACTAATATCATCTATTGTATCCGTTGCTCCCGATGCGGTCTTCTCTACATTGGAGAGACAGGGCGCCTACTAGCAGAGCGCTTTAGGGAACATCTCCGAGACACCCGCACCAATCAACCAAACCGCCCCGTGGCCCAACATTTCAACTCCCCCTCCCACACTGCCGAGGACATGGAGGTCCTGGGCCTCTTTCACCCCCGCTCCCGCACCAACAGACGCATGGAGGAAGAACGCCTCATCTTCCGCCTCGGAACACTTCAACTCCAGGGCATCAATGTGGACGTCAACAGCTTCCTCATTTCCCCTCCCCCACGTCATCCTAGTTTCAAACTTCCAGCTCCGCACTGTCCCCTTGACTTGTCCGGACTTGTCCGACCTGCCTAGCTCCTTTTCCACCTATCCACTCCACCCTCTCCTCCCTGACCTATCACCTTCATCTCCTCCCCCACTCACCTATTGTACTCTATGCTACTTTGCGATGTACCAGGGGAAAGTTGTAGTGGTCAGGTCTGCCTGTTAATGAAACAGTCCAAAATCTCATAGCCTCAGTACGCTATATGGAGGTCCTGGGCCTCCTTCACCGCCGTTCCCTCACCACCAGATGCCTGGAGGAAGAATGCCTCATCTTCCGCCTCGGAATACTTCAACCCCAGGGCATCAATGTGGACTTCAACAGTTTCCTCATTTCCCCTTCCCCCACCTCACCCTAGTTCCAAACTTCCAGCTCAGCACTGTCCCCATGACTTGTCCGGACTTGTCCTACCTGCCTATCTTCTTTTCCACCTATCCACTCCACCCTCCTCCTTTACCTATCACCTTCATCTCCTCCCCCACTCACGTATTGTACTCTATGCTACCTTCTCTCCACCCCACCCTCCTCTAGCTTATCTCTCCATGCTTCAGGCTCTCTGCCTTTATTCCTGATGAAGGGCTTTTGCCCGAAACGTCGGTTTTACTGCTCCTCGGATGCTGCCTGAACTGCTGTGCTCTTCCAGCACCACTAATCCAGATTCTTTTTTCCAGCATCTGCAGTCATTGTTTTTACCTATCTATACATTCACCTTATCCTGTGTTCATTCTTGCTTATAGTTCACACATTCAATTAGCAGTTCACTTCCCACCACATCTATATTTCAGTTTAGTCTGTATGATCAACATAGCTATTTATTTTGGATTCATTCCTCCTGACAATAACAACACCTTATTTCACCTTCCGGTGCGTAATTTGACTTTTATCTGAAGCTTCCCCCACCTCTTGTCAGTAACTCTTGTTACTTCTCTTGATCTGCAGCCTGCTGAGTCATTATTAGATTTTCATTTTCACTCTTTCCTGCAGCCCTTCGCTGTCCTGCCACTGAATGCCCCTACTTCTCTTCTGTCAAACAAACACTGCAGTTGTGCTCGTTCTTTGAAATGCAAAGTGATTGTGTCACTTACCAAAGGTATTGAAGCAGTTGCAAGGCCAATTGGATAGATAACTAACCAGGTTTTCTTCAATTAAGGAAAAGTGAATGGTAAAAGCTTGCTTCGCTTATCTTGTGAATATCGAGGACTTAATTTGTGATTAACAATTTCCGGTCAGCAGGTTTGCTATAGGTGCTTTGAGTACTAAAGCTAAAAATCACAGAACAACAGGTTATAGTCACACAGGTTTAATTGGAAGCACACTAGCTTTCGGAGCTTCCAATTAAACCTGTTGGACTATAACCTGGTGTTGTGTGATTTTTAACTTTGTACACCCCAGTCCACCACCGGCATCTCCAAATCTTGAGTAATAAAGGCAGCCTTTCAGCCAACTGTTGGGAAACCCTTTTTGAAAGCTGTTTAATCCTCAAATAGCAATGGCCCTGGCAACATCTTGTGTGTTACATAAGACAGTGTGTCCTCTGACTGACTGCAAACAATACAATATTAGACCTGCAGGTGATAGAGTAAAAAAAACTCACCATACATTTCCTATCCAATACAGGATGTTTCTCTGTCATGCTCAATAACAGCCAAAGTCATCTTCAAGAAATTTCTTTCAGGTCATTGATTCACATGGAAAATTCTTCGATAATATTTTTGTTACAAAAAAATGTCAGTTACTCGGAGTCTACAGAATAATTACTGCATCAATAGGAAATTCTTGCTAAACATAGATTGATAAAAATTCAGGCCACAGCCAATCACATTTAAGAAGCACATCAGAGTTGCCAGACATTTCATCCATTTTCTGATTGGAATCTCAACAAGTAATTAAATTTTGAAATTACACTGCTCATTTCCATTGTTAACCAATTAAATTGAGCAGCAAGATGCATTTATATAGCAACTTATAATATATTACAATGACCCACAATGTTTTATTGAAGCAATTATCCAACAATACTTGACATGGATGCATGTAAGGAGGTATAATTACTCAAGTCTGTGGTGGTTGCTGGGACATGAAGTGCATTCAAGGAAGAGATAGAGTTTTAATGAGTTCATAGGTGGAAGGATTCTGGAGAGCGGGCAGGACAGTGGAGGCGAGGCTGAGATGAGATCAGCCAGGATCACATTGAATGGCAATGCAGGCTCAAGGGCTGAATTGGCTCCTCCTCCTCGATCTTATAAGGGCAGATTGCCAAAAGCTTGGTCAAATACTTGGCATTTTGGGAACTGAGAGAGGCAGAGATATTTAGGCAGAGAATTCCAGAGTTTAGGATCTAAGCACCTGAAAGCATGGATGAATATAGTGAAACAATGGTATTCAAGGGAACGCTGGAGCTTTGTGGGGCTGGAGCAACTTACTGAGTTATGGAGTATCATGGAAGGATTTGTAAACAGGGATGAAAATATTAAAATTGAGAAATTTGCATAATTTAGATTGAACTGGGGTTGTACTTATATAATGATTAGATTTTGTGGCTTTGATACAGATACAGTTCCTAGCAGCAGGATTATGCATTTTACAACGGCAACATAACCAATCCAGAGCAAGATAGATAGAATAGAAATTGCTCAAGAAACTTGGCAGATCTGAGGAGGGTGCAATAGAGTTAACATTTTGAAATGTTAGGGGAAGGTCTTGTGCTATATTTATCAAAAATATAAAGAAATGCAAATATTTGGTCATTGGGTTAGGCACCACTTCAGTTTCAAGTGTCTGCTTGAACAAATAGAATATCCTGAACAGTATCACAGCTGATCTAATGAACTGCTTCCCTGCTCACTGAAGGCGCAATGTTAGATGACTGAGTCAAAAATATACGCAATTGCCTTGTCAGATGATGATCAGCAGACACGTCACACTGTTCATTGTTTTTTATAAAATTCTAGTTAAAGTAATTGCAATACTTGAGAAATCACAATAAGGTTGTACTAAATGGCTGTCTTGGAACTATAAAGTGCTGATGTTTGTTCAAGCTGGATAAAACAATTGGGCGTTTTCTATAACTATATAATGTGATATGCCATAGGCATACTTGATCTTTGCCAAAATACCTGGTGTTTTACCATCGGCTTTTAGTTGCTGTTTGACTTTGGTACGTTACGCTGAAAAAATGTCCTATCTGTTTGTTCAGAGCTCATTTCAACCACAGTTCTGTCTTTGAAGGGATAACATCCGAGCTTACTGTACTACATCTATCCCAAATTATACTTGGCATGTAAAACAAACAAATATAAGGGAACAATTGTACCTCAACAAACACCATGATTTAAAAAAAAAACTTTTTATATTAATGATGCCAAAACGGTGCAGTTTCAAACATAACCATTTCTGAGAAATTTGGGAATGACCGGGTTAAATTTCATATTTATGTTTTGCTCCAGATGTTCTCCTCATATCATCATTAATGTACTAAAGTACTGCACAATAACACATATGGATTGTGCAGTACACAACAGAGTAAGATGTTGATCGGGAGAGGGAAACAAGTGAGTCTCACAATGTTATATTGTTGTCTCTTGTAACTGCTGGCTGAACAAGCTCGATGACAAATTCTTACGAAACTCGATGTGAAAGGGCTGGCTCAGTCAATTTCCCGGTAATTATTTTCAGAATCTGTGTTCTGTTATTTTGATGTGGCACTCGGGCGCAGTCCCGAATGTGAACTCGGACGGACTGCAGTTTCCTGTCAGAATAATGTTTAGCCAGGTGTTAATGCATGTCTGGAGGGGAAGCGTTGGATTTCATTATCCATTCCACAGAGGGATTGGCCTCCTGGGACTGGGCCAGGTCTGAAGCCTCTTGGCTTACTGACATGTGCCATTTGTGATGAATGCAGCTGAAGTCCATTTGAGAAATTCTCTTGTCATGCAGCCAATCTGTCAGAGCCACGCAGAGCAAAGCTTTGAGGAAGCAGGGCTCAGTAGCAAGCTCGGAGTGTTTTAGGGGCAGAGTATTACAGAAAAACCTTCTCTGCATGCCTCTTGGAAAGCATCTATCATACAGGAAACCTGCTGCTACTCAGCTCTTTGGAACAGACATCAGTTTCTTTTATTTTGAAGTATTTTTGGTTGTTCCTGAGAGGAGCAGGAGGCGAGGCAATGATTAAATCGAGCTGGTTCTATGTCAAGTTCAAGTACGCAG
This sequence comes from Chiloscyllium plagiosum, assembly GCF_004010195.1. Classification (NCBI taxonomy): domain Eukaryota; kingdom Metazoa; phylum Chordata; class Chondrichthyes; order Orectolobiformes; family Hemiscylliidae; genus Chiloscyllium; species Chiloscyllium plagiosum. The sequence continues at coordinate 29,449,428 of NC_057737.1, forward strand.
AGAAGGTAAGTCGATATGTTTTCCTCTTTATTATGTCCCAAGGTGATCCTCCCTGCAGACCAGCCCTTATGGTAGACAGTATCTGTGTGTCGGCTGAGGAGGAGAATAAGCACTGCTTCAGTAGACTTGTGGCATTTTTCTTTCTCAATTCTTTCGATACAATGGATGCTGTGTCATGGGTAATTTGTGCTGAAAGACACCTGCCTGAAGTTAACTGGAAATAAAAGTGGTCATTTTGTTTTAAGCTGTGGGCTCTGGTTGTCTTAATTTTGCGGTTCTTCATGGATGTTAATGCGGTCCTGAACTATTGAAGCTGCCGTTGTCACACCAGCAAGAACCATAACTTGCAGCTCATGTAGTGAAATTGTATTTGAACTTCTCTTCAGTGAGTAGGGACTCTACACTTGTGTTTACAACAGGGCAGAATGAAATAAGCAGCAATGAGAAATGTAAGAATTGTTGCAGAGTTCTTGAGAAATATGAAGTCACAAGTGTATTAAAGGAATCAATGCTGACTGTGATATCTTAATATACACAGTGGTATGGTTTAATGTAATACTACTTTAGTGTGTACTGCTTTGATAATGTACACAAGGAATAAGCTTCCTAATTTTTTATAAGTTGCACAGTATTTCTGTGTAATGTCCAAGAATTATTTTTTTTAAAATATTCACCATTGACTCATTCTGTTAAACAAACAAAAACAGGCTGACCTCTCCCCGCAATCTGAAATTCAATAAATCCATAAAAACAGTTGTTTATATTTTTGTTTTCTAACATGAATTTCTTGTAATGTGTCTGTTCATGAATAAAGATGAGAAGCTTATCATTGTGTTTGATGGAACTCTGCATCATACAACCAACACCGGTATTAGGGATGCCTTCTATCAGCTATCTCACTTATCTCCTTGAGTAGAAATCATTCTGCTTTGTATCAATTGAGTTTGAATTAATGTCATCTTGAAATATTCCAGAAGTCAACCACAGTAGTCAGGCATTTTCTGTTAACTTTACTGGTGGGTTTCCAGGCAGATCAGGAATCACACTGAAGTCAATATTTGCCAAGGTTCTGCTGTGTCACATTTCCGTATTGAGCTATTAGCAAAATATGTTATTACTTGTGGTCAGTGACCCATTCTTCGCTATCCCTTTGTGCGTGCTGCATATTTGGGTCTGATTTTAACTCTGCATTATAAGTGAAAGCATTTGAATGAGTTAAAATCTTTCCTTTGTGCTTGCTCCAATTCTGTCTTTGTTCTTCCTTTGGCCTCATTTTCTATTTATTCACTCTTATGTCAGTTCTATCTTTGCTAGCTGCTCCCCACTTTTTTCTTTAGACAAGCTCTTCATTAACTTCACAACAAAGACCAGAGTGGAGTTATGCCTCACAAATCCCTCAAAACCTTTCCTATCCATGTATTTGTCTATATGTATTTCAAAAAATATAATTGTACCTGTCTCTACTACTTCCTCTGGCAGTTCGTTCCATATATACACCATCCTGTGTGTGAAAAAATCGCCCCTCAGCTTCCTTTTAAGTCTTTCCTCTCTCAATGTAAACCCATGCCTTCCAGTATAATAACATCCTTCCTATACCAGGGCAACCAGAATTGTATGCAGTACTCCAAATGTGGCCCTACTGATAGCTGGTACAGCCGTAATATGATGTTCCAACTCCTGGATTTAGTACTTTGACCAATGAAGGCAAGGGTGCCACTTGTTGCCTTCACCACCCTGTCTACCTGTGACACTACTTTCAAGGCACATGTAACTGCACCCCTAGGTTTCTCTGCTCAGCAGCACTTCCCAGCACTATGCCATTAATTGTGTAAGTCCTGCTTTGGATCTGTTCCGTTACCCTTTTTTATTTTTATTTTACTTAATAATTCTTTTGATGTTTTGAGAATTTGCCCTTCTCTATTTATTTCCCTCAGTCCTACAACGTCCTGAACACACCATGGCTCTAACCTTTACACAATTATGTCTCTCTACCCCTTCCTTTGCCTCATCATTGGTAGCCTTGCAAAAGTTCAATATGGATATAGGTTTGATCGCTGAGCTTGAAGGTTCAATTTCAGACGCTTGGTCACCATACTAGGTAACACCATCAGTGAGCCTCTGGATGAAGCACTGGTGGTATGGCCCACTTTTTATTTGTGTTTAGGTTTCCTTGGGTTGGTGACATCATTTCCTGTGGTGATGTCATTTCCTGTTCTTCTCATGGGGTGGTAAATGGGATCCAAATAAATATGTTTGTTGATAGAGTTCCAGTTAGAATGCCATGTTTCTAGGAATTCTCGCGTGTGTTTCTGTTTGGCTTGTCCTAGGACATGCGTGAGAATTCCTAGAAGTGTGGCATTCCAACCAGAACTCTATCAACAAACACATTGATTTGGATCCCATTTATCATCCCTGAGAAGAACAACAGGAAATGACATCACCACAGTAAATGGCATCACCAACTCAAGGAAACCTAAACACACAAATAAAAAGTGGGCCATGCCACCAGTGCTTCATCCGAAGGCTCATTGATGATGTTACCTAGTATGATGATGAAACGTCTGAAACTGAACCTTCCAGCTCAGCAAGCAAACCTACATCCAGAACCTCAACCTGAGCTACAAATCTTTTCAACTCGCTAAAAGTTCTATATATTTGATGAATTATCCAAATTGGGAGCCATGGATACAAAATTGATTTCAAGGTCAGAGATAGAAGGTGGTGGAAGGTCTTTTTTGGACTGGAGGCCTGTGACCAGTGGTGTGCTGCAAGGATTGGTGCTGGGCCCACTGCTTTTTGTCATTTATATAAATGATTTGAATGTGAATACAGGAATTGTGATTAGTAAATTTGCAGGTAATACCAAAATTGTTGGTGTAGTAGACAGGGAAGAATGTTATCTCGGAGTACGGGACCTTGGTCAGATAGGCCAATGGACCAAGTAGTGGCAGCAGGAGTTAATTTAGATAAATGTGAGGTGTAGCATTTTGATAAGGCAAATCAGGGCAGGACTTTTATAGGTAGGGCCTGGGGAGTATTGCTGAACAAAGGGACCGATGGGTGCAGGTGCGTAGTTTCTTGAAAGTGGCGTTGTAGGTAGACAGGTGGTGAAAAATGCATTTGACATACTTGCCTTCATTAGTCAATGCATTGAGTGTAAGAGTTCAGATGTCATGTTGCAGCTGTACAGAATATTTGTGAGGCTGCTACTGGAATACTGCATGCAATTCTGGTCTCCCTGCAATAGGAAAGATGATGTTAAACTTGGAAGAGTTCAGAAAAGATTTACAAGGATGTTGCTGTGGTTGGAGGGTTAGACTTATAGGGAGAGGCCGAGTAGGCTTGGGCTGTTTTTCCTGGTGCGTCAGAGGCTGAGAGGTGACCTTATGGAGGAATATAACATCACGAGGGGCACGGATAGGATGAATAGCCAAGGTCTTTTCCCCAAGGAGTCCAAAACTAGAGGGCATAGGTGTAAAGTGAGAGGGGAAAGATTTAAAAGGGACCTGGGGCGGGGCAGAAGGTGATGCATATATGAAATGAGCCACCAGAGTAAGCAGTGGAGACTGGTACAATTACAATATTCAAAAGGCATCTGGATGGGTATATGGATAGAGGGAAATAGGCCAAATGCTGGCAAATGGGACTAGATCAGTTTGGGATATCTGGTCAGCATGGACGAGTTGGACTAAAGGGTCTGTTTCTGTGCTGCATAACTATGTAACTCTATGACCCTATGCTCTGTCTCTTTATCTCTTCCTCTTTAAAGACCTTCCCTTAAAACCCACTTCTTTAACCATAGCATTGGTCAGTCCTCCTCACATCCCCTTTCTTTCCTTACAATTCATTTATTCTCACACATTCCTGCAATGCACCATGTTGACTATTGACGTATACAATATAGTATGTTTAATGTCTGGAATAAGCAGCAATTGCACAAGTTCAGATTATTATAGGCAGTGTGGTAAAATTTTATTTTATGTGTAACTTTTTTTGAAAATGTGCATGAAATGGAACCATTTAAATTCAAGTGATTCATTTAAGGAAAGAATTCACTTCTTCAAAGGAGACTGGAGTAAATTCTTTGATTTAAACAGTTGCAGGACACTGCCCATCATTCATCATAGCAAAAGGTTCTCTGTGGAATGCCATTTTGTCCGCTCCTGAGGAAAATGTCAACATTGCCTCAGTGTGATTATTATTGAATTGACATACTTTCGTCTTTTATTGTCATGAAGCCAGTGTTACCTACCTTCTGTGGAACTGTATATTAACGTCAGAGGAACACCCTGTGAAGAAAGGAAGTGTGCTGCACTTGGAAACATTCTTAATCAAATCTGAAAGGGAAGTTTCAGCACCATGATTTTAGCAAAGCCTGTGCATCATTTACAAAGCTCAAGCCAGGAGTATTATAAAATACTCCCTACTTGCTAATAAAAGTGCTGTTGTAACAACACTGACACTCAGTTCACACTGCTTCTACTATCTACAAGATGCACTGCAAAAATTCACCTGTGCCCCTCAGACAGCATTTCAAAACTAGGACGGCCTTCACCACCTAGAAGGACAAGGACAGCAGATGTGTGGGAACCTCCTGATCTGCAAGTTCCCCTCCAAGCCACTCACTATTTGACTGGGAAATACATCACCTTCAATCCTCTTTTGATCCAAGTCATTGGATCAAAATCATGGAACTCCCTCGCCAATGGTGTTGTTGATCTACCTACAGCAAATGAACTGCAGTGGTTCAAGAAAACATCTCTGCCAATTTCTCAAAGCCAACTCGGAATGGACAATAAACATTGGTCCAGCCAATGACGCATGAATGAATATAAAAAGAACACAATCTTCAAGGATTTTGGGTTGTCTGTGAGATAGAATCCTTACAGTGTGGAAACAGGCCATTTGGCCCAACAAGTCCACACGGACCCTCCGAAGAGTAACCCACCCAGAGCCATTCCCTTACCCTTTGACTCTACATTTACCCCTGACTAATGCACCTAATGTACCCATCCCTGAACAACGTGGGCAATTTAGCATGGCCAATTCACCTAACCTGCACATCTTTGGATTGTAGGAGGAAACCGGAGTACCCGGAGGAAACCCACACACACACTGGGAGAATGTGCAAACTCCACACAGACAGTCGCCTGGGGCTGGAATCAAACCGAGTCCCTGGTGTTGTAAAACAGTAGCGTTAACCACAGCCACCGTGCCGATCTTGGAAATATTTTAGCACCTGTGAAATATTTTAGCTTCTGTGGAAAAGCAATAAATGAAGTAAAGCTTGACTGCTGCATATTGCTCCCTAGCTTGCTTTAAACCAGCTTATACTAAGCTGCAGCAAAGCCTCTCATATTAACTAATTTTTCTCCTTTCTAAGTACTGACATGCACCAACCCACTCCAGGACCTTAACCCATCCCTTAAGGATCTGTACTGCCCTTTGCAAATGTTCCTCAGATTTGTTTTGGTGGCTTACAAACCAAGAGACTCATATTTGAATGCCAGCCTGAGCTAGCATTTGGGCATTGCTCGCAGGCTTTAAGAAATAAATTTAACAAAGTTATTAGATAAACTGGGCACAGCATCCTTCTTCATGGTCCACAAAGTCTTCAATTATTGCTGCTGAAATAACTGTTTAGCTGCTTTATTGGATGATTGGTGCAATTGATATCACACACCTTGTTTAATAAAACATTGATTCAAAAGTGGTAAAGCAAGCTGGTGTATTCAGGCAGCAACAGTAGCTCCCAGTCAAGGGATTAAGCAGAATACAAATGCCACATGTTGTTTTGGAGTGTGACCTTGTTAGTTATATAGAACCACGCTTACCGGGGGGTATGAGAGTTGCCTGCATTGGACAGGGAACATGGGGCAATGTGGCATTCAGCATGAATCCATCCCATTATGTCTCTAGACTATGCATTGGGCCCGAGTGTTGCAGAGTTTCAGGTTCTTGTAGCACACTGATAGTGTCCATACCTCTGGGCTAGAATAATGTGTCTGAACAGATTGATTAAAATTTTCAAGAGAACTTGATTCGCTATGTCATCTTCTGAATGTGGGAGGAGTGAAATTTGGAGAAGTTTTTTTTAAAAATTCCATACCAAATTTGGGAAAAAGGTACAGCAACTATGTGCTGCCACGTTCCACTTGGTGAAATCACCATACTTTACCAGGAACTTTGCTGCATTTTTGATCTAATAGAAGCCTGAAGGGACTGTAGAATAGATTCTGCAGATTATTTGCTGCAATGCACTGATGAAATAGGCTTTGTTCGCTGAGAAAATAGATTGTGTTCACTGTGGCATAGATTTCCTAATTGAGTTCTACAGTAAGATTCACCCCTACTTATAAGACCATAAGAGCAGAAATTAGGCTGTTTTTGCCCATTGAGTCTGTCCCGCCTTTCAATCATGACTGATAAGTTCCTCAACCTCATTATCCCGCTTTCTCATTGTAATCTTTCATCCCCTTGACAATCAAGACCTGTCTTTCTCTGTCTTAAATATACTAAATGACCTATCCTCCACAGCCTTTTGTGGTAGTGAATTCCATAGATTCACCACTCTCTGGCTAAAGAAGTTTCTCCTTGTCGCCGTTCTAACAGGTCTTCCCTTTACTCTAAGGATGTACTCTTAGTTCCACATCTCTCTGCTGAAGGAAACAGCTTCCCAATTTCCACTCTGCCCTAGCCTTTCAGTATTCTGTAAGTACTTCTGATTATTGGCTTACTCAGTGCAACTCATTGAATGACAGTGATATCAATGGATCCTCTGCCTAAACTAATATAGCTCCAACACTGTCATGTGTTGAACTTACATTTTTGTCATTTTTTTATGATTGAGCAACAGCACCCAGCCAAAGCCTATTATAATTGACTGTGATGTTTGTTTGAGCCAGAGGAAAGAAAATATATATTTATCAAAATTATGGAAGGTGGGAGATGGGAAATTGGTTAGAAGTGAAGTAATTGTTAATAAACTAGTATACAACTTCGCTAACTTTGTGTACTGTGAAGCTGTTCCTTAACAATGGGCTTGTGCACATATCAGATGGTTGAAGAATGTACAAACTAGCTCGCATATCTGATGAAGTTAATTTCCCAAGATATTTCATCTTTTCAGTTCCATTTAAAAGCCTCTTCACTTTGTTGACCTTGCTTAAATGTTATGCAACACTTTTGGAGATGCAGTAGGACGTTTACGTGACTGGGATCATTACCTTGAAAGTAAAAATGTGCACACTGACAAAGAAGAAAGCAGATAAGTGGGTCTCAGTAACTTGTTTGAGGCCCAGCACAGAATGGGTCAATAGTATGTAACAATCCTTTTATCCTGAGTCTCAAAAAGGAAATCAATTTCTCACAACTTGGTAAACCCTCCATCATTCCCTCTGGGAGTATGTGTTCCATATAAATTGGTGCTATTAGACAGATGTATGAATTTACCAAAGACCCATCAAAAAATTGCATGTCAACATTTCGCATTGTAGGACTTTTACTGTAACAACAAATTAAAATCAATATTGTTTAAACATCACTTAATAGTCCAGCAATGCACTGAACTACAGAAGAGGTACTCCCAATTTACTTTCCAACACAGCTGACAACTGGAGACTGGATATACAAGCCAAGATACACATGGGGAGAATGCAGAGATCCCACTGCACTAACTTCATGTGAATTGCTCGGGATGTTTGAACTATAATCCTCGTCTCTTCAAACATGGAATCTGTCCTCACTAGCAGCAGTTTACATTTCTAACCAGATTTCTGAATGGATGGTTTCTGTTCCTCAGCATTTCTAGCCTTGCCATTGCTATTGTATGGGTCGTTATTTCAGTACATAATGCATTTTGGATGAGTGGGCATGGAGATGACAAGAGGGTCATGGAAAGGCCACATAGGCATAATTAATACTTGTACTCACTTTCAAGAAGCTGAGACCTCAGCCCCTAACCCATGTCAGCCAGTATCCAGGGGTTTGACTCTTGGCAGATGTATTTTGAGGACATGTTTCTCTCTAACATGCTCAGTTTTTACCTTAATGGAAAGAACACTGTCCAGTAAAATAAATGTTATGAAATAACATTGAGCTCATTCCTCATAATTTCAGCAATCAAATAGCTCCTTTAATATTCATTTTCCCATTCATACATGAGTGATGGATACATGCCAGAGCTAGACAAAGGCTATTGGCACCTGTGAAAGAGGTTCTGTTCTGACATGAGTAATAGTACTGACCCCTCAAAGACGATCAGCTAAATAGATGATGAAAACTTTGTACCAAATATATTTATCTGAATTTAATGAAATATAATTAAAACTTGATCATCAGGTCAACTGATTTACTGTGATATTGTTATAGATTGATTACAAACTGTTGACATTTTGGAATTGCCCTCTGTGGTTGTAGACTGCCAATAATGTCCTAATGCAGTTGATATCCTGGAGTTGACAATATTTCACATCTCAATACCATAACGCCATTGTTGAAATTACATGTGAATTAATACTTGCTGTCAAGTTACAGGAACCAATGCAATTGAAACCAATATTGGACTAACAATGCCAATTCAGTCATGTCAGGAACATAAGTATGTGACATTTGATTTACTAATTCATCGTTGGTAATTTTAAACTTTTTTCTATAGAAGATGACTGCGAATACTTAAAAGCTTCTGGACAGTGTTAACTAATGAAGCTATCGAAGTGGAGGAAACATACAGCAATGATGATAGCTTGTGCATAATTTAAAACAAGATATCAAAAACATAAAATGCAGGTTTTATAATTCTCTGTTCTCGCTGTACAGTGTATAATCTGGCTCCAAACTACATGAACGTATTTGTAGTATGAATCTGAGGATTCACAATCCCTGTTGAAAGCTTCGAAACAATCTTGCATTTACATAGTATTTCCCATGACTTTATAATGCTCAAAACATATTATCGCAACTTTAGTACTATATAATTGTGGTCATTACTGTAATGCAAGAAATCAACTTACACACAAGAGTAATTTGGCATTTGTGAAACTACTGTAACAATAAAATGCATAAAGTTCTGCTTAAGGAAGCTAATCAACTCATCATGTTTGTATTGGCTGATAAGGATCTATAAAGATCTATTCAACTTTCCAGCTCTTGGTCCTGCAATCAGTTACATCAAAGTTATGACACCTTAAGTGCATATTTTAGTCTGTGTTAACAAATTCACAGGCCATCAATCTCAATGGCAGTAGCTATTTTATATGTGGCTTACAACATATTACTCACTCCTATAAAATAATTTCAACTCTATTAAATGTCCGAAGGAACATTGCAGGTCTAACTGTAACAATATGGGGAGATAACCCTTTGTGTCTGGCCTTCAAGTGCCCTAAACTTTTGATCCACGACTGACCCAATTGATTAGAAAGCTTACATTCAACAGTTTAGATTTTGAGCCAAATATGTTGATTGTTTTTCTGTAATATTTTATGCAAACTTGACTGCTGGAAGCTTTGTGTTTTGTGTTCGGAAGTCTCATGCTGATGCATGAATAAATATTACATGTGTGGGCCATTTGAGTATGTACGGTCAAGTTGCAGTACTGTATAACATTAACACACAGTTTGTATATTGAAGCTGGTTGGCCAGTTCAAACATGGAAAAATCTTCCATATAAATAAGATGTGTAAATTCATTTAAAAATGCAGGCTTTGCATTCTTACGGTGGAGGAACAATGAGATCCCTGTATATTATTGGAAAAAAAAGTTGAACATCCTTTGACTTTCTTATGCATTCACATCTTTAGTATAATCCATCCATTATTATTAAGTTAACTGCTTACTTATGCAGCATACTTTTATCTAATATGAGCATTTTATAAAGGAAGAGGAAGTTTTGAAAAAGCATTCTTGTGTTGTACAAGGTAAAGAGAAATATGATCCCTTAATAATTTGTGCTACTCTGTCTAGTTAGCAGTGTTTCAATCTCCTACTTCCCACCCACTCACAACTCCCTTTATCTCCCCACTGTTTCTCAGAAAGAAAACACAGAATACTCTGTCATTGGACTTGAAGAAAGTTTTTTTTTTCTAAATTGAAGCAAACTTGAGCTAATGTAGTGAATGGAAGCTCATAAAACGGCATGGAAGAGTGCTTATGTCCTGACATACTGTGCTCTGGATCTTAAGCATACCTGCTAGAGAAGTACTGAAGATAAGCCAGATGTTTTCACTTAGACATGGAAAGGAAAATGAAAGGGCAATCAGTGGTGATACCTTGTCGCAGCCAAACACAGAGAAGCATTGGCAGATGGCTTCAAGCAGGTCTCCTGTCTGGCCTTGCAGTCTGAGAATGGTATGTGCCCACAGGGAAACATCAAATAAGGGAAAGACATAATGAACACAATCATTTCTCCTAATTGCATCAAAATTAATTTAAAAGAAAAAAAATCTATCCAAATTGTATCACTTTTTTTAAAACTGCATTTCAATATTTGGGGTAGATTTTGGCTCTAACCATTTTACAACTCTCGTTTGTACCAGGCTATTGACTCTCAAGATGCAAATCACTGCCCACTCCTGTGACACAAGGTATTACAAACCTTCCAGTGTACTGAGCAGAGGCTGAGACTCTGCCCTCCCCAGTCTAAACTACCCAGCCTCCTCAATTTTGCTGAGTATAGGCCGGATTTGCTAGAAAGGTATTAATAAGGTGCAGTGTTCATGTGCAATCTCGGGGATTAAGTGAGGAACTGAATCACAAGTGTTCAGTATTTACTGGGTGAGTTACACTGCTCTGCCATTTATACAAATAACATCTCATTGTCAGTCACACTTTTATTTTTAAGAAGTTGCTAGATTTATGCATTCATTGCCCATCATGTTCACCCAAGGAAGTTAATTTTATTACTTCTCACAATTCTTATTCATAATTATTCAACCTCTCTGGCCCAGAAAACAAAACAAAAATGAAACTGTAGCCCCTCAGTAATTGCAGGTTGTGATTTTCTTTCTTGGAAATTTAGTAAATGTGAATTTTTAAATTTAGCTTTATCTTTTCCTTTCTTCTATTTTCTCACTCACTTCTGTCTAATGTTTCCCTTTGTGTAGCTGATTTCACTCTTAATTCACCCTATTTCCTTCTGCATTGTTCTGTTTCTTTCTCAATACTTAAAAGCCCATTGATTAAATATATGTTCTTAATCTTGCTTTTCATTAAAGAACAAAGAAAATTACAGCACAGAAACAGGCCCTTCAGCCCTCCTCCAAGCCTGTTCCCATCTAGATCTTATTTCTAAACCTGTCGCCTATTTTCCAAGGATCTGTGTCCCTCTGCTCCCTGCCCATTCATGTATCTGTCTAGATACATCTTAAATGACGCTATCGTGCCTGCCTCTACCACCACCTCTGGCAAGGCGTTCCAGGCACCCACCACCCTCTGCATAAAGAACGTTCCACTCATATCTCCCTTAAACCTTTCCCCTCTCACTTTGAACTCATGACCCCTAGTAATTGACTTGCCCATTCTGGAGAAAAAGCTTCTTGCACCCTGTCGATATCTCACATGATTTTGTAGACCACACTCAGGTCCCCCTCAATCTCAGTATTTCTAACAAAAATAATCCTAATCTACTTAACCTCTCGTCAAAGCTAGTGCCCTCCATACCAGGCAACATCCTGGTGAACCTCCTCTGCACCCTCTCCAAAGCATCCATATCCTTTTGGTAATGTGGCGACCAGAACTGTACGCAGTATTCCAAAAGTGGCCGCACCAAAGTCCTGTGCAACTGTAACATAAACTGCCAACTCATGTACTCAATACCCCGTCCGATGAAAGAAAGCATGGTGTATGCCTTCTTGGCCAATCTATCGACCTGCATTGCCACTTTCGGGGTACAATGGACCTGAACACCCAGATCTCTCTGTACATCAATTTTCCCCAGGGCTTTTCCATCTACATATAGTTCGCTCTTGAATTGGATCTTCCAAAATGCATCATCTCGCTTTTGCCCGGATTGAACTCCATCTGCCATTTCTACACCCAGCTCTCCAATCTATCTATATTCTGTTGCAATATCTGACAGTCCCCTTCACTATCTGCTACTCCACCAATCTTTGTGTCATCTGCAAAATTGAAGTCTTGCTGCCATGTTGCAATATGCTCAAAACTCTGGCAAGTTGCAAGTTTCGCAAAAAAAATGTGCAGTATGAGATACACTGCCAAAGCAAGTTCCAGGACAGTGTACAAAGTGGATTGAGTTGCACTTATACAGGCTCAGAAATATTCAGAGCCAATGTACAGTTTCGGTCGTGTGCAAGCATGACCACAACCTTCCCATAACTGGTCATTTTAACACAACGTTCTGGTCGAATGCCCACGTCCTGAAGAAGGGTTACACCCGAAACATCGACTTCTCCACCTGCTGATGCTGCCTGGCTTGCTGTGTTCCTCCAGCCTCCTGCTTGTTGCATGTCTGTCAACATGCTGCAGTGCTCCAGTGATTCACAGCGCAAGCTGGAGGAACAACATCTCATCTTCAGACTAGGCACTTTACAGCCTTTTGCACTTAATATTGAGTTCAATAACTTCTCATTGTGAACCATTTCTTCCCTTTCTTTCAGCTTGTTACATTTTGACATCATGTCCTCTCTTCCCTCCCCCATCCCAGTGGGGACTATCTGCCCTTTCAAGTCTGGCGTTCTCACATTCTGATCACTTAATCGGAACTAGCACCCTACACGCACTATCCCCATACTCCCCCAAACTATAGTTTAAATGCTGTCCCTTCCACACATCACTTCAGTTCTTATCTTCATCCAGACTTGAAATGTTACCTTGCTGTCTCTCTGTGGATGCTCTCTGATCTGCTTTGATCTCCAGCATTTGTTGTTTTCAGTACAGTTTCAGAATAACCTGTTAATCTGCAGTTTTGTTTTCTGTAAACATCTATGCATACATTAATATATATGTGAATATATAAAACATTTATTTTCTCACATTTAACTGCAGAATCCTACAGTTGACTGTAAATGTGTAGTGCCAGGTTGAAGCAGGTAAACGGTCTGTCTTGGAGAATCTTTGTGAAAGTGTTTGGAAGGAGCTCCACTGGAATTCTGCCGTGCTGACCACAGGAGATCAGTTTATCCAGCAGCTGATGCTAGATTTGCTCCAGTTTGACCTTTCACAATTTGTTTTTTGTGCACTCATCAAGATTCCTGTTGTTAGTGCCGTAACATAGAATGCTTTTTTTTCCATTTTGTGCGCTGGGTTCATTTGCTAAAGCTCCCAAGGCTGCTGTTGAATGGATTAGATTGCTCACCCATTGCTTCCTCTGCAATCGCTCAGTAATGTACCTTTAATCTTAGACAAACACCGATCTGAGATTTGCATTTCTCACCCAGCCATTCTTAATGAAATTGCCAATTGACAATATGATGGTGTTTCAAATTGTGAACTAATCTTCATTGAGCTCAACAGCGCTATTTAGCAAGCCCTTGTGGCCATCAGAAAGAAATCCTCATTCTAGCAGTCAGAAATGGATTTCTGAGTATTAAAGGACAACGATTTAACCTTACCAAGATTTAATGATAGTTTGTAAATTTGATTGAAGCATGCACGATTAGAGCTGGATGAAGTATCTTGTTAGTCACCAAACCCAAATACTGTAACACAATTATTTACAAGCAAACACAGAGTGCCTGTTTTTTTTTTTAGCTTATCCACAAGGTATCATGTCCTTTATCCAAGTCTGTTTTATAGCTGCATAGTGTCTGCCCTGAAAGCAAATGAATACCAAGTGCTGGAGAAGCTCAGCAGGTCCGGCAACATCTGTGGAGAGAAAACACAATTATGTTTTGAGTCCGGTGATGAGTTCTGAGGTTATCCCTGATGTCCTGATCAATAATTGTCCCTCTAACAATACAACAAAAAAATACAAATGATCTGATACCAATGCAGTTATAGAGTCATAGTGTTGTACAGCACGGAAACAGACCCTTCTGTCCAACTCATCCATGCTGACCAGATATCCTAAACTAATCTAGTCCCATTTGACAACACTTGGCCCATATTCCTCTAAATGCTTCCTATTCATACACTCATCCAGATGCCTTTTAAATGTTGTAATTGTACCAGTCTCTACCATTTCCTCTGGCAGCTCATTCCATCATGCATCAACCTCTGCATGAAAATGTTGCCCCTTAAATCCCTTTTAAATCATTCCCTCTCACCTTAATCATGTACCCTTTAGTTTTGGATGTCCCTACCCAGGGGATAAGACCTTGACTGTTCACCCTATCCATGCCCCTAATGATTTGATAAACCTCTATGAGCATCCGACGCTCCAGGGAAAAATGCCCAAACCTATTCAGCCTCTCCCTGTAGCTCCAACTCTGCCAACATCCTTGTAAATTTTGCTCTGCATAAGTTGATGCATTTTCTACCTTGCAATGGCAATGCTCCTTCAAAGTATTTCATTGAGTATACAATATTTTGGAATATTCTGAGGTTATGAAAGTAGCTAAATGCATGACGTTCTTTTCCTTGTCCTTGCAGTTTGTTTGCATTTCTACATGTTGAAATTATTTCACAAAGTTATATTGGGGTTGAGCAGCTTCATTTTGGTGACCTTCTACAGGAATATAAAACAGCTGCTGCCTTTGGATATTACTTTAAAATATCCAGGGCAGAGCATAAGACTTGGCCCTGTCGCCTTGAATCTGCTCATGATTAGTGATGGGCATTTTCAGATTCAATGTAAAGGCGCTTGTAATAAAAAAAAGGAATGCCTTGTGATTTTTTAATGTCCTGACATTTGCCTTGGGGCACCAAGCCCCATTCTATTTCCTCCAGGAACACTGGCGTGTAGAAACATATTTTCCACGAAGTAATAATTTCACTGTAGCTTGTGTGTTGATTTTAATAGTGAGATAATACAGGAAGAGAAAAAGGTCCTCTCTGAGCTTAGTATTTCAAAGTAGTTTTTAAAGAAAATCAAAGTACAACATTTGAATTGTGCTAAAACGAGAGACATTTTGCCAAAGCTTTTCATGTTGCACTCATCAGGGCCAATGCAAGAACACCAAATTTCAAATGATCAAATCAATTTATAATCCAGGATAAGAAGAGTGTCGATTAATTAGTTCCTTCACCCTGGTTAACTGGGGTATTTCCATAAATAAGGCATCATGGAATTATGGGCTCTTCATGCTCCTGAGTCATTCAAGCAAGCCACAAGACTTGAATATGTTCCTTTTGTTTGCAGAGGATGGATCCTTGCACATGAATTTATGTCACTCTCATAAATGAGTCATGGTGGCATTCCTGTATTTGTCCTTATGAGTTTGAGACAAAACGCTTTGATGACAATTGTTTTTTTTTGAGTAATTTTATTTGAACAGCTATAAAATATGAAGACCTAGTATAATTTAGCAGGTTAGCACAGTCCCCTGGAAATGTGTGCATGAATGTTTTGGCTTCTCCTAAAACTGTTTGACACGTAATATCTCTTTATAATTTTGGTCAAAGGCTCCTTAAGACAGTTCCCTTGCAGTGAAATACGAGGTGGGGGAGGTTCCAATTATGGCCTGTAATCCATTACACAGAGATACGCAAAAGTATGGTAAGGCTTCATTGTCCCTCTTATTTATTAATTAATGTCACCCCAGATAATTGAGCTCTGAGGAAAAAAAGTGACCCTGATTTATTTGTGTAAATTGGACAATAGCCAATAATTGTTGTTATTATAATGAGTTTTACACACTATCCAGGTTTACTTTCTTTTTGGTCTAAAAATGACTAGGGCTGATTCTTTCTGCATTAGGGTGGAATATTAAATTGCCTAAGCGATCCTGTGCATATCTTCTATCACATAATTACCGACAAATACTGGCAAAGGCATGAATCCAATCCGTCCCATCAGTGGCAGAAAGGGGAGTATATGAAGAGAAGGCAAAACTAAACACAAATGGGTTGTAAATACAAAATATAAATAACTTTATTTTTAAAGCAACTTAAATAAATCATTTTAGTCAATGAGTGATTAGTAATTGTAATGGAAAGAAATGCCCACTGTCTAGTAGGGAGTTGAGATTTATTTGTTGCATTGAAATTATTATGAAGGATATATGAATCATTTTTTTTCATCCTTCTGTTTGACTAGAATCATAAATCAGGGATTATTGAAATACCTAGGCTTGTCAGATTTTTTGTTAAAGAAAGAATATTTTTGCCTTCCTTGGCTGTTCAGGATAGATTAAAATCATTTCATCAGTACCACGTAAATAACATTAAGTTTTTGTGACATGTTCTTCATGGTTCTTTCAGTAACAATATAGTGCTCATGATTTGGAGATCACCTGATGAAGGAGCGTCGCTCCGAAAGCTAGTGTGCTTCCAATTAAACCTGTTGGACTATAATCTGGTGTTGTGTGATTTTTTAATATAGTGCTCAGAGTGGAAAAGAATCTAATGAAGGTGTTTAAGGGCTTTGGGATGTTTTACTATATTTTAGCTTCTAAATACCTGCAAGTTGTTTAAATGTTAAAATAATTTTATAAGGTAACTACAGAGAAAGTATTTTCAATAATGAAGCAATCTAGAGCAAGTGGTTGTAAGCTGTTCTGCACCTCTGCAATTGTATTCCAACTGAGAATACTCAAATTCCAGAGAAAGTAAGTTTGTCAATGGTCCTGGACGTTCTCAATCCCAATAAGAACTTCAATGAATTTAACGCAGTTAGTACTGAATCAGAAATTATCTTTTTGTTTTGTTACCAGTTGGAAAAGTCAACATTCATAGGTGAAGGTGTAAAGCCAAGTTATCACTATTACAATTACTAAATTAATACATTGTTTGCCTTTTAGAATAAGCCAATGTAAGAGTAAAGGCATAGGTTTTTCACATATAATTTTGTGTTCCAAGTGACTATACATCACAAAAAAACAATTCACTCAAAGAAAACCCTTCCTTTGCTATTCAATTTCCATATGAAAGACAGCAAGCCAAACTCTCAGTTGTCAAAGTCTGAGATTGACCTCATGTTTAAAGGTCACTTCCTCTTTTCATTGAGCTGGGAGCAGTTTATGTCAATCACTCTTTAATCTGCCAGCTTCAAATGTGCAGAGGGAATGAAACTGGCACCTCAGCAACAGAAACATTCATCTGCTTGGGGGAAAAAAAGATCATTTTCTATCTGATCCTTGAAAGTCTTTAGGGAGAGACAAAGGCCTTTTTATTAGTGCTGACATTCCAGTCTCCTTAATTACAGAATAGTCTCCTGTCTCATGCCCGTTAGCTTGCATGGGGACTGAGATTTTTTTTTGCTTACATTAAATCTTGATTTTCCCTTGATGAAAAGAAACATGTTTTTTTTCAGACAATGTTAAGGGTTTTAGAAGTTAATGGGCATTTTTTCTTCCCCATATGGCGGTTATCATAAATGAAACAGTGTAGTTCCATAGATCATGTTCTTCCCTTGTGGATACTTTGAACTTCAGGTCTTACTGCAGCCCCCTTACCCTTTGTGTTGGTTCTCCTCCAATGTTTCCCTTCCTGAGATATCAGATTCCTAAAGTAGTCATTGAAACAGAGTTACATTTAGATGTGAACAGGCACAGAAAGAGGACACCATTTCTCCCCAAGAGGCATATTTCTTCACTGTTTACTCTTACAATAGGTATTTTTACTTACACAGAAGCTGAAATACAGCTAGAATAGTCAGTTAGGTGTGATTTCTGCATTTAAAGATTGTGCATTCAGTTCCAACTCAAGAGAATCGAACATATTATCTGAGCTACCATACTGAGGGAATGCCCTACTATTGGATGAGATATTAAACCAAATCCTTCTCAGCAGGATAGATCCCAGAAGAGAGAAGGAAGTTTTCTCGATCTTCGGTTAAATATTTATCCCTCATCCAACGTCAATGAAATAGAAATTTCTGGTCAGTATCAGACTGCTGTTTGTTAGATCTTGCTGTGCTCACATGGGCTTTCTAGTTTTCTCTATTATAACTGCACTTCCAGTATGTCATAGACTGCAATATGCTTTGAATATCCTGACAAGATAAATGCAAGTTCTTTCTTTACAAAGACCAGGTGACAGGTTGCTGAACTAATTTAAGATCTCGTTCTGAGAATGGGAAACTTGTACAGCATGAATATGGAGAGAGTTTGAAATTAAATAGACAAATGGATGTTTATATTTTACCTTTTGCTTTTATGACAATCATCAGGACAGTCCAAGCAGTAAATCACTGAATAATGCACTTGGAGATATGTTAACAATATACCCAAAGCAGGTTATCTTGAAGCCTTATAATCTTAAATGCAAGGTGTCCTGCACTGAAGGAACTCTGGTTTTCTGTTCGAGAGCATGATCAAACCATTGTCTGCTTCTAGCCCAGCATTGATTTGTTGCCAGAAAATTCTGATAAATAGTAACTTGTGCTGTGGTTGAGGATAGTCTGAGAACTGGGAAATGTGAAGACCAAATTTTTTCTCGCTTTTTGCTATTTGGCCTGAGATTTAAATCCTTGCTGCATACAGAGAAAATAAAAAGAATACACTTTGTTTACCTTTGTTTTGTCTGCTGAACATTTCAATCCATTATTTGTGTTGATATTCACTGTTGCTGAAGTGGCAAATCCTATTTTTGGAAAGGCTGCAGTAAAATAAGTTTGGATCGCATTAGCAGCTACCAGAATGGAAGGCAAAAATTCAGCTTCAGGAGAAGCTGCCCGCCCAATTTACCGTTGTTTCTGCTGCACCCGTGAATTTTGTTTTGTTCTTGGAGAAAACGCAATCTCACTTCCATAGATCTTCAACAACGTTTTCCAGAAAGCTGAACCATGTGTGGGAAGAATCGGCCCTTTTTGAATTTACTTGGGATCCATTGCATTGATCCACTTGCACACAGTTCAAGAGACCCATGTCAATTTTCTTGGTTTAGTATTATCTAAGTGTTTGATAAATATGAAAGCATCATTGTGTCAGGTGGGTTCTGCTGTTTACCTGTTAATAAAACAATAAATTCAAATTCTGTAATGTTTTCAAATGGGTTATCAAGCATGGCCACCATTTTGATTTGGTTTGACTTTTTCCAACACCCTTGAGGGCAATTAATCTGACACTGTTGAAAGCAAAAGGCAGGCAGGAAAGCTCTTCATGTGCTCTGGCACATTTATTCCTTAAGCAAAATTATTTTTAAAAATACTAATTATTTATCACAGTGCTCATGGTGAAGTCTTGCAAATTACCCACCAGCTTCCTGATGTTACAAGTGTCTTTGCACTCCAGAAGAAATTCACTGGTTGAGAAGATATTCTGAGGATGTAAAAAATGCTGTCTGAATGCAAATCAGATTTCTAACCATTACCGGAATAAAGGGTCGTGGGGAAAAGGCAGGAAATGTTGAAAATGATCAGATCAGTCATGAATTCATTGAATGGAAGTTTGATGGGTGAATCTGTGATCTGAATTTGATGGGTACTTTTTTTATGGTCAGAGGGTAAATCCTCACTATGTAGTTTTTCAAATTCGTTATACTATTATTTGAACAATATCAAAATGCTAAAGAAGTGCTTTTTTTTTCAAAAAGGAGTGTGAGAGTTTGCAGTGAACTATGACATTTTATTTGCCCATACATCAAGTATGATGCATGAAACGTTTACATATGATGGATGTACCTCTCGTTTAACACAGACTATAGTTTACCAACACATACACCAGCTAGATGAGAATGCAGGTTTGAACTTTAACATGCTATTGTTGCGTGATTTCCTTGTGTGTGAAGTGTAACTCTTCACACACAAGGGGATCAGTATTCCGAGTCTTTCCCAGTTGAACACCACAGGGAGTTCATTAGAAATAGCAAACATTAGTCTCAGATGGTCAGCACAGTTTTTTAAAATTTTAAGTCCATGTTCTTTTTATGTGACACGGCCTATTAGCTAACTTTGCTTGTTGAATTGCAAATTTTCACCTTTTGTCTTCTATATTGCCTATATTCCCTACTCTTATCATAAAGGAATAAAGAATCCAGACTGGACCAGTTGGGAGATGTTGAATGTAGAAATGAGCAAAGCTTGGCTTTCGGTATACATCGACTCTCCGCAGTATTTCATTTACTGTCAGTAGAAAAGCCACTTCATTGCGGGTTTCTTCTGAAGTATTGCTGGACTCTGAGTTTTTTTAAAAAAGATGTATTGTCTAATATTCAAGATACCATCAACTGACAGAAAACCTCTGTTGTTGCATTGAGCCTCTATTGCATTCCTGTTGGCTGTCTGCCTGGATTATTCCCATAGTTTTTGTGGCTTTTGACCCAGAGTGGGTTCACCCTGCGCTTGGAGCTTGAATGGGCCCTCTGTTACTGAGATTCCAGCTACAGGGACCCAATCAGAAGCTTGCATCATGTCTCTGTAGTGGGCACGATACATGTTTTGCACTCACGAGATGACATACTTCTCTTGTGTTGTTTGTGCTGTGAATACAAGCAGTTTTTTGTTCAAATCTACTCAGTTTTGGCAGGGCCCCTCTATCATTATGATATAGTACTAAGCAGGTCAGAATAGAGCTTTTGCAAAAGGTAAAAATGTTTAGAATATTTGCAAAGTTAATTTTCGTTGCAGTACGAAGACCTCATATGTTGCATTTGCATAAATAGCAACAATAAAGAGACTTCCAAAATTGAATGTGATGTTCCAAATGGTTTTGTGGTGTGTAGCATATAAGGCATATAATTAATCACATTTTTTTCCATTGTTCCTTTTTTTTTATACCTTCTGTCTTCCCTTCATAATCTGAAGATTTAACAAATACATACAATATTCCTACTTAAACTGATGTATTGATGTTACATTTGTGCATCTGATACTGTGGCTCCTATTTATCAGTTTACAGCAGTTATTCCTACTATTTTCTGTTCTGTTTGATCCAGTACCTGAATGAGAAACGATGCAGCTAATCTACTGTTGTTTTAGTGACGTTACTTATTGAATTCATCATAGTCAGTTTCAGTTCTAGTTTATTTCATAGCACACTTACCTTTGAGCAAAAGGTAGTCAATTCCAGTCAGACTCCACAAGTTTACACAATGCTTTGAGTGATGCACCAGTGCAGTACTAAGAGAGTGCTGCAGTCTTGAACATGTAACCTCTCAGATGAGATGTTCGACAGAGGCTCTGTCTGACCTCTCAAGTGGACACTGCACTATTTCAAAGAAGAGTATGGGAGTTATTTCTGGTGACCTGGCCAATATTTATTCTTCAATCAGTGATCTATGAACAGGCTAAAAACCAAAAAACTAAGGATACTGGAAATCAGAATCAGAAACGGCAACAGAAATTGCTGAAAAAACTCAGCAGATCTGGCAGCATCTGTGGTGAGAAAGCACAGTGAACATTTTGGTCCAGTGACCCTTCTTCAGAATTGGTTGATTGGTCATTAATGTGTTGCTGTTTGTGAGAGTCACTTCATCATTGGCGAATGATTTGTAAAAACCTCCTAGTGAAAAATTGAGGTGGAAGTTTTTTTTGTAGCAGTAATGTGGGCAAAACAAAGTTCTTAAGTCAAAAGTTCTGAGTTGGAGGATGCGACTTTAGCCTTTGGTAACTTGTGTGAATGACTCTGTATTCAGAACCAAGGAATTGTAGGAATTCGAATGTTTAACATAAAGAAAGGATGTGTAGTCCCTGGTAATAACATGCTGATGATATTCATAAATAAAGATATGGAGCAAGTTAACTTTATTATTGTAATATAATTTCCACCATGGTTTCAAATTCTTGGGAAGCAGTGATATCCATAAGGCCATTTATTGTTGGAAGTAAGATCACAATGTCATGGCAGTTGACACTCTTCACGAGTTAGGAATTTTATAATATCAGAAGTAATTTGTGTCAAAATAAACATTTGATCATTGTCCTCATTTATGAGCACAATAGCTGGATGATGGGGGGAGAGAAGCAAGATTTGAAAATATACTGCTCTGAAAATTTGCTTGAAAAAGTACTGTATCATAAGAGTTCAAGATATAGAAGCAGAATTAAGCCATTTGGCCCATCAAGTCTGCTCTTCCATTTGATCACAGCATATACGCTTCTCAACCTCATTCTCTTGCCTTCTTCCCATATCGCTGCGTTATCACAGAGGACATCTGGTACTTAGTAAATTTGCTCAAGAAGTGAACTCATCAGAATTTGGAACCTTGTCACTTTGGCCATTTGACAAGGTTGAAGGGAGACTGACTGCCAAAACTGACAGTGGCACAGTACAGGATTTATGAGAAGGTTAAGAGGCCTTGTGTATGTGTAAAGTGGTCTACTCAGCCAGTCAGATAGCTTTTATATGTCACTTAGAAGCTAGAGACCACCAATGGTATCAAGACAAAGAAAACAGATTGCAGGTTCTGGCGATGAAAGCTTTGGGGCTGAACAAAAAAGGAAAAGTATTATAGTCGACCAGTTCTTCCTGTCTGACCTCCATGTTGATGTTTATAAATTGATGCATGACCTCAGTGGGAGTAGGAGGGGTGAGATGGTGAGAGTTACAGAGGTAGTGCCTCCCACCCGCCCTCCTCCTCTAACCTAATAATAAGACCCGTTGTGGTAAGTAGGTAAGTGCTGCATTTTGCTTGTTCTATTCTTTAGACCTACTTTTGTTTTAAAAGGTTACTTTTAGAGGGATGGCAGTGAAGGCAGTGCAATGTTCCTCTTGCAACATGTTTGAGGTGAGGGATGCCATGGTCGTCCCTGCTGATTACACTTGCAGGAAGTGCACCCATCTCCAGCTCCTCCAAGACTGTGCGAGGGAACTGGAGCTGGAGTTGGATGAACTTAGGATCATTCGGGAAGCAGAGGGGGTCATAGATTGGAGCTTTAGGAAAGTAGTAACTCCAAAGATTGCAGACACATGGGTGACAGTGAGGGGGACTGGGAGGAAGCAGCCAGTGCAGGGACCCCCTGCGGCTGTTCCCCTCAAGAACAAGTATACCGTTTTGGATACTTATGGGGAGGACGACTTACCAGGGGTAAGCAATGGGGTTCAGGCCTCTGGCACGGAGCCTGTCCCCGTTGCTCAGAAGGGAAGGGTGGAGAAGAGCAGAGCAATAGTTATTGGGGACTCGATAGTTCGGGTCACAGATAGGCGATTCTGTGGGGGCGAGAGAGACTCACGTTTGGTATGTTGCCTCCCAGGTGCAAGGGTACGTGACGTCTCTGATCCTGTTTTCCGGGTCCTTAAGGAGGAGGGAGAGCAGCCCGAAGTAGTGGTCCACATTGGCACCAACGACATAGGTAGGAGGAGGGCTGAGGATGTTTGGCAGACTTTCAGGGAGCTAGGTTGGAAGCTCAGAGTTAGAACAAACAGAATTGTTGTCTCTGGTTTGTTACCCGTGCCACATGATAGAGAGTCGAAGAATAGGGAGAGAGAACAGTTAAATGCGTGGCTACAGGGATGGTGCAGGAGGGAGGGATTCCGGTATCTGGATAACTGGGGTTCTTTCTGGGGAAGGTGGGACCTCTATAAACAGGATGGTCTACACCTGAACCTGAGGGGCACCAGTATCCTTGGTGGGAGGTTTGCTAGTGCTCTTGGGGGGGGTTTAAACTAACTCTGCAGGGGCATGGGAACCCAGACTGTAGCTTTAGGGTGCAGGACCTAGAATGTAGGGAGGTTAGGAACATGGCATCAATCTCAAAGGAGGGTGCCTGTAAACAGGAAAGTGGATTGAAGTGTGTATA